>NC_141603.1:21560370-21914120 GCF_047967505.1 Dipteris shenzhenensis | reverse complement strand
CCCCTTTGGGGCCTATAAAAGGAGTCCTTTGATAGGGCATTTATTATCCAGCAAGTCAGCAAACAGAGCAGCAATAGGAGTGGCAAAAGCCTGATATTTGGGCCTACATCTAGAAGGCAAAGCAGGGCTAGAGTTGCTGCAGACACAGCTCCCTTGGGGCTAAGCCTAGGCTGTCTACTAGGACAACAAGGTGCTGAGATCTTTGGATGGAAAGTCTACAAACACTCCAGGTGGAGCACGCGGGCTCGAGTCTCGGGCTCGAAGAGTCTAGAGATAACTGGTTGAAATGAGAAGGACCTTGTGGTAAGATCAGAGGACCACACCATTGGTGGGACTCTGGATCTATATCTTTTGTATTATGTCCATAGTTTTGGACGAAAATATATTTTGGTGGTTTCTCTATCTGGCTAGTTCATTGTCTATTGATGAGTCTGCACATCTATGTGATGCACATTAAGTAAAGAAGTTTGTGATTCCACACCCCTCACGCACACTGTGTGAGCTCTTGCGCATTACTATAAGTCTTCCACTATGCATACACTCTATTGAGTAATTTCTAACATGGTATTAGAGCCCAAGTAGGAGACTCACAGGTGTGGGAGCCTGAAGGCAGGGACCTTGCTGAAGGACGACCCTGATTCAGTAGCTCTTGGGAATCGACTTCCACGACTAGAGGATTGTGCCCTTGTGAGAAGGAGGGAAACTCAGGTTCAGGCAGGTGCATTTGAAGTTCACGGTCTAGGTTATCTGGAGATGTACTTTTGTTGCAGACCTTGCCAAAAGGACGAGTTGAAACATACCCTCAGAGCATGGTGCCTGGAAGACTCCAGGTTGTTCACTCATTATGAGGGGGACAATTGGAAGATCGTGATGGCTGGATTGCTCGAGTTTGAAGGCAGGAATGTGACTGAAGGAGGTGGTGCCAGGAGGTGCTACCAAAGATGGACTTATGTACCACGATGGTGTGCGGAAGCAGAACCGGACCTGGTGGAGCAGGAGTCACTAGATGAAAAGCCAAGAAAAGATTTCAACATCAAAAAGTTCGAGAGGACTACGACCAGGGAGTTACTAAAGCATCTTCATCGATGTGTTGGCACTGGGCTTGGATGTGTCAGTGAGAGGGGGTGCTGGAAAGGTCACCTCCCCATCTATAAGCCCCCAAATGAGGAGAGCGTGGGGGAGGGAGACCTAGGGCAGGATGTGCCCAAAGAGAGATTACCTGGATGTGTGGATCTAGGACAGATCTAGAGCATTCATGGTTGGCAAGGTATCCCGAGGTATAGAAGCCTACATGGGGAGCTATTGAGTGAGGTTTGTGGACAGGCACATGGCCTGCAACATGCTCTAGATATGGGGCAATGAAGGCAGGTGTGTAGGAGCAAGGTTGGCTTGTGTAAATAGGCTAATTGGACTGGGTATAGCCAGCTAGATAGGCCTGGTTATGGGTTGGCCAGTGGAATGCCCCCTGCATAAGCAAATAAGGCAGTACCCTACCCTTTATATAGGGCTAGCAGGTTGGTCGGCTGGCCAATCAAAGTCAGCCAGCACATAGCCCCAAAAGGGTAGCCCACAGCCCTATAAATGGGGAGCTGTGGGATTGGTTGATGGATAGACAAAGTTGGCCAGGAAGCCCCTTCAAGTCAGTTAGTTTTGAGCCCCTTTGTGGCCTATAAAAGGAGCCCTTTGATAGGGCATTTATTACCCAGCAAATCAGCAAATAGAGGAGCAGCAGGACCAATAGAAGCCTAATCTTTGGGCCTGCATTTAGGCGGCAAAGCAGAGCCAGAGTTGCTGTAGACTAAGCTCACTTGGGGCTAAGCCTAGGCTATCTACTAGGACAGCAAGGTGTTGAGATCTTTGGATAGAAAGTCTACAGATGCTCGAGGTGGAGCATGCGGACTCGAGTCTAGAGATAACTGGCTGATAGGAGAAGGACCTTGTGGTAAGATCAGAGGACCACACCATTGGTGGGACTCTGGATCTATATCTTTTGTATTGTGTCCATAGTTTTGGATGGAAATATATTTTGGTGGTTTCTCTATCTAGCTGGTTCATTGTCTATTGATGAGTCTACACATCTATGGATGCACATTAAGTAAAGAAGTTTGTGATTCCACACCCCTCACGCACACTGTGTGAGCTCTTGGGCATTACTATAAGTCTTTTGCTGTGCGTACCCTCTTTTGGGTAATTCTAACAAGCCGATGAGCATCGAAACCGTTGTTTGAGGCATAAAGGCTGGGCATTACTGAAGTAGGAGCTCATTTGTCGATTGGAGGGAGTTTTGAGTCAAGGGTAGAGGAGGATGGCAGCTCTCGGTGGAGCTAGTAGAGCTTGCAGGATGCTGGAGGTCCGTTTGGTTGGTGCAGCTATTGTAGATGGCAGTGGAGCACCTATTGGCATCATCTTGTTAGAGGCACTACTGAGGAGCTGAGCGCAGTTGGAGAGCCTACTGTTGATCGGCTTGAGTGGGCATCGACTGTGGTCACTGTTGAGAGAGTCGACAAAAGTTGTTCATGTGTGCTCGCTATTGCTCATTTGATTAGTCATCTGCTCTTGGTCTGTTGTAGAGTCGCTGGTATGCCATAGGGCCACCACTTGTAGCAAGATTCGCTGGCTTGTTGCTCATTGATGAAGGTACTTGTTGGGCATAGTGAGTTGCCTGTTGCTACTATAGACAGTGCTGCTTGTTTAGACTCCTTGACTTAGGAACCCTCCTCGCTTCTAGAAACTTGTTGGTGTAGGTCTTGTAGAAGAGGTCACCGATGAAGCAATGTTGGATTGGCCAAGGGAGAAGGAGTCTCATTTTGATGCTTGTGTCTAGGTTGTAAGAGTCGACCGAGTGCTTCTCATATCTAGTCACTACAAAAAGAAACTCTAATACTCAAAGAACTTTCTCTCACACAAGATGGACATAAATATTTCACAAAGGAGTGGACGGAATTTGTCTCAATGAGATGAGTAAAAATCTCTCATAATAGAATGAGAGAAGACATCCTCAAGCTTTCTCACAAAGGAATGAAATCTCACAAGATCTCTCACTCTCTCACTCTCTCAATCTCTCACAAGAAGGATGGCACCTCAATGGAAGGTGCAACCATGCTCTCATACCATGTTAAAGTGAGGGATCAAGCACTACTAATCTAGATACATGAAGAGCAAGATGATCAAGGAGGGTTGAAGCACCATGAATAAGACATAAAGTAGGCAAGACTCAATCTATTTCAATGCATATCATCAACAATACATAATAGGCTTCTTATATAGAGAGAGCCCTTAGAATAGTCAACACTTGTGGGATCCTCTGATCCACATCTCTCCTTGTGGATATCCTTGATCCACATCTCCACATCATGTAGTCCACATCCTAGTATGGTTACTTTAATACATTCCTATACCATACCTTAGCCTCTAATTATGTGCTCATGGAACCATATCTCAACCTTGCCAGCATCTTGGATTCTTTGGATGGGAGCCAGCGTTGTTTGCTATTAGGATGTCATATCAATGATGTGTACAACTGATGGGCCTCCTTTATAGTGTTTTGTTTTTGGTGGCAAACCTAACGTTTGTGGTTGCCATTGTTGTTCTTTGGATGGAAGACATAAAAAATGTTTACCTGCTACTAATATTACTCGATAGGCTGTGGCTATGGCAAGCATGTGTGAAAGAAGGCTAGCATTATGATCGGATCATGATCCGGTAAGGTAAGAAAAAAGTGAAGCTGTCTGTAAAGGCCAAGAGGCCAATTCACACATGCATCCCACAAGTGGTTGAGGAGTCAACATGATAATCATGATGAAGAGGAGGAGTTCTTGTAGAGCAACCGCAATATTGTTACTCTTTGAGGTGGACCTAGTTATGAGAAAAACAATAGAGGAAGAAAGAGTTGGGTAGGTTTTTGTAAACTAGAGGTTGTTCCCTGTAGATACTAGCATTTCTATTGACACAATAACTAGGGTATTTGGTAGCTCTTCAACCACATCAAGTTTGGCACATACTTGAGGATGTCGTCTGGGGTGATTAAACTACTCTTTCTCTCCACCAATGACCTAGCCTAGACTCCAACTATAAAGGTTTGCAGCTTGCTTGACTTGAGAGAAGGGAAGAGGTAACTCAACCCACACAGGGATGACAGTAGACCTAGGTCTATCAGGATTAAAGTTCTGAGTCCAATATATAAGATATAGTGGCTGCTGTTTAATTTTCCATAAGATATGGTGCAAGGCTTTGAAAGCCATGTCTTCTCTCTCAAAAAGAAAAAGATAGAACCCTTTCCTTATAAATCTAACACTAGTAACAATGAGACCCTTCCTTATCTAGTTGGTCCTTATCTAATTCTCTAGAAAAGCAGCTAGATTCTAGATCTTGGTAGGAAACCTATTAGAGCATGTGTAGAAAGCTAGTTTATGGATTGCTCAAATATTTCTTCATCTAAGAAAGCAACAACCTTACTTTTAGAATATGATTCCATCTCATCTACACATTCTCTATCCTCCTGCTAAAGTGGACATGAAATGTCAAGTGGTTCATCACCTCTTGTGGGCTTGGTGGCTGAGGTTTCTTCGCATTTATTGTTTGGGGACTGCTGGCCTCTCTTTGATCTGGGGTTTGCATTTGTTGTTGTTGAGGCATGGCTTCTCCTTCAGTCATTAGAGGAGGGGGGTGGGGTTGGTGTACCATCCGCTTCTTTCTAGCTTTGAATCCTTTCCTTATGTCCTCAATTTGCTAGGTTCCTATCATTTGGACCGAGCGGGGAACTCTTCTCTCTGGTTCTATGGCCTCTTGCCAGCCGCCTCTGTGCTAGTGATATCTCCCTCACTCCTTTTCTTGGACTAGGTAGAGCTAGTATTGTTTTGTGCAAAGGGAGGGTTGAAGAGGCCATCTTTAAATTCTTGAAGAATTCCCACATAAGAGGTTTTTTGTATCTTTTTGCCATCATCTCTGGGTGAGCCTATTCGGCCACCATCAATTCCCACACTTCCTCGTGTTGGTTGCTCTCTGTGGTCTTTGACATCATCTACGAATCTTCTGAGAGGAGGGAAGTGAACTTCTGTATTGAGGTCTCTCAATGAGTTCACTTGGTGTCGAAGTTTCTGTAGGTCAGAGACACGGTTGCATGTATGAAAAATAGAGGTATGGTACTTTATAGTATAGTCCCATGAGCTGGATCACTAGTTGTCTCTATGTTTGGAGGGATGCCATCCCACATAGTCTATCTCCATATCTTAATGGTATGCACCTCTCAACTTCCTTACATTCTCTCCATTCCTTATCCCAAGGCTTGAGTTGAGACTCCAGTTTCTATACACAGTTTTTTAAATGTTGGAAGTAATACATAGGTATACTTATGGGGCAGACAAGATGGCTAATCATGATCTAGATATCACTAGAAAAAACAAAATAGATGCAACCAATAAGCAAGAAATCTAAGTGCAAGACAAAACAACCAACCTCAAGCTATGCCCATAATAAAGAAATAGCCAACCATGGAACACATGCATCAACACAATCAGAGATAGATAATAGCAAAACAACCAACAACAATGGTAGACAATATGTCCTTGGTGTTTTGTCAAATTTTCAGTGTCATGTGGCTATAACACTCTTTGTATAGCCACATGACACTGAGAAGTTGAAAAAACATGAGGGATGCTAACTCCTCCATTGTGTGTGGCATCACATAAGGTGGAGGATCTGTATGTTTTCATCATGGCTTGTCATTTTGCCCTAGATGTGGGAGGATGATTATGAAATTTAGGAAGAGGGGAGGAGGAAAGGAGGGAAAGAGTAAGTATATGATCATGTTTTTTTGTCCCTAGTGAGATAGCTTCAATGTCGAGGATTAAGTTGCCTTTCTACTTTAATAGAAATATATTATCTCACTATCATCAATTTAAAATGAGTGGGATGGATGGCATGCAACAAGCATACCATCCATAAAACTAGTCTACAACAAATCCTACTTCAATTTTAGCATTGAAAAGGATTGCAAGGGCTAGATTAAATCACTTTGTTTGATACTTTGTATGCACAACCCAAATTTGTGGAATGCTATGATATGCAACAAGCATATTATCCCTATAACTAGTTTAGAACAAAAAAAAAAATCAATTGTGTGCCATACGAGACATTGATGTGCTTCAAACTCATGATGGGAGCCTAGAATCATGTATTGTAGAGGTAAGCCTCCCTATGGAGATCAATTTCAAGAAAAAATATATTATTGTGGGCTTGAATATAATGGATTCACAAGATCAGTGCCTAATATTAGAGGGGTATTAGAGTAAGAAAGTCAGAGGAGTAGTTAGCCAAAGAAATGATTTCCAAGAGTTTATTGTCTAATTTAATTATATAAAAAATGTCTATAAAAGTGTAGGATGACATTTTGCATCATTAGCAAGCATTGAATAAATTAAATGTAAGAAAGTATACTTGCACTTTGTGGTTTTTTTAAATCCAAATTCCTTTTGTGGTGAAAAGTATTGTTGACAAGTTACAAAAATATATCTAGGTTTAGGTGTAGGGTTTAGATTCATTGTGCAACTAAAAGGGAATCATTGGATGCCATTATTTACTTTAAAAAATATTTGCAATATGATCTCTTGCACAGATGTTTATTGCCTTATATGACTCCAACCATGTTATATTATTAAAACATCAACTAAGGGGAGAGAACTAGAACTTCAATAAACATCTTGAGAGAAAGTGTTTGAAAATGGCTTCCACCAACGATGGTGGTGGAGATAGGGTTGTGTCACCTTTAGCTAGGGACAGCCCCCACCTCTCTTGAGACCTTGAGGCCCCCATATTGAATCATTATCATGAAGATAACAAAAAATTAGATTCTATCATGTAGGATATAGTACGAAGCAAGAATGATGCATTGGATGTCACAGGCCCCATACCTGGGACATGCAAAGTACTGAAGGATCTAAGGTGCTAAGAAGACTACTTAAAGAGTTTAGGGCCTCCCCTAAAATATTTCCTTCGCTCCTCTAAGAAACAAGAAGAATAGAATATGCCAAAGTAGTGTCCTTTACGATACCCAAACTACCTCGTCAACCCAATGGACCAGCTCGACAAAGCACTATGTAGCAGACGTCGATGAGGAGACCCATGCAGGACCTGATGCAAGGCACGTATGTTGGTGCTCTCCAAGGAGGTAAAAGAATCTTGTTTAAGGCTCCCCAAGCCCCAAAACAGTCGGTGTCAGAGTAGCTCACTCCGAAAGCCAGACGGGGGAAGGGCAAGAAGCGAGTTTTTTGAGCGAGTTTAGGAGCGAGTTTTTTTTGGCAACCAACATGTTTTGTTCCACCTATTCCACGTAGGACATCTCTCTCTATTCTCTCTCTTTGCGGCATCTCTCTCTCTCTCTCTCTCTCTCTCTCTCTCATATTGATCCTCATCAACAAGTCTACAGTATAGAGCATATCCAATAAAGATGCATTTTTCTGCCTTTGGATCCAGCTTTGTTCTCTTCTCATCAGGAACATGAACATAAGCTATGCAACCAAATACCTTAAAGCATATGCTGCATCACAAAAAGGTGCTCATTTCTATCGTCACCATGCCCACTTGATGATGCATAGTTGCTTTGTTGCAACTTCCCACTTTTGATGTCATTCTGCTTTTTATAGCATGTATTCTCCTTGTGTCCAGGCTTTCCACAATAATAGCATTCTGTGCTACTATTTACTTGCTGGTTCCTTTGCCATGAACCACGGCCTCTTCCTCTACCCCTGCCTCTACCTGTATTCGAGTAGAAAGCAGTCTCTTGAGAAGTTGAGGTGGCTGAACCACCATTCCTTTGCTCTTCACTCAGCAAGAGAGCAATAAGTTCCTGAAAATCAGGAAATGTTTCACGGACTCCAATGGATGTCCGAAACTGTGCATAATCTTTCCCAAGACCATTCAAGGTCATAGACACTAAGTCCTCATCATCAACAGGTGCTCCAATGGAGGCAAGAGAATCTGCAAGGCCTTTCACCTTCAAGGAATACTCATTTATATTCAGATTTTTCCTTTGCACATTGTGCAACTCCTGCTTTAGCTGCATCTTTCGTGCTTTGGTATTTGTGCTATACAGCTTCACCAATGTATCCCATGCCTCCTTAGGCGTCTCTACATCCTGTATATGCACAATCATAGAATTTGAAATGCTAACAGATAGCCAATATAGGCATTTTTTGGCTTTTTCATGCCATTCTTTAAAGGCCTTCAATTCAGCAGGAGTGGGAGCAGCACCCAAAACTGGTTCTGCAGTTTCACCACTGATGTAATCCCAAACTCCCTTTCCCATAAGGAAGTTTGTCATCCTGAACTTCCATGCTTGGAAGTTGTTCTTGTCAAGCTTCTCACTGACAATGGTAGACAGATTCTCAGACATTTTACAAATCACGAATTGCAACAGCAACCTGTAAACACAGCAAATGCCTCACAAGGGCAAATAGCAAAGCTTCTGCAAAAAACCTCACAGGGGCAGATCTGCAACACTGACGAAAGTGGTATTTCACCACACAGTCACTTCCTAGTGACGATTTTGCATCAACAGGCAATAGGCATGAATCTGCAACTCCCAATATCTCTGCACAAAGGCATACGATGCAATTTCTGTGGCACCTTTCCACCGACTAGCCGCACAGTGGTCGCACAGCAAAAACAGGGCCTTTTTCTGAGTGCCTGCGAAGAACTTCCGCCTTCAAAACGGGCTCCGAAACGGCCTCTCAATCTGAAACAGTGCACTCCTGCGCTTCTGGCTGTGCTACCTGCAGAGATTTGCTCCCAAACTCGAAATAGGAAAGCTACACTGGTCCTCTTACCAGGACACCACAAACTTGGCTTGCTTTCTTGAGCTCCTTACCACGAACAAGGCTCTGATACCATGTAAAGAATAAGGGAGAGAGATAGGAGACTCAAGTTCAGCTTTCTTCACAACACACAAAAGAGAGAGGACACAAGGTTGAAGGGTGAAGACTTTCTTCACTTTTGCACACAACAACAATACAATAGAAGAGGGAAATACCCTATATGTCAAAATCTAGAATACGTGGTTCATATGTGAACCCAAACCAAAAACATACGTGGTAGTCTAACTACACCACGAGTACAACTAACATAGGCGGTGACATAAATGATAGTCATCCAGGAGATATATCGGGGGTAGAGCTTGATATCTCAACATTTTGTAGCTTCTCAATTACATCTCTCTCTCTCTCTCTCTCTCTCTCTCTCTCTCTCTCTCTCTCTCTCTCTCTCTCTCTCTCTATCTCTCTTTCTCTCTATCAGCAAGCTTGTATGGTACGTAGTCTGTAAACACAAAAGCCCTATATTTCATTTTTAGAGCTTCCCAATTTCATGCACTTGGAGACTCTCTCTCTCTCTCTCTCTCTCTCTCTCTCTCTCTCTCATTTCTATATTCATTCTACGTATAGACCCTCTATCTCTATCTATGTCTTCTGTCTCACCAATTTGGGCAAAATTTTTTAGCCCAAAAGGGCTTCAAAAGGAGATCCGGCATGCAAAAACCACCCTAGAGATGAAATTTCATGAAACTAACAAGTGGAATGAGCTCATTTGACATATTTTAATCGTTTTGATACCAAAAATGACTATTTTTGTATGTTTCTAGCAAATTTTATGAATTTTTTAAAGCCAAAATTGGCATCTATAGGAGGGCACTAGTGCCCTCCTCTAGATGCCAATTCGGGCTTAAAATTTTTACTTTAAATACTTCTCTCTCTCACTCTCTCTCTCTCTCTCTCTCTCTCTCTCCCCCCTTAATAATTTGTCTTCTTTTTCCATCATTTTGGGCAAACGTTTTAGCCCAATAGGGCTTCTAGAGAAGAGATGGAATTTCATGAAACTAACAAGAGAAATGAGCTCATTACATGTGTTCCAATCGTTTTGATACCATTCATGACTAAGTTTGAACATTCCTAGCAAAAGTTGTGAAACTTTTGTTAGCCCAAACTAGCACATCGAGAGAGAGAGAGAGAGAGAGAGAGAGAGAGAGAGAGAGAGAGAGAGAGAGAGAGAGAGAGAGAGAGAGAGAGAGAGAGAGAGAGAGAGAGAGAGAGAGAGACTGACTAAAACAAGAAATCAAAAAAATTTTTAAAGCCCAAATTGGCATCCAAAGGAGGGTGCCGGCGCAGTCCTCTAGATGCCAATTTGGGCTTTAAAAGATTTTACAACATTTGCTAAAAATGTCCAAATATGGTCATGTTTGGTATCAAAACAATCAGAATACATCAAATGAGCTCATTTCCTCTTATTATTTTCATGAAAATCCATCTCTTTTGTAATTCTGTGCATGCTAGCTCTCCTTTAGAAAGAATTTGCCCAAACTGGTGGGAAAAAAGGATAAATTATCATTATTATAGTTTGCATGAGAAGTACAAAATCAATGTACACAAGAAGAAGATATTGAGTCTATCCCAAAATTATTACAGTTTGCACTAGAAGTAAAAACTCAATGTACACAAGAAGAAGAGATTGAGTCTACCTCAAAATTATTACAGATTGCACTAGAAGTAGAAATTCAGTGTATGTTGAGATATCGAGCTCCACTCGTGATATGCCAGGGTAACCATTGTGCATTTATGTCACCGACTTGTTAGCTGCAGATGTGGTTGGTACACTGCCCATGAATAATAGCTGGATGATAGCCTCATGATAGCTATCCTTATGTACTCTAGTTCATGGCTCAGTTAGTATGCCACCTTAGTTAGCTGAGTTTGGTTTGAGACCCACATATAGGGTTCTTCTATTTCTTTGTACTAGAGTTCTTTTGGCTTTCACAACTAAGAAGAGGAAAACTGTTTTTAGCCTCCACCTTTGTGTGTATTCCCCCATTGTGTATGTGAAAAGGCTGCAAGTGAGACTCCTTCCTTCTCTCCCACTATCTTCACATGGTATCAGAGCCTAGTTTGTGGTAAGGAGCTCAAGAAAGCAAACCATGTTGGCGGTGTCCTAGTAAGAGGACCAGTGTTGCTTTCCTTTTTCGAGTTTCGGAGCAAATCTCTGCAGGCAGCACAGTCAGAAAGTGCAAGAGTGCATTGCCTCATATTAAGATGCCCTTGGCGGTGTGGTAAGAGGGAAATACATACTACAAGCAAGGGCGAAGCCCTTGGTGACTTTATTTTTTTGAATCGAGGCCATTTCGGGGCCCATTTTGGAGGCAGAAGTTCTCCGCAAGCACCGAGAAAAAGGCCTTGTTTTTGCTGTGCGACCATTGCTCTGTAGGTCGGTAAAAAGTTGCCGCAGAAATTGCATCGTATGCCTATGCACAGAGATACTGGGAGTTACAGAATCATCCTTATTGCATGTTGATGCAAAATCGTCACTAGGAAGTGACTGTCTGGTCAAATACCACTTTTGTCAGTTTTGCAAATTTGCCCTTATGAGGTAGAAGCTGTGTTTTTGGCAGTGATAGCATATTTTGCAGTGTTCTGTAATGGCATCTAATTCTCTTTCACAGATTGTCACTGAAAAGCTTGACAAGAACAACTTCCAAGCATGGAAGTTTAGAATGACGAATTTCCTTATGAGAAAAGGCTATTGGGATTTCATTACAGGAAATGAAGAAGAACCAATTCTTCCTAATGTTCCCAATCAATAGGAAATGCAGGCATTTAAAGGATGGCATGAGAGAGCCAAAAAGTTATGTACTGGTTGTCTATCAGTATTTCAGATTCTATGATTATGCATATTCAATAGGCAAGTACGTCAAAGGAGGCATGGGATACTTTGGCAAAAATATACAGCACAAATACGCAAGCCAGGAAAATGTAGCTCAAGTAGGAGTTGCACAATGTGCAGAGAGAAAATATGAGCATCAATGACTACCACATGAAGGTGAAGAAAATTGCAGATGCACTTGCTTCCATTGGGTCGCCAGTGGAAGATGATGATTTAGTTTCTGTGACCTTGAATGTGGTCTAGGAAAGGATTATGCACAGTTTCGGACATCGATTGCCGTCCATGAAAAATTTCTTGATTTTGAGAAGTTGTTTGCTCCTCTAATTTCTGAAGAGTAGAGAAATGGTGGTGCATCTTCTTCAAGAGGAACTTCAAAAGAAACTGTCTTCTACTCAAATGCTGGAAGAGGTAGAGGCAAAGGTAGAGGAGGCCGATCTGGAGGCCAATCTGGAGGCCATGGTAGAAAACAGAATATGCAGCAAACTCAAGAAAACCAGTCCTTTGGAGGAGGACGTGGTAACTCTAGAGGCAGGGGGAGCCAAAGAGGTTGTGGTGGATGGCAGAGAGGCCAAAATGCAAATAGCAATGTTGAATGCTACTATTGTGGTAAAATGGGTCATTTGGCTAGAGACTGCTACAAAAAGCAGAATGACATTATGAATGGAAAATTGTAGCAAAGCAATTATGCATCCTCTAGTAGACAGGGTGATGACAAAAATGAGCATTTGTTTATGGTGCAGCACATGACCAATTCTGTGACAAGTGCAGAAGAAAGTAATGATGTGTGGTATGTTGACTCAGGTGCATCAAACCACATGACAGGTCATGTAGAATGGATGCAGGATGCAAGGAAAATGGAAAGACCAGGATTTGTGGAGACTGGTGATGATACTACCCATCCTGTTGTGCAGATTGGTAAAATTCCTTTGTCTATGCAGGATGGGAAAAAGAAATACCTGTCTGATGTATTTCATGTCCCGAATATCACCAAGAACCTGGTTTGTATTGGTCAAATGGTTGAGCAGGGCTTGCAGGTCAGATTTAATCCTCATGGATGCTTTGTTGAGGATATGAAAAACAACAGTTGCTTGATAGCAAAAGGAAAGAAGAAGGGTAGGATGTTTACATTGGATGTAGACATGCCTGAATTGAGTGCAGCAATGTTTGCACATGGGACGGGTGTAGT
Organism: Dipteris shenzhenensis; assembly: GCF_047967505.1. Classification (NCBI taxonomy): domain Eukaryota; kingdom Viridiplantae; phylum Streptophyta; class Polypodiopsida; order Gleicheniales; family Dipteridaceae; genus Dipteris; species Dipteris shenzhenensis. Next base: position 21,901,234 of record NC_141603.1, on the reverse strand, counting down.
TGCAGATATTGATATCTGGCATAAACACATTGGTCATGTTAATGTACAACAACTTAAATCAATGCAGGCCCAAAATATTGTCACAAGATTGCCTAAATTCAAGGTTGCAGAAATGCATAAGTTATGTGAAGCCTCATAAAAGTTTCAAATCTTGGTGAAATTTTCAAACCTTTATTTTTATCAGGGCTTGCAAACTTTTGACACCAATATAAAAGTTTCGCTTCTTAACAAAACTAATAGGGAAAAATCATCCATGGTATACAGCTTTAGAGCTAGACTGGTAGCATAGCTTCTCTAGTATGTTTCCCCAATAGTTGAGAGTATAGAGCTAGGCAAGTAGCAGAAGTTTTCTAGTATGCTTCTCAAATAGTTCAGAGCACAGAAGTAGAAAGCTTAAGAAGAGATGATGATGAGGTGTTGGAGTGGACGTTAGAGAGCAAACGATACAGGAGGAGGAGCTAGTGCACGAAGAGAAGATAGAGGATCACACAGGTGCATCACATGCCCCAAGCACATCACATGCCCCAGGCACATCAAAGTCCTCCTAAGGAGCATCCAGGTATAGTAGATGTTGAAAGTCTCCATCGCAGCCAGCAATAGGAGTTGCATTTAGAACAAGAAACAAAAAAGTAGCAGCTTGTGAATGAGAATCAATCTCCTATATGAATTGAATCGTAGTAGATATCTACACATGTACACAATTACTAAGATCAATGTGACTGTTGGTCATTAAATCATTGAGAAGTACTATACATGTACAAAAATCATGAGAAATCATGTACATTGTTATTGAGAAGTAATATAAACAATCTCTCGAACGATGCTTTTGGATTGAATTGTGCTCTCCCTCCTACACAATAGCTGTTGCAATGTCTTGTTAGTAACAAATGAAGACAATGAATGAATCATGTAAATATAACAACTAAAATATAACAAAGAACCGATTTGTAAATATTCTATGTACCTTTTTGTTGTTGATAATGAATGAGAATTCCTTCAAAATTCTATCCTCTATCTCCACAAGAATGTCATGGTGCGATTGGGCTAGTGTACAACAATGCCTTATTGAGATTACACTTACTAGTATTGCATCTTCATAGACCTTGATGTCCAATACTTCATTTTCACAGCCAAATGAGTTAAGAATTTGGCCCATTGGAACTAATTTATCCACAATAAACATATTGCATTTGTAGTAAAGAGAAAATATAAAATTATGGCTTGCAATCATACACTTAATGGTAACCATACTTCGCACCACCTCATAGTAGACCTTGTTAGATATTGATTTATCCCGACCATCATCCAAGAAGTCAAGGTTCTCTTCATTTCCGATTGCTCTATAGGTGAGCATTGTTTTGCATGCCTTGACTGGATGCTTGTTAAACAAGTCATCAAAAACAGTGATTGGCATGCATACATTGATTTTTACAATTCTTGTAGCAATGCATGGATGTATAGATCATTGAACTTATGCAAATAGCTTAGCCCTATATGCCTTTGTCACACTATTAGGAGGCATTGGGACGCAGTGTATTGTATTTCATGGTAGAAGATCTTGTTCCCTCAACATACCGTGAGTATTTGCTTTGTCCAACAATTCATAAAAATGGTCAGAGAAGAAGATACCTATCTACCCTATTTGAGTTGCAGATCTATCTTGTTATTGTAATTCTCCTATTGCTCCATGCAAGACATCCAGAATGCCATAGTGCAGTCCATGGGCTACCATTCAATATGATGATGGATACAGATCTGAAAACCAAAACACGTTTTAGTGAGGTTTTAGTTTACACAGAAAATAGCAATGTTTGAAACTAGCATTCCAAAACTGAAAGGGTTAAAAACTCACAATTGGGCCTATGCCATGGAAGATAATATGAATAATTATGCAGCACAAGTTCATTGTGCATATATACATGCTCGACTAGTATTTCCTTAATACCTTTCTTACCATCTATTGTTCTGAAATCTGAACTTGCCTTTCCAATAGGCTAGAAATATATTATTCGAATGTGGATTTTTCCTCCTCATTGGTTGCATTAGCACCTAACTACCTTTTGACACAACCATCTTTTGCCAGCGACCATCTGCGTTCACCCTATTACCGAACTTTATTGATGATATGCATGTTATAGGTTGTTGAGAAACAACTCTCATCTCTATGTCAAGGTCTTTTGCATTCTAAGTTACACACCACTTCACATTGGGATGGCCTGGGTTGCCTATTGCCATGGATGTTGCCATGGATGATTCATGAAAGAGAACCAAACAACACCTATTTCATTAATTTTGGACTCTTGCACTGTCCAAATTCATTTTGTGAGATAATTTTGGATAAAACATTTCAAAAAAAGAGGCTCTTATAAAACAAAACATTGAGTCAAAAAGGAAGATTTTAAAAAATCAAATTAGAAAAAATGACGTGAGATGTTAAAAATAGAGTACATCACATTGTTAAAAGAGACAAAAAAGTAAGATTTTAAAAAATCAAATCAGAAAAAATGGTGTGACATGTTATGAAAACTAGAGTACATTTCAAAAAGAGCACATCACATTTGTAAAGAAGTAGATCATATTACTCAAAGCCATATGGTGTCAAAAAACACCTTAATACAGTCTCTCTTAACATCATCTTAACATCACATTTGTACAAGAAGTAGATCATATTACTCAAAGCCATATGGTGTCAAAAAACACCTTAATACAAAGCCATATGGTGTCAAAAAACACCTTAATACAGTCTCTCTTATCTAAGTCTAGAAGATCTCATCATTGGTCTCTCTTATCTTCTCAACAACCCAATCTTTCACTGCCTCCACAGCTGTATCCTCAACATAATTACATGCGAAGAAGAAGTTTAAGCAATCACAAATTGTTTCTTTATAATTTCTCTGAGAGGCTCTTATTGTTCTCTCAGCATCCGCATCAAATCGCCCATGACGAGAGCTGCGATAACGCACGTTACTTAAGAAGTCTAATAGATCTTGTCGTGCTTTTATCATACGTCTTAGAAGTCTTTCACTGTCTGCTATCTTGAGAGTCTCCTCCCTCTCTGTGTGCCTTTGTGCAGCAAATTCCTCTCTCTCCATGTGTGTCAAAGGAGAACCTTGTCGAATTCTGGCCTCTCTCTGTGCTCCTTGGTCAGCAATCCATTCTTTGAGATTGTTAATTCCGAACTCCACGTCTTCGACAATGCCAAGGACATCCATGGGTGGGGAGATGATAAAGAAAGGGAGATGGACTATGATGCAAGAAAGAAGAGAGTGTCTGCAGAAGAACTAGGATAGAAGAATACTTGGTTATCAGGATGGATGAAAGAAGACTCTGAGAGTGTTTGCGGAAGGACTAGGATAGAAGAATACAAGAAGAATACAAGTTGATGAGAAGCACTAGGATGGATGAAAGAAGAGAGTGTTTGTGGAAGAACTAGGATAGAAGAATACTTGGTTATCAGGATGGATGAAAGAAGACTCTGAGAGTGTTTGCGGAAGGACTAGGATAGAAGAATACAAGAAGAATACAAGTTGATGAGAAGCACTAGGATGGATGAAAGAAGAGAGTGTTTGTGGAAGAACTAGGATAGAAGAATACTTGGTTATCAGGATGGATGAAAGAAGACTCTGAGAGTGTTTGCGGAAGGACTAGGATAGAAGAATACAAGTTACTCAGAAGGACTAGGATGTAAGAAATAAGAGAACAAAAGTGCAATAGTAATATCTTCCCCGTGAACTTTGTAGTAGAGAGTATGATCTGCATTGGACTTCATGTATCCCAGATCAGCAAAATACTTGTCAATTCTGCTGTACCAACTTCTGGGTGCTTGCTTTAAGCCATAGAGACTTTTCTTGAGATGGCAAACCTTGTTCTCTTTTCCTGGTTCAACATAACCGGCTGGTTGTTGCATGTAGACTTCCTCGTCTAGATAACCATTGAGAAATGCATTCTTGACATCGAGCTGATACACATTCCATTTACTGAGTGTCGCTAGTGATATCAAGAACCGTATGGAATCCATCTTTGCTACTGGAGCATAAGTCTCATCATAATCTTGGCCATATTGTTGCTTCAACAGGAAGATGAAACCAAACTCAAAGCACTCCTAATGGAATACCGTGACTGCCTAGCATGGTCATACAAGGAGATGAAAGGAATTTCACTAGATGTGGCAATACACACGATACCTATAAGGGAAGGTGCTCACCCTAATGTATGTGGACCTTAACGCACAAATCCTAAGTATGGCACCATGGTCTATGATGAGCTGAAAAAACTCATAGATGCCAGATTCATCTATGAGATAGAGCACACTGATTGGGTTTCACCCATCGTCATTGTGCCTAAACGCAACAAGAAGCTCAAAATATGCGTAAACTTAAAGAATGTGAATGCCACCACAATCAGCGATCACTATCCCCTACCCTTAATAGAAACAGTGTTGGAAAAGGTGGCAGGCTCTGAAATATATAGCTTCTTGGATGGCTTCAGTGGCTATAACCAAGTGCAAATTACTCCTAAAGACAAATCAAAAATAGCATTTGCTACAGAATGGGGTATTTTTGCATATAGAGTCATGCCATTTGGCCTTTGTAATGCCCCAGCCACATTCCAGCGAGTCATGTTCACAGCTTTCAAGTCATTTCTGAATAAGTTTTTACAGGTGTTCTTGGATGATTTGTGCATCCATTCGAACAAAAAAGACCACTTCAAATGTCTTGAAGCAGTACTAATCAAATGCAGGGAGTATGGCATCTCCCTAAATCGAACAAAATGCCAGTTCATAGTCACCCACCGAGTTGTTTTGGGACACATCGCTTCACAACATGGGATTGCAACTGACATGGACAAAATCAAAATCATCATGGAATTGTCTCCTCCTATAAATTCCAAAGGTGTACAGGTGTTTATTGGACATGCCAACTATTATAGAAGATTTCTATTATGGTATGCCATGATAGCTAGACCACTTTACAAATTATTAGTGGAATTCTTATGGACAGAAGAGTGCGACCAAGCCTTTGAGCTTTTAAAGTGGCACCTTATCACAGCACCCATTCTTATATCTCCCAATTGGGATATTGATTTTCATGTTCATACTGATGGATCCAAGTATGCAATTGGAAGTGTGCTTTGTCAACCTGGTGAATATAAGAAAGACTACCCATTCTACTTCACCAGTCGACAACTCAATGATGTAGAGATCAACTATACCACCATAGAAAGAGAAGCCCTAGCAATGGTGTATAGTGTTAAGAAATTTTGGCACTATCTACTGGCAAATGATTTTGTCTTCTACACCGACCATTTCTTTATCTTGTGAACCGTCCGTGTACAATAGGAAGAATAACTAGATGGCTCCTCTTGCTTCAAGAATTCAACTTCAAAATAGTGGTTTGCAAGGGTGCCAACACTATAGTGTTGATCACATGTCTCGTGTCAAGTCGAGAGAAGAAGCCACTGGAGTAGAAGACGACTTGCCAGATGCCACACTATTTCAAATAGATGCTATTCCAAAGTGGTGTGGAGATATCATTGGGTACTTAATGGCAGGAAGACCACCCCCTGAAATGAAAGCAGTAGATGCCAGAAAACTAATTCTAGAGGCTGCACCCTATCAACTCATTGCAAGACAACTGTACAAGATGGGCAAGGACCAGGTATTAAGAAAATGTGTGATGCCTCATGAGATCTTGCCGATCCTGAGTGAAGTCCATGAAGGCATTGCAAGAGGACACTTCCAAGGGTAAGCCACAGCAAGAAAAGTCCTCCTCACAGGCTACTGGTGGCCAACACTGTGGGCAGATTCCTATGAATATGTAAAATGCCGTGATGTATGCCGACGGACTACTAAACCACAACACAAAGACTTTAATCCCCTAACAATAGTTATTGCACAAAAACCATTTGAAAAATGGGGAATTTACTATGTGGGTCCCATCCATCCAGCAGAAAAGGAACACAAGCACACTACATCATTGTGGCCACTAATTACTTTACAAAATGGGCTAAAGCTAAAGCAGTCAGATACGCAGATGCCAGATGCACAACAAGATTCTTATATGAGAATTGAAATTGTGTCGGATAGAGGCACACATTTGTTCAATGAGGTATCCAAGAACTCTTGTCTGGCTTTATGGTAATCCATAGAGAAAGCACACCCTACTACCCCCAAGGGAAAGGACATGCTGAATCCACCAACAAAATATTATGCATTATCCTCACCAAGGTAGTAGAACCACAACATTTTGATTAGGCAGAGAAATTGAATGTAGCCTTATGGGCATACAAAACCACACTCAAGGTCAGTACAAGGAACACACCTTTTCAATTGGTGTACAACATTGAAGATGTGGTCCCACTAGAATTTGTTATACCAAGCCTATGCATAGCAATACAATAATGCATGGGAGACCATGAATCCTTGAAAGAAAGACTCTATCAGTTGGAGAAGCATACAGAGACAAGACTAGTCACCTACCATGCCATGACAACAGAAAAACACAGAAGAAAGGCATGGTTTGGCAAAAATCTTAAAGCTAAAGACATCAAGGAAGGTGACTTGGTCCTGTTATACAATGCCAAAGTACATAAGGGGAAACTGAAGTATCTAGGTCAAAGACCCTACCAAGTAAGAAAGATGAATCCCATCGTAGATGTGCTGCTAGAAACATTGGATGGTCTCCAATTCAACACAACAATAAACGGGAGCTGACTAACGTGCTACTACTTCAACGCGCAAGCCATCCCCTTAAAAAATGAAGATTTGGGAAACCAAGTCTTCCTTAGTTAGGATTAGATTGTATCACGAGCACTCACTTGCATATGTAGGTCTTTGCACATATGGTAGCATCAATCGATTTTAATATAGGGCTCAGAAGTGATGCCTAAGTTCTAGTTGCCCTATGAAATCCCAACAACAAAAAAAGCATATACTTAGTCCCTACCTAGCTACTAGGTCACGTGCACTCACACGCTTTTGCTTAGACACATAGATGATTGCATGAATAATTGTGCCACACACTTTCATTCCACACTCTCAAAGCATGTATAAAAATAAGATCTCTCACAAACACACACAAAGGTCATACCTGCATGCCAACTAATCTAATGATCAATGGTACACGACATGCACATGCATGCAAGTTCAGAAAAAATGCCGCCACTAAAGAGGATGTGCAGAAAGAGCCCACCGCCTCAACCACGAGACCCCCTTCAAAGTTTGCAGCCATCTACATCCTCTCAACCACGGTGACCATAGGCATTTGTGGTCTAAAGCAATAGCTCCAAGGTGGATTCAATGCATGACCACGAAGAACAAATGCCACCCCAGTCACCACCGGCCTACACAACCATTGACAGGGCCCAGTCATTGGAACTTGTTTGGCCGCCTACATCAACTTATGCTCTTTCCGAGGAAGCAACATCTTACTTAGAGCAAAGGGGTCTAGGCCATTTGCATGAGAGCCTAAAAACCTTGGATGATAGTCCTACAATGACCACATACATCAGGGACTTTCTCCATTCTTACCACTCCAACAATGCACATGTTGGCAAGTACGATACCATCATTGTACATTAGAGCCCACTCAGCATTACCCTCGATAGTATAGTTATTCAAAAGGCTTTCTCACTCCCAACACAAGGTGCCAAATATCATACACTACCTGTCGATGCAAAATTTCTTGAAGTACAATCTCTCCTCACCAATGGCACACTATTTCATAGGGATGGCATATTCCTTCACACCATCCTTAACCATCGCCTCAGGGAAGCAACACAATTCTATCCACAATCCATTTGCCTCCACTCAGTTTCAATCCCAATGAACGGGTCGATGCTCAAATTACAAGCCAACTCTATCAAAGAGTGATCTTCTTAGAAGCATACCACATATCAATGGTGGATAGAGGCTACCTGAAAACTGAGCAAAAATTGTATGGTGCCAAGGCCTTACAACAACATCAATTGGCATGACACAAGTTCCACAACCACTGGTCTAAAGACATGGCAACCCAGCTACATGCTCGCAATAAGCCATAACCTGAGGACGGGTAATAAAATGGATCCGAGAGTATGTTGTCTCTACGCCAACATAAACTTAGGTAGTACAGATTGTGTGTATAGAGTAGTGGCAAAGCTCTGCTTGTACTTGCATAAGACTAGGAATAACCTCTCTTAGGAATCCCCAACATGCAAGTTCTACTTGTGATTCCTACATGCAATTTTTACACGATTCCTACATGCATGTTCTACTTGCAACTCCTACATGCAAGTCCTATATGCAAGTTCTACTTGCAACTCCTACATGCATGTTCTACTTGCAACTCCTACATGCAAGTTCTACTTGCAACTCCTACATGCGAGTTCTACATGCAACTCCTACATGCAACATGTAACTCCTACATGCAAGTTCTACATGTAGAGAGAGAATTCCTACATGCAGAGAGAGAAGCTCTCCAACTTGTATAAATACCCCATAATGGAATGAAGCCCACACTCTTTGGGGCATTGTGTTGAGTTCTACTTTGGTATTCTAAGCAATTGTCTCAAGTGTCCATGCTTCCTTGCACTCCATGTCCAAAAGCATGTCCTAACCTTGCAACTCCTCCTCCCCTCTCCTCTAACCTTATAATTCATCCTCTCCTCCTCCTCCTCCCTCCTCCTCCCTTCTCCTCCTCCCTTCTCTTCCTCCTCCTCCCTCCTCCTCCTCCTCCTCCTCCTCCTCCTCCTCTCCCTCCTTCCCCCCATGCTGGTACACCTTCTTCCTCTCCCACTCCTATACTCTGCCTAAACCCTTAGTTCCTCAACCCTTAACCTCCATGATCTACGAGGTAGACAAGTTCTCCATGATCTACGAGGTAGACAAGTTCTCCATCATGTACTCTACCCTAAACCTTGGATCCTCCTTCTAACCCTGAAACCTCTTCTAAACTCTAGAACCACTTTCTAGACCCTGGAACCTCTCTCTAAACCTTGGAACCTCCTTCTAAACTCTGGAACCTCCTTCTAAACCTTGGAACCTCCTTATAAACCCTGGAACCTCTCTCTAAACCTTGGAACCTCCTTCTAAACCTTGCAACCCCCAATGAAGGTGAAAGCCTTCATTACCTCAACCATGATGATGCACATTCCTTTCACACATGCATGCACTATGTTTGCTTACCACACTTAAGCCTACGTCTCTCACCGAAATACGACTCGAGGTCCTAAGCTACACTTATACTACAAACGATAGCACCGATATATCTGTAGGTGACAAAAAGCCTCGGAACCCTGCATACTGAGAATACCCCGCTCTTCCTGTGGAAGCCATGGGAAAGAGCCAATAGAAATATATGATTTTCTTTTCCTCACCAGTGTAAACTGTTTGAATAGATCTGATGTTATTAATCAGAATGGTCTTTACCTAAAATTAATAAATTGATCTTACTCTTCTTTTCAAAGCTACAATACAGTATTGGCCATCGACAAGCTGAACGAAGGAATACACAAGTCAAATTCTAGCTGAGTGGCTTTTGCTTTATGTGTTGAAATGGTTTTCAATCAGCTGCTCTTGCATTATGAATGCACTAAGCAACATCTTACGCATCTAATTACAAATTAACTAGAGAAAGCAGTCATCTTAGATTATAGCTCAAAGATGCGAGCGAAGAAACACTAGGGAACTAAGCAAGTTAAAAAGCTTGGATGTGATTCAAGACAGATTTAAGAATAGGACTTAAACATAATTGAAGAGGAAAGGAAGCTAAATGCAGCTGAGAGGCACATTGCAAAGAAAGCTGTAGAAGAAAAGATATGGATCATTGTGTATTGTTAGCGGCCCAAGCTCTAGAGGCAATTGAGGCAAGGAGCTCAGTGGCACGGGTGCCTTGGTTTGTGAAAAAGTTGTATTGTGAGGTTTGCCCAAAGTGCACGATCTATGTACACAACATAGTGTAGAAGAAAGTCTTTTAAAAACACTAGGAGTCCTTGATAGCTCATGTGTTCGAAATTGTCATGCCACAATTGACTATTAGAAGGAAAAGTTGCTTACAACCATGTTCTTCATCTTCTTCTCCTCTTCTTCTTCTTCTTCTTCTTCTTCTAAAGTCTCCTGGAGCCACTCAGTATTCATGACATGAAGAGAAAATCATCTTGAATGAGGGTATTGGCCACCCATGTGTCTCGATGGCATAGGCTATTAGCATCCAACACCAGCGTTGGCTCCAACCATCTCACAAGCTATAATACATGAAATCAAAGAGGTACCTATCTCTCAAAGCATAACACATGGCTTCATACAATCCCTTCGAATGAAGGAGGGGAAGGGTAGTATCAATATATGGCATCTATCACCTAGGGATTCAATACCATCTTTTCATTTTTCTTTGAAGGATGACAAATCAAAATACTACTACTAATTCCTATGCTCAAAGGATGAGGGATGTTGCTAAGAGATTAAAAGCCCCTAACAATCGATTTTTGCTTGATGTCATTGCAAATGGGTATTATTACTAAAAATTTCATGCAACTATGATCACCTAAGTAGTCTAGGAAGGCCAAGAGGGAAGCATTGATTTTAAATAATAAAATTTTCCTTAGACTGAGTGCTATGTTTTTAGACACCCCATCATCTACATGGTTTTAAATGTAGGCACTCCCATTTAATAATTATGGGTGGATTACGAGCCACAACAAAAGTTATAAAATATGCAACCTTGTAATTTTTAAAATTTTCATGATTAAAGAAATTATATTAAGATTAAAAACAAACTTACTCGGCCACAATAAAATATAAATACAAGCATTGCCGTATCAAATGTTTGATTGCATGCTTGTAACATTATAAAATCGAGAACAAGCACGTCATAGATGGGTCTGAGTACTTGTCCATATAAATATGAGGGCACCAAACTAAAAAGCTTTTAATGATGTGAGGTGAGCAATAGACATTTGGTGTAAAATACATGTTTTCCCCCTTACAAAAGATTGGGTAAGGCACCCTTAGCTTGTAACTTGGTCCCACCATATTCCATTGTGTTCAACTTAATGAAAGCCACATCACCATGCCTTGTCATCATACATAAAACAAGACCATATTAAAATAAAGACCACATCAATAGTACGCACTCCTAAATGCAAGCACATCCACAAATCGATACATGTTGAAATGCAATTATATGAATAACAAAATGGAGGCCCTTGATTACAGCCACCACTTGTTTGATAAAAATAGGAAGCTCATAAACTTCTTCAAATGTACAATGAAGACCGAGGGGTGTACCAAAATATAGGTGACCCTAAGACACTATGGGTACAAAATTAGGGGTTCTTTAAATATCTACATACTTATCTTCAATTCACAAAATTACACGTTGTAAAGTTCTCCCAAAAAAAAAAGGAATCGAGTTTTAATATTATCCTCAAATGCACATGTTATTCCTAGTAGTGTATTCTTGGGAACAAAGTGGAATCAAGTGAGCCCATATTCTATACGATAACTAGATTAGGATACTTGTATAGTAGCTAAACTAAAGAATCATCATGTCTCAAAGTCCATTAGGTCTAAAAGCATTTTAATCAATTAAAGCACAAGTTTAGTAGTCCAAGAGCTTTCAAGTTGTGGGAACAAGGTGAATGATATATTTATCTAGGCCTGACTGTGAGTGAGTGAAATGCATAGAGAGAGCATTAAATTTAAGGCCCCAAGAGTGTGCAAAATGAGAATGGGCCAAAAGTCATACAAGACGACCCCAAATCATCAATACTCTAGAAATGCGAGAGGATAAATAATAACAATGATTTTATTTTTCCCATCTCAAAACCACAACCTCCTACCTAAGTGAGGCAGGCCAAAAAATGGCCTCACCAAATCTATGGGAAGGAGAGTGACCCTATGTAGGGAAATAAGGAAGAGTAAAACAACTAATGGGGATATGTTGCAAGGAAGTGGGGGTCTTGAAGAAGACGTTGCAAGGCGCTAGAAGTCAAGCAAATGCATACTTCCACATCTCCAGGAGCCAGGTCAGGGTTGCCACCAAACAAGACTATTTCGCCATCGATCTCAACCTTGGGAGAGCGGATAGCCGTTGGTCGCCCCCACCCAAAATCCACTTGGTACATTGGGAACTTGGGTGAGCTCGCCACATCCATCATTTTGCCCGTCACCTTGAACTCCTGCAGTATTCGGTTGTCATGAACCTCAAGCCAATGCATGAATCCTTGTAGGTTGCTCTCCTCACATCGCCCAATGGTGGCATGGATCTGTGCAGCGATCTCACCGATTCTCTTAGAGATGAGGGTGCCAACAGTCGTGTGAGCAAAGTCGAACATGACGACGTTACCGAAGTAGGCAGGTGGGAGGGGTGGAGACAGGCGAGAGCGGCAGTTGGCAAGGATAAGGATGTAGGTTGGCTCGGAGGACGGAGATTGGCGAGCCAGGGTGACATGGTGCCAGAAGTGGGAGCAGAGAAGCTCGAAAGTGGAACGAGATGGGGAGCCAGCCAGGCGTTTGAGGTGTTGGATGGAGGACGAGGAGATGTGGAAGAGAGCCTGAACCAACGGATCGTCTTCTCCGTTGCTTTTATCTCTTCCCGGCACTACGTTCCCGGTCGTCTTCTCCGTCGTGACTTCCGTCTCCTTGTTTCCAACGTCTTCTCCTCTTTCTAAAATCTCCTTCAAGCCCAGCTTTGCCTTCTCCTTTGATGGTTTCTTCACCTCTAGCCTCCTCCTATCGTGTACTGGCTCCATCGACAGCTCCACCCCCCTCGCACTCTCCCCCCATGCCACCATGAAATTCCACAGGGAATGCCCGTCCGCCACCACATGACTATGCGCCACCGCCACCGCCAGCCCTCCGTCCGAGAATCGCGTTGCCTGCCCAACAATATCATTCAATCAATTCCGCAGTCTTCCACAATCGGTTAGATCTTCTACTACAGTCCCATCCCATCTCTACGGAACGCATGTAGCCTCAAAAGCTCGCACAGCTAACAGGGATCCTCACCTCAATCGTCAGTACTTTAACATCATCCAGATTTGAGACCATTAGGAGCGAGAATTGAGACCACTCTGGACAACAAATGCTCACATCTCAAACTCTACATCGAATACCTTTTTACATCAAGCTCCAAAGCGTCTTAAATTCGACAGAGAAAACGAATAGGCCCACTGCTGATTGTTCTACGGGATGTATTTGGCGTGCCCGCCTTGCAGCAAGAGTATTCTCGGTTGAGCACAGAGGCAGAGGCTGTTAGCCAGCCTTGGATATACAATCGACAATTTCAGACTAGCTTCATTGACCCAGAAAGTTTGTGACCGTAAGCGTCGAAGCCTAAGCTTATATCAACTTAATTGTTCTCACGGATATATGCCGCGCTCACCTGCACCGATAGCAAAGGGCTAGCGAATAGGCTTTCGCCTTTGACCTCCGGCTGCTGGCATAGATTGTCGAAAAACGCTTTCATCTGGAAGCCATCTTGTTCGAGACTACTCAACGGCAAATCGATCGAAGCTTCGACGAATTCGACGCCCCGGTCGTTGCAATCGATCACCAATCTTCTGTCCTCTCCTAGTGCCAATCTTCCGGCCCAGGGATAGTAAGGGACAAGCACATGCGACAAGCTTGTCTTCAAAGTATCGATTATGTTTGCAAGACCTTGAAATCTCCTCTTGTAAAATATAACTCTCCGGTTGTAGTGCATGTCCTGCCAGAGAATATCGAGACCTGCGAGAAACATATGCTCTTTCTTTGTGGGCGTGACCGGCACGATCACAGACCTTTCCAGCAAAGTCAGTCGAGGGTGCGACTCCATCGATTTTGTAATTCAGAGTGCAATTCTCAAGCCAATATTACGCAGAACAGCATGAGATTCTCGCTTTCAAACCCTAGCCCAATTCAGGTTTAACAGAGTCGAGTGGCAGCACAACACAGGGAGACTACTTGAACCATTTCTCACTGACTTGCGTGTGGGAGTAAATGGTTCGACTGACTAAAATGTGCAAGCTCGGGCAAAGACGATTAAAACTACCGCAGGAACGGTGCGTATGGGATTCCAATTTCCGAGCGATTGAAATATGCAGGCTGAACAGAAATTGCATATTGCGAAGCCAAAGCCCTGGCCCTTGTCCAATGTCACGGGCTGGCAGCCTAGCAACAACACGAATCTTTGAGGTCACGCATGACATTTCAAAATTCAAAGCACGAATTGACATGAATATCTTCAACATAAAAGATATGGTGCACGGGAGACAAACCAGCTCATTCCGTGAAAACCCAAAACCTTAAAAATTATTTGAAAAAGGCTGCTCTCATAGGAAGGCCTCTCTTTTCTATATCTAGGTTAGGTACTTACGAATATATGCGCTCATCATCCTTGTGATTGTGTGTTGGAAGGGGTACGTTCGTCACCATCTCTAGAAGCATGGAAAGGGTAGGGAATGGGAGGAGGGCGAAGCTAGAGAGGGTGAGGAAGGTAGCTGAGAGAGGACTCGAGGGGTACGTTTGTCACCATCTCTAGAGGCATGGAAAGGGGAGGGAATGGGAGGAGAGCAAAGCTAGAGAGGGTGAGGAAGGCATAGCTGAGAGAGGACTCGAGGGAACAAAGGCTAGAGAAAATGGAGAGGAGAGAGTCGGGGGAGGAAGAAGAATGAAGGGGAAGGGAAACTCAACCTCCCTTTAGTATGGCAGTCCATATGCATGCCATGGCACAGCTCATTGAGGGACATATCAATCTCAGAAATAAATACATATAGATAGATGTGTATAGAAATAAATACATATAGATAAACACATGAATAGGATGTCATGAATTTACGTAAAGTAATCGATGCAAGATGAAGCAATTGTGAGTGCAGTGTACGTTGAAGGAACCAACAAAGCTAAACATGTACAAAGAACTGAGTGTTGTGATGGTGGGTTCTTATTGGGCTCTGGGCTACCAGGTGAGGAGCAAGCTAGGTTAGCACATCGAGGAAGCCATTGATATGGCAAAGCGTGTTGAGGGCTAAAGCTATGTGTAGACAAGTGAGCCATTGTGATGAATGCATTCTTGTTATTAAGCTTGAAGAGCAATGTTGCACCTTTTTCTCCAGTCCCTGGCAGCATTACAAATCCTAAAGAGCTTTGCTCATCTTGTGCCATGGAGCCCATATCAATAGTCAAACAATCCCATTGTGATTGTGCAGAATATCAGAAAGAGATGCACAATTTTGAGCACCTAAAGTCCGATCATGGCTAGCTTTGCTTGCAATTTGCTCTCCCTTGTGAATATATTATCGTTAACTATATCACATTAGGCTAATGGGCTTCGAATTTCGTGAAATAATTGGCAAAGACACTCTGTAACTAGTATCCTAAATATTCAAGCATAAATAATAGTCGTGAATTTAATACATCAAATATTCAAGCCTAAAGAAGCATTAATCAAGACCTAATGCACCGTACCAGACTTTGGCCTTACCCCCATTCCATAGACTTGCCAACGTAAGGCCAAAATTTTCATTCTTAAGAATATGTGGAAAGACCTTATGTTTGGCCACAACATATGTTTGGCCACAACATATGTGGAAAGACCTTATGTTTGGCCACAACATATGGCAAAAAATTTCATTCTAAAGAATAGGTGGAGTGAAATTGTGTTTGAGAAATACAAATGAATGCTTAAGTTTGGACATAAATAAAGATATCCTTTTGGAGATATTAAAACACATGAGAGAAATAATATTAAAGATACATGAATTTTTAGACATACTATTAAAGACAAATGAACATATAATGGAAGAAATCCTATTGATGATACATGAATTTTCAATAGAACTGTCATTCAAAAGATTTGATGGATTGAATGTAGCTTTAATACATTATCCCTTTTACAAGGGTGTTTGAGTTGAGGCTTGAAACATAAGAATGAATCTGTGTTGAAGCCTAGTGGTTTGTTAAGGATATGTGAAACTTATAGTAAAAGTACTTACAATGGAAGGGATTATATTGAAGATCCCATTAAGGACATGTGAACATATAGTAGAAGAATTCCACATAAAAATCAGTGGATCAAACTTAATGGCTCAAAAGCAAAAAAGGATAATGGTGCAACGTAGGGGCTACTCTACGATACTATGGCATAAACTTTGGAGTTACTATCAAAGGTAGTGCAGCTTTTTTATTAAGGAAAGAGACATGAACCACTCCACATGACCTAGATCTATATGACCTAGGTTGCACCGACTTGTTTCTTTCATGGATAAAAAGTGATTCTTAGGTGATGCTATAGCACTCCCTTTTTTGGTCCATTATTATAGCACAATTGGGGCCTTTTGACCTAATACTAGCTACCCATCAAATATTTGTTGTAGATGTTAGGGGTAATTACCAAACTACTAGTGGTAGTTTTGTCACTACCATTAGTAATTTTATTGGAGTGTTCCTTAATGGTAGTTCTCCTACTACTACATACAATATTACCAATAGTAGTCCTAATCTCAATGATAGTGCACATACTATTATTAGGACCGTCCAATTTAAATCATGAATTAGATCTGTGAATGCATATATATAGGTCTATCTAGATCTATACCTATTCAATATAGTAAATCACCTCATCCAATGTTTTTGCATTTATTTTTGGTGCTTTGCCTGCTTTGAAAGTAAGGACAATGTGATTTCATTATTGTTTGCATTCTTGTCAAACATGAGGAGCTGGAATGCATAAGAGTTGGGAGGCACATTGTAATTTGTGTGCAGATTTGAGCCATTGAATAGCCTATTGATTCTGATTGTTTTCGTTCTTATTAAATCTTTAATTTGGTTATTTTACACCGAACATCGCCATATCAATTCATATTGTTTTTGTTCTAGTAATGTCCTATCGATTCTGATCATTTTTGTTCTTATTAAATCCTTGCAGTAGTTCAATGTGAACTGTAGCCACATCACAGTCCAAGATTGATCATATAAGATAAATGGGTGCTCACATTTAATATGTTTTTGAGAGTCAGAGGATAGTGGCTGTAGGCTACAAAATCATCGCTTTGAATAAATTTGGCAAGATTCTTATGATAGAAGAAGTAATTTCTATTGCACTAACGATGAAAGAAAATTATCGAAATGCTGACACAAGGCTCAAAATTACACTGGTGCTACTAGGCTTCATCGTCATAGGCTAGTAGTAGTACTAGTGTATTTACTAAGTAGTGTGCATGCCTCTCCTCACTAAAGTTCATAGTCTTCACAAATATATAATACATAAGTCAATATCTTCTAATTAGTTTTATCATCCTAATGTTGAAACTAACTTGATCTCTTCATCTCCTATGAGCCTCAAACCTTCAATCCATTAATCTCTCAAATAGAAAGAATGGTCTTGTATTAAGAGGTGATGATATCTAAAGTGTTCTACAAATACTAAGAATGGTCTTGTATTAAGAGGTGATGATATCTCAAGTGTTCTACAAATAGTAAGAATGGTTTTGTATTAAGAGGTGATAGTATCTCAAGTGTTCTACAAAACTATTAGGTACCTCTTAGTGGTTGAAGGGAAGGGGTGGTGATATCTCAAGTGTTCTACAAATAGTAAGAATGGTTCAAGTGTTCCACAAAAGTATTGGGTACCTCTTAGTGGTTGAAGGGAAGGAGTGATGATATCTCAAGTGTTCTACAAATAGTAAGAATAGTTTTGTATTAAGAGGTGATGATATCTCAAGTGTTCTACAAATAGTAATAATGGTTTTGTATTAGGAGGTGATGATATCTCAAGTGTTCTACAAAACTATTAGGTACCTCTTAGTGGTTGAAGGGAAGGGGTTGAAAGTACGGGCAAAATCTCTAGGAACTACACGATGGTTGCAAGAACAATTTTGAATGTCATAAATGACACTTGGGTTTTTCAACATACAGGTGAACTAGTTTTAAACATTTACTTCTTTCATGGTTCATAACACTTTTAATAAGAAGAAACATTTTGAATGTGATAAGTGTTGATGCAATCCCATGCTATGAAGTCTACAGATAGTTTCTTCTTCCCGCATATGGGTGAAGTGATGTTTACGTTACTAAGTTCAACATATCAAGCAATGCATTTGTTTTGATTATTGAAGGAGTTGTGATAATAAGACCCATTTCAAATGCGAAAGAATTGTTGCATCAATAATGGAATCCTATGCTTTGGAGTAGAAATTCGATTTCTTTCAAACCCACATACTATTGTTGCATAATGTGAGTATGGCTCCAATTGGAAGTTAAGGTAGACTATAATTCGCAATGTTGGTATAGTTACACATAGTAAGATAAGTTTTATTTTAGAGAATCCTCCCAAATAGTGGTTTCCACAAAGCTATTTTGAGTACCTCGATAAGAAAATTGTGAAAAATCTTGCTCGCTTTTTTGGGCCCGCTCGCTTTTCCTTGCTCGCTTTATCGACTACCTCCAAGTAACAAAGGGCTAAAGCAAAGGGTGCACTAGGACCCTTGTTGAGTGCTATGCTAAGCTAAGCTATATATAGTACAAAATCTCAAAACATTTTTGTTAATCACACCATTAAAACGAGAGAAAGCTAGCCTTGGTCAAACGAAGTTTGTGGCCTTGCTTGACCATATGGAGAGGAAGTGGCATGGAAGAAGCTAGAAGCATAGTGACTGACAATGGGCTATTTATTGTAACAAGTATCAAGTCAGCTTCTCTTCTCCCTTCTCTTCTTCCTCTATGCTCCCACCTCCTAGCTGGGCTGACCTCCATGGCCCAGACTAGGGGGTTAGAATCTAGCTTGGAGTCACCGTCAAGCTGATCTTACTTTATCCTTGCACCAAGTAGTCAGGTGCACCAAGCATTCTTTGATCTCTCTAATGATCCATCCCCTAACAGAGAACATGAACCAAAATAGTGTCTTTTTTTTCCAAACCTAAATCGGTCTTTATAGCATCTCAGAGAGGGGTTTCAATTTGGAAGTCAAAAAAGAAGTAGATCTTGCCAAGGAGTATTAGATCCATTGATACCACTTGATCCATCATTGCAAATCCAATATCAAGTAAGCCTCTCCCATGGTTGATTACCTCCTATTTGGAAGAGCCATTAGAGCATAAATGATCACATTTAAACTTCATTACCTCCAAACCTAAACCTCCATCATATTTACTTGTGATAATCAAATCCCATGAAATGGCATGCCACTAATCCTTCCAGAGAAAGGAAACATTGGTAAAACATAGACTATAAAGGACCCTTCCTTCGGATACAATTTTTGGATGCACCCATCAAACTTATCCTTAAGAGATATCCCTAAATCAACAAGACAACCAAGATACATTAGTACTTCACCTCATTGAAACACTCAAACTCATATCTATAGGTCCAATTAGGAAGACTATTCCAACCAAGCCAGATAATAGTGGTTTTAGCTTCATTGATCTTGGAATTAAGTACTATTGCAAATTCTTCAAACTTTTTGAGAACTTTTTTTAATATTTTCCTCTATACAAACAAGCAGACTTGTATTATCATTGTGAAGAATTGTGAGCAAAAATGTGAACCACCAAGCAAAGGTATTGATGATACCCAAGTTCGAATAGTAATTCAACTAGCATAAAAGAGGTTTTGGAGCAATAATAGAGCAATGGAACCAAGGAATGTACTTGATGAATGGAACACTGCAAGGGAAAACGTTGATAGTAGTAATACCCATACAGGGCCAACTTAGCATAGGTACAGAAGCCCTCATCAAACCCCAATTTCATGGTTTTGAAAAACAACATCCTAGCTTACCCTATTGTAAGCTTTCTCCAGATATAGATTAAGCATCACAAATATTACATGCTGAAATATAGCATGATCAATTGCCAAGAAAACATTTAAGAACAACATCATGAATTTACCTACCTGAGACGAAACCATATTGCATAGGATGAATAATCCTAGTAAGGATAAACTTGATATGATTGGCCATGGCTGTAGCCATATTCTTATACATCCAATAAGTATCGACATCTATTTTGATCCTTGGATTTAAGCTTTATGACACATCTATTGAGACTTCAAGGTAATTTGCAAAATTAACAGCACCAATTGATAAGAATAGTGATATTGGATCCACAAACATCCCAGTTATGTTGATAAAAGTCTAGCAGGATTCCGTTGGTAGACATAACTATGTACTTGATCTCAAACTTTGAAAAGGTGCGGCTAGAAAAGCTTCCATATGAGCACTTTAACCTTGAGGGAGAATTGTCTTGGAGCATGCAATACTCGTGAGGAAAGCAGTGAATGCAATACTCCTGAGGAGAGCAGTGAAAACTTTGGCAATCTTGTAATCCCCATAAATTGATCTCCCCCTTTGTCATGAACCATCGTTATGCATTCCTTCAATGTTTGTTTTGGACTCCTTGATGGACTAGGACAAAGGACGATCTCCTTTATCCAACCATTTAAGTTTGGATTGTATCTTAAGAGTTGCTAACCTAGCATGTTGAGAAGCTCTCATCTCAATAGATCTCAACAGTCTAGCGAGCATCGCGTCAATAAGTGGATTTTCAAGTTCAAAACCAAATAGGATCAGGCCCAAATAGTTGTGTTCTCATTAGAATGAGCCTTATGGGTCTTCCTTCAACCAAAACTCTTAGCCACTTTTGTTTTGATTAGTACATGCATCCCAGCTCTTAATTGGACTTCACTCATCTGGAGAGACTCGTTATTTGATTAATTCATAGTAAAGACAGAGGCACTATGCTTTACTTTGTGCCATGCAAACTGAGCCACATTATCAAAATCATGTTGCCCTAAAAAGGAAGTATTGGCCTTGAAGGGGTTGGCCTCTTTATCTACTCATGGACTGCTGCTAAAGCAAAGCTCATAGATAAATGGAAACTATCCAAAGACATGATATCAAAGACTATATTACCTTGTAGAATTGGCCCAAGCCCCAGCCATTCTCTCCAAAGTAAATCCTATCAAGTTGAGCCACTCACAAGAATCATTTGAGTGCTATTTGTGCCATGTATAAGCTTTGAGTTTCCTTAGTGTGTCAAAATTTTTCCAATCAACCAGCATCATGCAGTCGCTGATGGATTAAGAGCATAAGCAAAAGCAATATGATAATTAACAACTTCATAGCACACCTTAGTAGAAACGCACCATCATCATTGCAAAAGATAGTAATGGATTAAAGTTGTCCTTAACAAAGAGCACAATCCCTCCTTAACCAAGAAAGGGACAATTGCTCATAATCTATCAATTTGAAATCTCTAAACATTCGATATTCTCATCTCTAGTTTTGACTTCCTGAAGAGCATTAACATTAGGTCTTAAACATTCATGACATTAATTGTTTCACCACATCTTTTTTTCATCTAGAATAGGCTTTGCATGTATTCCAGGTTAGCATGGCAATAGAAAGGTGTGAAGAGGATTGCCTATTCACCAAGAGAAGCTCTCCCTTGGTCCATTTTCTCAGCCACCACTGGGGCAAAAACACCACAAAAACATTAATGATGGTAATCCCCTTGTGTGCCTTGCTGTCTCAGTGGCTCTAAGGGACCCACATTTAGTACTAATGTTTTTGGAAGGATCCTTTTTCCTAAATGCCACATCTACTTGAGAAACTTCTATTAATGCCACATTTGCAAAGAAAGGAACCTTCTATTAATGCTTGAGAAACTTCATACAAAGCAGCAGCCCTGAAGGTGCTGAGTATGGGAAAAACCTGATCAAGGCTGAAAGAAGAAAAACCAGCCTATTCCAAAGAAACCCAACTCACTACCTAGGGAATCTCTGGTACAGGGGCTACCTGCCAAGTGGGGGGACTATATAGCCAGTGAATCCCTCACGTAATAAAAATGTAGAAAACGCCTCCAGACCAAGCCTTGAAAAAATGTGCGCGCCTCATGACAGTCACCCTAGATCGTGGGATCCCACACTCCTAGGTGGAGCATAGGGTGTAGATAATATGGCGACCAAGGTAACCAAGGGTGGAACGAGGTGCTCACCCATCACCAAACTACAACGAGCAACCCAAATGTTCCATGCCATGATACTGGCTACTACTACCCACACACTATCCTTTGGAGGGGGATGAGGATCCAGGCTATCAGGAAGGACCACCTCATGGAGCTCTATCATTTGTCCGATAAGCTAGAGAGGCCTCATCAATCTGGAACGTGTGACCTCCCTCGGTCAAGCAAGCCATAATCACCCGTGTGTAGTCCCTCTAAAGGCTCTACATGCGGGTCATAATCCTGAGGGCTCCCATCCGAGTCCTTGCTATGCTACAACAACTCTAGAGGCAGTGACAAATTGTCTCCATAAATCCAGTAGAGCAACAATGACAGTGTCCCTCCACCCACCAACCACGAGGCAATGGGCAAGCCTCTGTGGGTGGCTAGCCAAAAGAAGTAGGAGATCTTCCTTGGCCATAAAATGGACCATAAACGCATCCAAAACCTGGAACATCAAGCCTCTTGGGGCACTCTTTGGGCCACCCAATGCCTCTCCCTCGAAGCGGTCCAAATTGAAGAGTCCATCTAAAGTCTCCTACCAATCCGTGTGGCGTAGAAAAAGAAGGGCACCTCATCCACCTGCTCGACGAGGCCCCAATCCTGGAGGGCCAAAACCACTCTCTCGAATCCCACTAGACCTCTGCCAAGGGACTACGCTTGAGGCAGCATGTGGGGGCATCTCGTTTTGGGATGCTAGGATGATCAATGTGCCACACCTTCCCCAATCGGCCCACCACTCTCATCATCTGCCAATGAATCCCATCTAGAATCCCATCCATCTATGGGTCTCTCTTAGTGAGTGCCTCAAGTAGGCCTCTAGATCCTATACAGAAAAAACCAGGCTGCTTTCTGCCTCCCTGCATCATCATCCTCAAGGGGACCCTAGTCCGAGAAAACTAACCCAACCTTTTGTTGTCCGTCCACACACGAAGTCCCTCCCACCAACACTCAAGGATGGCTAGGTCAATCTCCCTCATCCATTGCCCTACCCCTTGCAAATGTGCCAAGTCTCCAAGCCTCACCTCTTCCTCCATGGGTAATATACTCCATCTCCCAAAGGAACAATAGGCCGGGTCACTGTCCCACTATGCCCAACCAATGTGAGTCCGCTGCCCAAGATACGCCCATCGTGATTCCACATCTCCGAGTGCCAAATGAGGGACTAATGCTTGCACTCCTCTCTACAACGGGGCTGATGGATGAGGCCCCCTACTAATCTTTGCCAGACCCTATGGAGGCTCCTCATCAAGGGAGAACCCTTCCCTATAAGGGAAGCCTCTGAGAAGATCCATCTGTGTGAATGCTGCCACTACCCCCGAGTGTGTGGGGTGTTCCTGAGAAGCCCTTACTATAAGAGGAGCTACCAAGGATCTACTCCCGAGGTGAGGAAGCGCACAACCAACTTGCCCAAGAGGGCTCTATTCTGCATCTCCGGATCAATGACACCCAAGCCTCCCAATGCTTGCAGCATGATCATTGTCTGCCAAGCGACCCAGGATCTAGTATTCCTCATGCCATCCAATCCTGCCCAAAGGAAGTTTTGAACCAACCTTCGGAGCTTCCCAATGCACCCTCTATGCAAGCACTATTAGGAGGCGATATAGCAGGCCACGGCAAGGACCTCGTTTGCCACTAGGGCATTGCCCACTAGGGATAGTTTGGTCGAGCTCCAATAGAGAAGATTGCACCGAACACTCTCGAGGACCGGTGCATCCAAGGTATCTCGTTGTCTAGCCCCACGGTATCCAGCGGAGCCTAAGTCACTCCCCCACTCTCGAATCTCCTATGTTTCCTCAGAGCATGTGAAAAAACTGATGGATTTTGTCCAGTTGATCCATGCACCCAAGGCCTCACATTAGATATCCAGGGCTCCCCTGACTCTCTCCAAGCTTGTGGTGGTGCCCTCTATGTACAAGGTCGTATCATCTGCAAAGTTAGAGTCTAGCAGCTCCTCCTGTTGTCTGATTGGGAGCCTCAACCTTGTGAGGCCCGCCACCTACAATCTCAAGTAGTAGCCCAAATTCTCCGCCCCACAAACAAGAAGGGAAAGGGAGCAAGGGGACATCCCTGGCGGATCGATTGAGAGAGAGTAAAGGTCTCGCCCGTGTGTCCACCGACAAGCATCTGACTAGAGCTCCCTGCATAAAGTGTAGAAATTCCTCTAATCCATCTGTCTAATTATTGGCGTCACTTTACATATTCTCTTGGCTTTAGCTCTTTCACTATCAAAATGGATGTGTGACTAGTAGATGTGTCATCAATATTCTTGGATATATGGGTTTGATTTCTCCTATTCTCAAAATTTATTTTAATAGTAGTATCTGTATTTAGATTGTGATCTTATCTATGCCCCAATCATGGAGTACCAATGCGTCTCTTAGCCATGTTCTTCCCAATATTATTTGACTCTAGCGATTCTTGTTGGTACATTATCAAAAATTTCTAGAGGATTGATCTTTGTGTGATTAGCTAGCCATATGTTGAGTTGGGGATTCCTCATCAGTGGTAGTCGTCATTCCTCATAGAGATCCTTTGCTAGGATGTTTACACTTGCCCTACCATCCACTATTGTAAGATATTGGCCAAAGGCTTTATGTTTTGGCCAGATGGTTACAAGTTTTATGTCACAGCCTATCAGTGAATTGCATTGAAATATCCTTATAATAGCATTCTTTATCTCGTCTTGATCACCTAGTTTCACTAGAATATCCTTTCTTCCTCTTTAGTTGTCAACAAACTTGTGCACATTCAATCCAACCCTTGAAAATATCCCACAGTATAGGGTAGATTCTTAGTCAGGTGCCAAATTGAATTGGGATTGTAATGGGGTAGCTCAGTTTTCTAATGTGACACCTTCCAATTGGCGCTATGGTGCATGTATATCCATTACCTTCTAGTTGGGGGAAGATTCAATTACCATTTCTATATTGGCTGGTACCATATCTTTGAGCTTCTACCTTTGTCACCTTGTCTACCTTAAACTATACTTGTTCTTATCTTAGCCCTTTGCCTCAAGTCTTGATACTAGGCTTTTTCTCTTTTGATCTTAGGGTGGACTTTTTCACTTCTTATGTAGAATTGGGGGTTGATGTGTTTGGCATTACTTAACTTTGTTTTGGGACAACCAAGGCTTTTTTAACTCTCAAAAATCTTTCTTTTTCTTGTGGGAAGACATTTTTGGTCAATGTGATTCATTTTTCATCCTTGTTTATCACATGTATCAACTAGCATACAACACTTTGTATTGCCACAATTTGAATTTCAATGCTAATTGTTCCAAGGATTGCAACAATTTTTACTTGATGGAGCTACTAATGCTTTGCTTTGAGTAGTAAATACATGCATGCATGCCCAACTCTAGAGTCTCTGCACATAAGTTTGCACCTTCCATGTAGTGCATGCAATACTTTGGTGTACTCGAATGGTTGGAGTTGTTGAAGCTGCATAATTATTGGAATGGGATTGGGGGATATGGGGCATCATCGAGGTTTATGATTCCTCAACAATTGAGACTCTTTTGCCCTCATATTGATGGATTCATCCTCATCATGTATATATACATTGGGTGCAAATGTTGGTTGCCTATACACTGGGATTGGCACCTATCAATATTCTTGGGGCCTAGGTTGTGCAACCTAATAATGTAGAAATAGGTATTTACATCATGCCTCAAAGAATTATAAATCAGACACCATAATCTTGGTGATTGGTTCCCTTATAATGGACTAAATCTACTCCTTAAGATTAGGCACTCATTTGCAGTGTGGTTGGCAATATAATGTAGACACTACACATTTTCTCTTATTAGCTATGTTGGCATGGGAAGTTGGTATACTCATCGCTTTGCTCTATGGCCTACACTATTTCTTCTTGTGGGCCATGATAACCACTTGATCCTCCTTAGTGGCATTACATAACTTTCCTAGCTCTCTCATGCCAGCCTTTAAATGCCTACAACTCCTGTTGATTGGGAGCATTAGGAATAACTGGTTCTTGTTCAGCTCCAGTAATGAACTCCCGATAGCCTTTTCCCTTAAGGAAATTTGTCATTCTAAACTTCCATGCTGGGAAGTTGTTCTTGTCAAGATTTTCAGTGACTATCTATAAAAGAGCATCAGACGCCATTACAGACCACTGCAAAGATATTCTGTCACTGCAAAAAACACAACTTGTGCCTCACAAGGGCAATTCTGCAAAGCTGAAAAAAGTGGTATTTGACCACACAGTCACTTCCTAGTGACGATTATGCATCAATAGGCAATAAGAATGATTCTGTCACTCCCAATATCTCTGCGCACAGGCATACGATGCAATTTATGTGGTAACTTTTCACCGACCTGCGAAACAGTGGTCACACAGCAAAAACAGGGCACCTTTCTAAGTGCCTGCGGAAAACTTTCGCCACCAAAACGGGCCTTGAAACGGCCTCGAATCAAAAAAATAATGTCACCAAGGGCTTTGCCCTTGCCTGTAGCATATTCTACCCTCTCACCACACCACGAAGGGCGTCCCAATTTGAGACAATGCACTCTTGTACTTTTCGGTTGTGCTACCTGTAGAGATTTGCTCCCAAACTTGAAAAAGGAAAGCAACATTGATCCTCTTACCAAGACACCGCGAACTTGGTTTGCGTTCTTGAGCTCCTTACCACGAACCGAGCTCTAATACCATGTGAAGAGAGTGGGAGAGAAGTAAGGAGTCTCACTTATAGCTTTCTCACATACACAATGGGGGAATACACACAAAGGTGGAGGCTGAAAATAGTTTTCCTCTTCTTAGTTGTGAAAGCCAAAAGAACTCTCTCTCTTAGTACAAAAGGAATAGATGAACCCTATATGTGGGTCTCAAACCAAACTCAACTAACCTAGGTGTCATACTAACTGAGCTACTAACTAGAGTACATAAAGATAGCTGTCATCCAGCTATTATTCATGGGCGGTGTACCAACCGCATCTGTAGCTAACAAATCGGTGACATAAATGCACATCACCATGGCATATCATGAGTGGAGCTCGATATCTCAACAGCCATGAGCACATAACTAGAGGCTAAGGTATGGTATAGGAAAGAATTAAAGTAGCCACTCTAGGATGTAAACTACATGATATGGAGATGTGGATTGAGGATATCCACAAGGAGAGATATGGATCAGAAGATCCCATAGATTGGGAAACTTATTGTTGTGGTGACTCAATTTATAGTCATCCTGATTTCACTCTTGTGGTCCATGGTTTTCACTCAATCCTCCTTGTTTGAAGTACTTTCGCTCTTGGAAAACTTATTGTGGTGATGACTAGATTTATGGTCATCCTTGTCACTAATGCATTTAGCTAGTTACTTTATTCATTTCTTTGGATGGGATCTTTGAGTCTAGAAATGAGCCATTCGTTTAGATATTTATCATCAATTTTGCTATCAATCGCTTCATCCTTCCTAGATATATTTCAACTTTCTAATTTTTGCCTTGCTTGATATTCCTAAATTATAGGGCAAGGTCATCTTGTAACCCTTCTATTTGAAACCCCCTTTTAAATTGACCAAATGGAGATTCCATGTGGCTCTTTCCTCCACAAGAAGGTCAAGATACCATTCAAAAGCCACTTGGATTAGGGCCATGGAAAACTAGACTACTTTTGTGTCATCAAATTGGCCCATGCCAGTATGGCATACATCATGAAAGAGTTGGAGGAATCTTTTAAGGTCTCCTTGTCTATTAGATTTTTGCATTTCAAGTTTACCGAAATGTATTTTCCCATTGGTGTTAGCATTTTTGCATTGTCGATTGGAGAGAATGTTGGCATCTACATTTCTGTGTGCCTCTTCATCATGTCATCATTCCATCATGTTGTTGGTGGAGGGAGAGATCTTAAAGTTTTGGAGGGCACATGGTACAAGAAAGCAACTAACCTAGTGACTATGGGTATTTTAAATTAATTGTGTTCCATGTTAACTAACCTCTTAACTATAGTTACTCAAAGATTGGCATAGGTTATTTAGTTTAGGGTTTGTCACACTCAAGGGAGAGGCGATGGGGCAGTAGCAGTAGTAGCGGCCACCATGGCTCTACTTTCCACAATTCGAACAAGGGTTTTTGGGGTGGCATTGCAAGGGTCTTCAAGATTAGGGTAGCTCAAGGGGAGGCAAAGTAGAGATTTATGAGGGGGGAACACCATGATGCAATGGGAGGGGGCCTACAAGGGGAAGCATAGGGACCATAGGGAGTTCCTGTGCATGA
Source organism: Dipteris shenzhenensis (assembly GCF_047967505.1). NCBI lineage: Eukaryota > Viridiplantae > Streptophyta > Polypodiopsida > Gleicheniales > Dipteridaceae > Dipteris > Dipteris shenzhenensis. Next base: position 21,873,042 of record NC_141603.1, on the reverse strand, counting down.
TCCATCAGGAGAGAGAGGAGGGAGTCCTGTGGGGTGAAGGGCAAGGCGGTGTGAGTGAGGGGCGGGTCTACAAGGGGGTGTGGCACTAAAAGGTTGAGGGGACTAGCAAGGTAGTAGGTAAGTAAGCTAGAGCATGAGGCAGCCCTTAGAAGGGGGTGAGGAGTGTAGCTAGTGATGAAAAGCATTGTTGGAGGATGAAGGGGTTAGGGTTGCCAACAAGGTGGTGGGAAAAATGGTGGTGTTTTTGTGGCTAACCATCGGCCTTCACAACTAGCTTTTGCAAGTGGGTGGTGTACCTAGATAACCCACCCAACATTGGGTAGGTGAATCGACGTATGTGTTGGAAAGGCTCAAAGGATCAAACCTAAGACCTTCCCATTGACAATCCCTATGCACTACCACTATGTTGTTTCGCCAAAGGCTTTCTATACATAAGCAATGCATTTATAAATAAAAGAATACTTTACATTATCTCAAGGAGTTTTCTACTCCCTCTTGCACCCACTCGCCTTTATGTTCATTGCTTCTATTTGTTTAATATATGGTGCCCATGCACACAAAGAAGCATAGACACAATTTTTGGGTCCCCTTGGAAACGACGTTCTATAAATATTTCGGCATGCAAAATTTAAATTAGAGTCGGTATCCACGACGGTAACACAGTCAGTGCAGGTGTTGGTATTTTGGGGGTATAGGCATGGGTATATGCCCACGCCTATATCCACACAAATACCGACACCTATACCCATGCGTATACCCATGAAAATACCGAGACACCCCTTGCCCGCAAACCATATCGACAATTTACATGCTCGCACCCCGCGAAGCATCGGTAAGCTCCATGCATGTTGTAGTGTCAATGATGACACCAACAATCAACAGTTTTAGATTATCGATGACATATTTGGTTTGAAGTTTGACTTTGTGTTGTAATTTTTTGCTATGGAAGAACATAACTTAGCAAGCTTCTAGCCTATTGCTACATAAATCTAGTGTGGGGGTTATTTTATGTGTAAGTTTTACAGTTTCTTGCATAGCACTACTAGTGGCTTACAAATTTGCAAAATTTTGTTGCACGTTGGTTGATTTTCTTACAATCATGTGTTAAAAAAAGGTCTTGCAAATTATTTTTAAGATTCTTATCTTACAATCCAATGACTCCTTTGGTGTCCTTTGTTTACATTTGAAAGTTTGAGCGAAATGGGCATTCATGCAATTTGGAAGATTTTGGACTCTTTTTATGCATGTCAAAATTGTTGTATGACTTTGCATACATTTTAATGCAAAGAAATTTTTGAGTTGTATGTTAAATTGAGCTTGACAATGTGTGCAGTCATCTCTTGCCTCATTGCTTCACAAATGACAGCAAACGAATAAAAGAAAACAACCCCTTTCTATTTAGGTGGTAGCAAGTACAATTGCAAAAGTTAGGCACTTTGTGATCTATTTGGGATGTCATTGTTTTTGTTGCCAATGTGGCGCCAAGGGTTTCTATAATAGACGTAGATAACGTGTTTGTTAGCAAAAGGTTGTGAACGGCTCTAAAGGAGGGTGGGTCCCCGTCAGGGGGCTTACATATTTGGGGACGGGTCTTCCTGAAGGGATGAAAAAAGCCAGACTATGTATGTACACAGCAGGTATTCCCTGGCATTGCTTGCTTAAAAAGTTCTATGAGCATTAATGATAATTTCAATGCCACCAACTATTTAGTTTTGATCATTATGCTCAATAATGTCCTCTTCTAGAGATGAAAAGAGGTCTCATGAAAAGTATCAACCAAATAACCATGCCTCTACTATCATTCCCTCTATGGAGAACCAAAACTTTGTTAGAAAGAATGCACAAATATTGTCCCTTATTACAATTTTAGTGGAGGCAACTCCTGAAAAATATTTCTTACTTACATAGGTGACACAAATGTCTCAAGGAAAGAGTGAAGCACGTGTTATTTCTTGGTTACATCAATCAAAGGGCTCAAACGTGAGAGAATGACTTCATCATAGAGCAAACTTATAGAAATTTTAATTTAAAAGATCAATTACCTAACATTCATGAGAGCATCACCATTAGTCTCCCTCAATCAGCTTATCTCCATGATGCAATCATTTTGTTAAGTTCTTAGTATTTTATTAAGTGCATTTTCAAACACATATGATGAGTTGGGTAGAATATTGTGTGAAAGGAACAAAGAACCTCCATAGTCTAATGCAAACAAGAGTGTCAAAGGAACATAAATGTAGTTGAGATTATTTTGTCACATTTAAAAGAACTAGCCTCACCCACTTCCTATGACAATCAAACTTGCATTACCATTACCCGTACTCCATATCAAAGGTTTGAAGACTAACATTTTCATGAAGACTTATCATTTTTTCATTTGTGACCCTAAAGTTTGGGTTTCTACTATGTAACCATCGTAACACAAGGTACAATTGACACTAGTGTTGTATCTCTATCATTTAGATAGAAATTGGATGATATAATTACAATGGCATGGTGGTGGTCATGTATTTTATATCACCAAAGTTCCTTTTAAATACATAGCTTTGTGCCTAACTTCACTCCCATTCTTTCAAAATTACATCACAAGTCGCATGTTTAGTAAACTAAGTCATTTGTGTTATACCTCTTCAACTGCGTGCCCATCCTTGGATTTATACAAGATCGTGGATACTCTTGTACTTGCAAAGTCATTATGTTCATACTTGCAAACTCATTATGTACGTTTTCCTCCAACCTGAACAATAAATTTGCACATTCTGCAAGAACTCCTTGCCACACTACTTTACCCTATTGTAACTAAAAACAACTTGCATGAAGTGGTCCTGTATTAAGTATAACCAAAGTTCCTTTAAAATACATAGCTTTGTGCCTAACTTCTCCACTCCGGTTCTTTCAAAATTATATCACAAGTTGCATGTTATGTAAATTAAGTCATTTGTGTTATACCTCTTCAACTGCATGCCCATCCTTGGATTAATACAGGATCGTGGATAGTCTTGTACTTGCAAACTCATTGTGTACGTTTTCCTCCAACCTAAACAATAAATTTGCACATTCTGCAAGAACTCCTTGCCACACTACTTCACCCTATTGTAACTAAAAACAACTTGCATGAAGTGCGATCATCATGAAATTTTTATGAGCCCCAAAATGAGGGCTTGCTAAGTGAGGAACTTCATTGTTGCTTCCTTTGTTCCCCTTAAATTCATAGCAAACCTGATTTTTTACAAAATGCCCTTGCTCGAACCCTTTATGTTAAAATGGACATACAAATTGCCTCAAAGCTATTTGGTTCAAGGAAAAAATTGTAATGGCTTCTTGAGGAACTTTGCACATTATTAACGCATTGGTGGAGACATGTTTTAGACAAATATACTGTAGCATTCCAATTAAGGAAGAATCTAACACTAAGGATTATGAAAAGTACTTTAAACAAAAGCTGGTCTTCTACCTGGAGCACAGATGCAAAATATTCCAACCCAATGAGATGTGCACTGAACACTACCTCGAGGATATTTTGATAAAAGCAGGTCCATGCTCAGTGATCAGGCAAATATACTGTGCTCATCCTTTGCTTGCTTGGGACTCCAATACACGACAGACCTGTTCTCTTTTATTGTGAAATGTTCAAAACTACCAATATCAGTATATTCATATTATTATCCATGCATGTCAGCTCATCAAAAGTCCCACTTTGGCTGTCAATAATTATTTGAAACCTGTATTAACTTTGTATTAGCAATACCTATAGCTGTGCTCACCTCATAAGTTCTGCACTAAGATATAAACAAATTATTTGAAACCGGTATTAACTTCACGTTCGCACTATGAATACATATAACATGTATTAACTTCATGTTCGCACTATGAATACATATGACATGTACATTTGTAATCAGCAGAAAATTCGGGTATAGGTATGTTCGACATTTGACCTGACAATACACCTGAGCACTTCAAGATGAAGAATCTAGTTTCTGGTGGAAGACACCACACCTCTATATAAACACAAGGAAAGTGCCTGTACAGATGCTACCCTCAAGGACAAATATACCGAAAGTGTTGCATATACTGACGGGCCCAATGACATGGCCTGTTACCAGATGCAAGATATCCACTTAAGTTGGATAGTCGGAATTGATGCCAAAGATTCTTACTTTATGCATGTTTGGAAACTTTGCAATCACCAACACAAACACAGCCACTGTGTTTGGAATAAGCAGAGGGTTGCTGTAGTTTGTTGTATGGCACGCAATCAAATACCTGCCATTAAAACTTTGATTTCAGCAGACTGCTGCTAGCCAAAAAGAAGGGTAAAAGCATCAAAACTCTCCCCCCCCCCCTTTCTCTCTCTCTCTCTCTCTCTCTCTCTCTCTCTCGTCTGTCTGCGTCCGCACGCGCATGCATGTGCATGGTAATGCATGACCTTGTGTATGTGTGCATGTGCATGTAGCCATGTATAACATGCATGTCTAAGTGTATGTGTGTGCATCTGCGAACGTGATTCCAGCACTTCCATTGGCACGTGCAATTAAGAAAAATTGAGCCAGAATGAGATAGACAGCCTAAAGATAAGTCTAAATGTTAACGAAGGTACTAGCTACTGGTCTTTACAGAATTATTCAGACGTTCAATACTTTGATGAAATCTGCACTTGTATACTACCGAAGACAAAGAGGGTCCACCAGACAGACAAGAATTAGCATAAGAACAATAAAACATTCAGAATGCGCATTTAACATCCCAGCATATAGGATCCAAAGCCACAAACAACATACTCATCCATATCTATATTAGAAGAGGTTCATAAGTTGCAGTGAAGGGAATGATTGGATACCCACATCATTCAAGGTGGATTTTAAAACCAATCATTTCTGAACACATCCAAGAAACTTTGCTTGAAATAATGAAGACTTGGATTACTCACAAGACAACAGGAACAACCATTAGAAACTTTCTGTTGCGGGTCAGTTGCCTTCCATTGTCCATTTGCTCCCACCAAGTCAACTTATTGTACATCCCTTGATCTTCTGCAAAAGGAGTTCCCTTCCTCCAATGAAATGACCAATACGTAATCTGTGCAAATACAGCAAGGAACACATTAAAGAATGAAACCGTTTAGTTTGCTCAACAATATCTGCAGTTGAAATCTTATTCCACAGGATCGCTGCTATGTATAGTACCTACACCAGACACAACAAAGCAAATACAACATCGTACTCTAAATCAAATTGCCTATGCAAAAAACATGTGGAAATGTGGCACAAAATAACAGCCTTTCAACTGGGCCATGATGGGGGGAAGGGAAATGGAGGGGAAAGGAGGATGCTTAATGATCGCCACAAACTGTTCTTAATGAAAAAATTTGATGATTACCAACTACTTTACTGAATAAAATTAAAAACTCCTACAACCATCATACTCATCACCAAATCTTGAACTCGTAAACCTAACTTTGCAAAATGCCAAATAGAACCCCCCCCAAAAAAAAAAAAGAAGACAGTCACAATAGCACCTTGCTCAAATACAATAAATGAAACATATAACAAACCCAGGTTTCTTCCCAACCTAACATTTCGAGCGTGAATGAAAATATGAAGGTGCACTCAGATGCAGACAACATATATCTTGCTTATGTCGCCGCCACGAAGTGGGTGCAATGTCCACTTAAACAATCACAAATTTGAGTGAATGAAGATGCTAAGTTTCTCTCACTTGTGTGGAAATGAGATCAGCCTTTTATTTTCCAGTGAAACTTGATGGGCGGACTAGCAATATGGCAAGCTGAAACATGAAGGGCAGACTCAGCCATGACAAAGGCTAGCATGCTCATTAGAACCACAATGATTCTCAGGGATTTGAAGTAAGAGAATTATCTGCTTGAATCTTTGCAAAATGTATCTATCAAAAGCAACACAAACTCAGCACAGTCCTTCCTCGGGAGACTCCCTCACTGCCAAATTCCTGCCAAGATTGGCAGTCAAGGAAGAGTATGAACAAAAAATTCAAAGAGTAGAAGGCTGAGATGATACAGATAAATTATGATAAAGCACACACCACCAGAACCTCCCTTGGTGACATTATGATCAAGCACACTTTGAAAATCATATCAAAACTGCCATCGATGTGAAAATCTAATAATAGAGGAGTCTGTTTCACGTTATTCCCTTTTTCAGAATGCCCATGACCACACGATAAAAGGAAGTTCATTCGGTAAACTCTCATCCTGAGTTACCAAATGTTGTATCAATAGGTATCAAAGCACAAACGAAATCATGTCCTTGTGGATATTATAAATTATAATGCTGTTATATGGCATGCAAGAGACTGGCTATGGCACCCAAAATTATGTTCAGCTTGCTCCCTTCTTTAAGACAGCCAAGCCACCAACAAAATAACTCCCACGGACAGCCTTGCCTCCTACGTACAATAGGTCTCCTGCCTGGAGTTTCTCTTTCCAACTTACATGTATTGTACCTCATTGATTATGTATGTAAGTATGTTTTGTTTCTAACAACCCTCGAGATTTATTCTATTTTTGAAAGGATGGTTAAGTAAGCATCTCTTCTCTCTCCTTTGAGTAAGATGCCTTCTACAAGAAGTAAGCTCAGAAAGGTAGGGAGAGAGATCCGATAGATACATGAATGCTATCATGGAGACACACACCCCTTCCTTCATGGATGCTATCATGAATATCCTTCAAAGCATCAAGGCCAATCAAAACCCTAACAGATTTCAGATACCAAGTTGTAAGGACGAGGGGAACTAGAAGGGGACGAGGAGAGAGTGAGAGAGTAGTGGAAGGGAAGGTAAAGGGAGTGAGAAACTTCAAACAATGAGTGGATAAGGAGTCAAATCATTACATGGGAACAAGGGTGGAAGGGTGGAGGTGAGGCTTTTATTGTCCTTCCCCCATGTTCTCCTTATTGGCCCTCTAACTATTTGTTTCCCCCTAACACTAACCCCACTAACTTGGCACAATTTCATTACAGCCATCCTTTCCTAAAGAACTTTGCCCTCTAAATTAGTTCTGTCTGTGCATAGTATCTAAGGCAGCGAATGCTGCTCATCAATCTGCCAAAACGTGCTTGGTGTTCCTGAACAATGCTCTCAACCTGCCATGATTTCTCATATTGCACTAGACCCTTCCGTTTGATAGACCTTCTGAAGGACCCAGTCTGTGAAACCCAGATGCACTCTAAGATGTAGAGATAAGGTGGCCCTCATCCATAGATGGCAGCTAGACAAGACTTACACATTCTGACCCACATGCAGTTTTAACACTTGAAATATTAAGTACATCATCAATTTTTGAAGCAGTAGCCCCTACTCTAGAGATAATCATACAAGGGCCATAATACCTCTGGGCTACTTGCTGTATGGTGTTCCCCTACAAGGAGACGTATCTATTCTTCTGGAGTCATACAAGTGAACCAAAACCCTTCTTTGAAGCCCAAATATTTCCCGCATTAATTGGCTACTTCTTTTGCCTTGACTGAGCATCCTGTAGTTAGTTCTCTTGCTTGCTGATTTTCCACAACAATGTCTGCAATGGTGGAAGGCACCCCAACTTTGTATCCATACATTGCCTCAAACAGGCTCATCCCAATCGATAAAATGCTTGCAGCTATTGTAACATATTTCTCTAAGTCCAAACCATTCATCCCAAGACCTCCAAGGGGAAAGTGGCTCAGATACTACTCCACCCACTTGTCCACTCAGCTATGCCGTACTGGTAGTGACTATGATGCCCATTGCTATTAATTTTTCCCACCAAAACTGACCCATAAACTTCACATCTCTATGGCTGACAATCTCGAGACTAGCCAGAGGAAACCCATGGTGCTTAAATATCTGATCAATGAGCTACCAGGCAGTGTCTTTTAGGGAATGAAATGGGTTGCCTATCAACTACCATATAGATGATGTCTCATCTTGTCTCGTCTGTAGAAACCAGCCCAGTAATAAAACCCATGGTGATGTTTCGATTTGCTTTCTGTAATGGATACGAACAGTGAAGCTCCATACTTCATTGTTGTGCATGTAGCAACGACTCATTGGGTAGGATGCGCCCCCAAATTTAGTGTCCCATGTGACACCTCAGTTGGAAGGATCTCACTGTTAGTCTCATGATTATCCTTAATTACAGTGAGTTTAAGAGATTTGCTGCCACATGGCATCCGTCTAGGCACCTGTGAAATCCACCTCCTCCCACACCAATATATAATATATAACTAGATGAATCCAGGAACATGCCTAGGAGAATGCACCTCCTCAAATACCAATATATAATATATAACTACACAAACATTCCTGGTATCTCTCCACACTTATATAGCTTCTCTTGCCGAGCAAAAGCAAAAGGCAAGGATATGACCTTAAACAGGACTCATTCAACTAGCAACTTACCTTCTCTCTCACAGCAGATGGAACTCACGAGTGGCTATCAACCAAGTACCCATGATTCCCGAACATATCCATAACACAATTCTGCACACCTTTTGGTTTATTTGAGTTCTTCTAATGCCTTCTCATTTGACAAATACACACAGCCAAATTCTCAAGAAGCAACTCATCTTTTGGACCATGAGTGTCACTGAAAAGGACAAAGGATATTTTTGAATGCAGGTGGATTAACGTGCCTTGAATAGGATCATGGTGGTTAAGAATTGCCTTATAATCCTTAGCATAGATGGATGACATTTTGGACAAGCTGTAAGAAGCCATTGTTTTCAACAAGATGGATCTGAAGAGTGGCTATCAACCAAGTTCATTCCCCAAGATGGAAATCTGCATACATTTCTTGGAATGCGCCTTGAATAGGATCATGGTGGTTAAGAATTGCCTTATAATCCTTAGCATAGATGGATGACATTTTGGACAAGCTGTAAGAAGCCATTGTTTTCAACAAGATGGATCTGAAGAGTGGCTATCAACCAAGTTCATTCCCCAAGATGGAAATCTGCATACATTTCTTGGAATGCCTAATGGTTTGACAAACAAACAAACACACACACACACACATATAGGAAATTTTCATTCTAGCCTTTAGCAACAATACAAAAGACAATCAAAAGCGTCTACAAGGTGCTTCATGACAAATCCAAATTCTCAGCAAAAGTCTCTTATTATTTTTACACATCATTTCACTTAGGCTCTACAAAGGTTATGGCGATTGTCAAGTGGCCAACTCCCTAGGATGTCTGGCATGTGTTCATAACTCTATGAATCAATTGCTACCATTGCAATTCCGTCTATTGTACTCAGTAATACGTTTGCACCACGCTCTCAAGGTTTATTTCAACCCTGACAGATTTCAAACTTGTGTTGCCTCACCCTGCATGGTGACTGCACTCATGGTGAGCTGCTCTCTAAGCATGCCTAACTAAAAGGCCAATCCATAAAACCGAATTGACAAGGCTCCGTGTGCAGGTCAAAATATAATATTTGCTTGATCATCCTCTTGGATTGCTCGCCTATATTCTCCAAAGAAAAGTTCATGGCATGTCTCACCTCCTAATTTTGTAGGCAACAGTGATGAAATGGCATTAAATGAAATTGACACTAAAAATAAGTAAATTTTTTACAAACAAGAGAGAAGATACATGCCGAGATTGCCCTCGTGTTGGAAAAAGAAGCTTCTATTGGCAACACCTTGGTCAAGCTTCCCTTCAACTAGGAGCAATATATATCTAGCTGAATCCAAGAACATGCCCAAACCCAATCCTCACATAGTGCAGTTTCAATGTCAGGTTGAAAACCATAAACTCCATCACATATAGCAGGGACTAGCTCCTATGACACCCTATCAACGTCATCAGTGCCCAATGGAGTGTAACATAAAGACTCTCAAGCAAGATCGATTGACATTGAAGGATGACCCTAGCCAAACCATAGCCTTCAGCCAACCAGAGTGGGAGGAATCAGAGGGTCACCCAGCCAGCCCTTTCAGTCCTCTAGTAGCACGGGCAGCACTCAACGGCTACCAGGAACATGATGCAGCCAGGTGCTCCAAAGGGCGGAGATCATCTTTTACATCCTCAAATGTACGAGACCCTAAAGGATATAATCGTTTCTATAAATCTTCAGCCACTACCCCTCGTGTGGGAGGGGCCGGTTGGACCAGAAGTACAGTCCCCCCAGACACTTCGATAATCAGAGATCATTTGATTGCACGGATGAACCAGTGCACCTGCTAACGACTGAAGCGTATGGGCCGGGGCTTTAAATTTATCTCTCATCATAGATCACGAAATCCCTATATCCGTGGACATAACAAAGGCTAATACTAGCAGTTTGTTGTTAAGTTCACACTTACTAATATTCCATCAGACTTGACTCCTATAAATCCACCCACGCTGCATAACCTAAAACAATCAAAGATTACGATTTGACTGCCGTCTTCCCATGGGCCATGACTCATCCTACGAGGCTATCCCTCGTATATATAACAGTAAGCAAGCTTCGAGACTATTCCTCGTATATAACACTAAGCAAGCTTCGAGACGAGTCCAACTGCCAAAACTGAATGGCCAAGACTATGAACTGGGAATCAGTAGAATAAGAAAATGGAGAACGTGTACGACGTGATTTGCCCGCCGTCTTCCTTGGAAGATGAAGCCTTTTCACGGTGGTGTATGCAGTTTGCCAGAAAAACATAGCAAAGCTTGGGTGCATGCGCAGCATGAAACCGTAAAAAATCGGCAGGTCTAGCATTCGACCAAGAGTCAGCGAGGACGTGGAAGAAAAAAATCAAAACAAGCGCATCGAACAGGAAGAAAAAGGGGCGTGATAGCATCGAGCCGTGGATGAGAGAAGCTCGGGAAAACTCACCGCGAAATGAGCGAGGTGCACGATGGACCAAGCGGTGCCAGCGGTACAGCCGAAGACAGAGAGGACGAGGAGCCAGCCAACGAAGATGAGGAGGATGTAGGTGGTCCAGACGCCGGGGTATTGGAACCAGGAGGTGTTCTTGTTGAGGTCAGGGGGAGGGATGGCTTTGACGTAGAGTCTACCGAGGGTAGGGGAAGGCAAGTCGACCATGGCGATGGCTATGGCGATGGAGAGGAGGAAGGATTAGGGTTTGCAAAGGAACAGAGAAAATGTTGAAGAAGATGCAGAGCAAGAAGAAGAAGAATAACTAAAAAAGTAAAGAAGTATATAATCAATTGGAAGTTCAAGTGGGCGTTGAAGTGCTGCTCAAGCTCAAGATCCAAGATGCTATTCTTTTTTGATGCTGCCTAAAAGTTCCCCCCACCTCGTCTCCCTTCAATCATCTGGCAATAATGTTTTGCTAGCTTGTACCTACACCAACGTGCTCTCTGTTTTCAAGCACCGCCGCACCCATGCTCCCTGTATCCAGACGCTGTTTCACACTTCACATTACAAATAAGCCGCAAAAAAAAAACCTACCTCTACGTGGACTTTAGACACACCCTCCACGCACTCGCCCACCTGAGCTAGCTGCCCACATTTGATTTCCTCCAGGGAAAACACCTACTGCCTGTTAACATAGGTGTGCCCATCGTAGTTGCCCGTGTGTGTGCTATGAATGAGCTAGCTGCCCACACTCCAGGGAAAACACCTGCTGCTTGTCAACATAGGTGTGCCCCTCATAGTTGCCCGTGTATGTGCTATTAATGTAAGGGAGCAGGGGGGAAAAGGGAGGGAGGGAAGGGGGGTTAGGGGGGGCTGAACACCTCCACGCCCACCTCCCCTATCTCAATTACCACTGCCGTTGTTGCAGGGTTGTTGTCTCTTCTGAGATTGAGTTCTTGTGTTGGCTTTGGTACTATTTGCTCAGTACCGAGTCGCGTAATAGTCACTGGTGTTTTAGCTAACTCTTGTTCCCCTTCGATGTCTTCAGTGAATTTACTCAGAAAGAGATATTTTGTTTAACAATCTACTTTGCATTTAATTTCTGTTTGAGATCTACAGCCACTTTGAAAATACCAATCTCACCCACAAGTATTAGAAATTCCATCAATTGTGACTCAAGACCTTGAGGAAATAGATCTATGACTTCCAAATACTTTAGCTGACAACTACTCAAAACCTTCCAAGGATTTGTAGGAATGCATATCCATCATGCGGGCACTGCTTCTCATTAGGGTATACCCCCCAAAAAAACAACTAAACCGCTACCCATAGAGTAAGCATAATACAAAAAGAACATCCACAATGGGAATGATCAAAGTGCCTCCTACTACCCAAGGGTCCTTGTAGGGGAGGAATAACCATGGGCGATGCTTGTCCCTAATGTATTTGGGGGCTCCTCATAGCTTCTTGAAGTTATTTGGAGAAGTCCCCAAGCATAGGATTCAATGCTAACAACAAACCATGGTTCCTTGAAGGTTTGGAAGAGAAGCTAAGCCTATTCACATTATGGACTAGTAGTGGCTGGTAGCCAACAGATCAAAGAATTACTTAAGCAATGAAGGCATCCCAAAAACCAGAGAAAATGAGGGAATACTCGCTACTAACCATATGCCCTTGTAGGGGGAGCCCCCCCCAAGATTGCAGCTGCTTGTCACGGCATCCCTCATCAATTGTTCGAGGTTGCAGACTTCCTTGCTCATCCACCGTCTGAGAAACGGGACAAAGGCCATGGAGGGGGAAGGAATGAGGGGCTTGAAGGATGTGTGGAGGCTAAGTCTGTGAAGAGGATCCATTAAGGAGATCATCGTCTCCACTCACCTTCCTCAATGGCTAAGGTCATGAGAGGGAGGGATGAGGCAAAATCTGCAAAGAGGGTCGAAAGGCCTATGAAGCATAACCTGCTAAGCTTCCATGGTGTGGACTAAAATGTGGCACCTTCAATATTCTGAGTTATCCTAAGCTCCTCACTTTTCATGCCAAGCTTGGATACCCCTGGACAAAGAACGAGGAAATAAGGGTCTCCTCCCTCCAACTACCATTAGAGCCTAACTTTCTACACTTCCAATCTTCCCTAGCTTTCATATAGTATGTTAAAACTCTGCCACTTATTAATATCTCCTACCATGACCTCCCTACTGACAATATCATCATGATCTAGAATATGCCATAGGTAGAATAAGTTATATTAAAAGTAATTGTCTTAACAATATTAATAGTGTAAAACGTCTCCATGCCTTTCAAAACTTTTAATAAACTCCTCTCTCCCTATTAGCATAATAGCATTTGTTATTTGGTTTATCATCATCTTTGATCTAGAACACTCTATTATACAAGCATAATATGTTATACAGAAAAGATGATTGATATGCAATCATCTTCATAAGATATTCCTTTCTTAGTCATTTTGTATTGTAAATTGTGGAATCTCAAAGTAAAATAAGAGATGTTACATGTGTGGTATGATAGCATGCAAGTCACTTTAAGATTAAATTCTTCCCACATGTAGTAGATGAAGTGTTTCTAACATGTCAATATCACATTGAGCTCTATCCTTCTTCTATCATGACATAACAACATCGGGATAATATCAACCAATACATTTCTCTTTGAATATTGCAAAGTGGCTACTGTCACTAAAATGATGCTACAACTCAACACCCTGCTATTCAAAATAGTTATTGCCACTAAAATGATGCAACAACTCAATCCCTTGCCATCCAAAACATCTATTCATGATATTCCTTTTATAGCTTGAGTCAAAGATTCAACATGGTGAAGTGGAGTTTGTTAAATCATGATATTATATTATTTTAAATACAATCATTAATCCACACTATCTCATTAATTATAATTGCATATTATACTATGTTAACTTCAACTATAAATGCACACTATCTGATTATTATAGAGTTATTACATGATTGCTCGACTACTTATATTTGCAAGTCAATGTGAATGACTATAGTTAAAGGTTTTATTCATGGTAATTAATTGATATGAGAGACAACGGGACTTGGGGCAAGTTGCATGCCATTATGGTGCTAGGTGGAAGGAGTGAATGATGGGGTAGGTGAAAACAAGGACTTAAAATGATGCTTCAGTCCTTGAGTTGTTTCCAATACCTTTCATTGATGGAATTTTAGACCAAGTTGCATGACATGAGATGTACTCATTTATGGATGGTTACATTGACTATAATCAAATTACTGTAGTCCAGAGAACCAATCTAAAACTGCCTTTATCATAGAATGGGGTGCTTATGCAACCTGAGTGAAGCCCTTTGGGTTAAAAACTGCCCCATCAACCTTCCAAAAGTTTATGGTAGAAACTTTTCGTGACTATCTCACTGAGTTCATTGCCATTCACTTAGATGATTTATGTGTTTACTCTTTAGACAAAGATCTCTTAGTTATTTGGAAAAGGCATTTCTGAAATGCAAATAAGCAGGTCTTGCACTTAGCTTGGTTAAAAGTGTATTTTGTGTTCAAGTGGGTGGGCATATTGCTCCGACATGTCATTTCTCAAGATGGTATATGTATCAAGCCAGGTTAGATTCAAGCTATACAGCAAATGCCCGAGCTTGATAATCTAACTCAATTATGTCCTTTTGTGGGGTTTATCACCTTCTATAGGCGCTTTATCAAAGATTTTGCCAAGATTGCAACTCCTTTGTATGGGTTGACAAAGAAAGATGCCAAGTTTGAATGCACTATCGAGTTGTTTGTAGTTTCCAATGATCGTAAAAGCCGAGCAATGGCTACATCCATTTTAAGGCAGTCGAGGTGGGATGTTATTTTCCATGTGCATGTAAATGCTTCTGGTTATGCCTTAGGCATTATTTTGACTCAGCCGAATGGTTAGTTAGATTACCCTATGTATTTTTTGGACCTTAGTTGTTCTTGAAGCATGCAACATGTCTATAAGCTAATGGGATTTAAGCTAATGGAGGAATTACTAAATTCTGGTTTTGGGAGAAGGAAAATTGGGGGACACTATCTAGTGACTTGAGGAGTTAATTGACAAGATTATTGAATAGGATAATAAAGCCTTGCTTGAATTTGCAAAAACCACTCTTTGCACCATGAGAAACTCTTCATAAATTATAACTTGACTCCTCATGTTAGCCCCACTTCTACAAAAGGATTGGTAAGATGTTGCAACACACCTCAGACCCACTCTTCCACCCCCCAGCATAGTTTTTGCAACTTGGAAGGATTATCCCAAAACGTGCAAGAAAATATATTCTTTGATTATATTGTCACTCCCCCATCCACATTAAAAAGAAGCTTCTGCCCAACTTATACGAACCCCTTCTTCCCTCCAAGGGTTCTTGAGTCAAAGTTGATGGCATAGGAGAATGAGGTATGGGATCTGCATGACAAATCTATTAGCACCTTTCCATATGGACACTTGGTTCTTCTTAGCAAATCTAGTGGAATCATCTAAATCCTTAAAGGCATAAGCCAAAAGAGCAGCATGTAATTTTGACATGCCCATAATGTACAACCATGCATTAGAAAACTTTTCCCCATGTCCTCATTTGCCTCTAGGAGGTGCCCTTCATACATGAGGGTTTTTGGAAAATGTGAGAGCAAAATTGCAAAGATAGACAAAAGAAACCTGAAATACATTAATGGCATTTTTAATGTTGGTGGCATGCCCTATTTAAAATGCAGGTGTATTGAAGAAAAGTTGATTGCAAGGCTTAACATTTGTGGTTTGAGCATGCAGTGTGATTTAGAGTTAATAACTTAACATCCTTCTTTCCTCAAAGACCACTCCAAGCCGCCTTCATCTCTTTCCTACTCTTTTATGAAGACCCAACATGGTTCAATTTGGAAAGACCTTGGTTACATTTTATGTTTGTCAGAGATTTGATGGTCATAGCTATTTGATGACAAGTGTGAGACGGTTTCTTGAGACAAATTTCCCTCTCCCCTATGGTGCATTATTTTTAACTAATATGAAGTTAGTAAGCAAGCATGGGTTCATATATGTCTTGTTTGACAACCCTCTTTTGGAATGTTTTTAAATAAAGATATTAGTACTTCATCTTTTGTGGGAAAATGGCTTTCTCGTTGCTTGGTCTATAATCAATGACTTATGTTTTAGCTGGCCCTTTAAAGAAAACCTAGGGCAAAACCTAATGAAACCTTGCTTAACTCTTAGGGATGGATCCAACATTTGTCATCATAGTAATGATCCTAGATTAAAGGACTTAATTGAACATATGGACCTTAGGACAAAAATTCAAAAAGGTGTGAATTATATTTCTAGGGAACATCTACAAATCAACTGTTCCCTTAAGGCAATTATGGGAGCTTGGTTTCAATCATAAAAAATTCTTAGAAAGGTTTGACAAGAACTGCATGGAAAATCTAAGTTCAACATTTGAAGCATACCTGAAGAAAATTTTACAACATTTAATTCTTTCAAAATTCCCTCATGAAATGGGAGGGAGTTCTCATGTACTCTTATGTTGTATAAAAGGAGATCAAAAAACTTACTTTGGCCTTTTTAATCACTTCCATTGAAAATTTTGCATCCACCTAAGGCTTTATATGCAAAAAGATGATTTTCTCTCTCCAGCAATGGATAGATTAAATAGCCTAGACTTTACTTAGATTTGGCAGGGTAACTCCCTCAACTGACTAGCCAAGGACATTTTATGCTTTAAAGTGTGCCCATGCACTAAAAACTACTCACTTCCATACTTGATGTGCACTTACAAGGCACACAAGGAATCTTTTAGATGGATGACAAAGCCCATGCTTGCATTTTTTCAAAGTTGGCATCCTTTATCGTGAAAAATTTACAACCTTGCATTGAACTACTTATGATTGCAAGCTCAAGCTTACAAAAGGCCATTAATGAGGACTTGGGGGTCCACTTCAAAGCTTTTTGGGTTGTTAAATTATCATTTGACACGAAGATAAACCTACCTAGGAAATTAAGCTGTGTCTTCACTATAAACATTAGCAAGAATATTACCCTACAAAGGGACTCAAGCCTCATTGGCATTATTAAAAAAGTCATTACCTTGGATTTTTCTACCACGGACAGGATTTATTATGATCCATTCACCTCATGGTAGACTAAGAGCCCCATTATTACAGTTCCTTTGTGTCAGAACAAGAATTGATACAACTTAATACCTGGCTACTTTCCAATATGCACCTGTCTTTAGTGGGAACAACCTTCAAGAAAACCTTTGGTATCCCTATAGGATTTGCCCACTCTCATTTATGTTGTAATTTGTATCTATTTTTCTTTGAGTTTAATTTCACCTATAGATTGTGGGCACTCGAAGAGAAGGAGGCCCTTGAAAGTTTCAAGGAGTCACAACGGCATTTGGATGGCATTCTTTTAATAAACGTACAAGGCCCACGATGGTTCCTCGTCGACTTGTCCACCCCTCAAGACCCTCAAAAATCATATTGGATTTACCCTTGGAATTCTTGGAAGCAAAGGAAACAAAAAAAGCGTACTCCTAAGAGGCACATGGTAACTCAGTGGGAATGAAGGTTAATTTCTTGAACTTGACTATTGCCATAGTGCACTGTCAAATTGGAGTAGCTGTGATGAACAAATATGATAAGTTTGAAGACCTAAATTACAAGGTCTACCAATATATTTGGGTGGATAGTAATAGGCCTAAGTCATTCTCTAAAAGGTTATCCAATAAGGCCAAACTTTCCTCGGAGGATGAGAATTTTGATTCTTTTATGCAAAAACAAGTTTAGCATTGGCTAGATATGTATATACATATACAAGTTTTTAGAGGCATTTGTCAACTTATGGCAATAATCTGTCCCAATTTATGACCATGGGCGGATTGCTACCCTTACATAGATTGTGGTGCATGGACCTACTCGAGGCTTGTGGAATGGTGGGCTACACATACACGCACATGCGTACACATGCGCGCACGCGCGCACACACACACACACACACACACACACACACACACACACACACACACACACACACACACACAAACACACACACACACACATGCATGCACACACATGCACACACACACACATGCACATGCACACACACGCACACACATGCATGCATGCATATGCGCGTGCACACACAAACACACACCTTGGGAAACTTGAGGATTTTTTGATTGGGATTGCTCCCTTTTTGCACATAACACATTTGTATCATGTGGAGAAGCCTTCCTTAAAGATAATTTCACCAACAAATGGAAGAAGGGTGTTTTGACATAGAGGTCACCACCTTATGGATTATAGAGCCTTTAACTTAATAGATTTACTTAGTCCTTAGATGTAAAAACCTTTATGCCCTATCAAATAGGAAGGAGATGATGCATGTATCTAAGCAATTGGATTTTATTAAAGGGAAAGCAAGAATAAGGGAAAATATTCCAAGATCACAGGGGTACTAGAACCTATCAACAAATTTTGTCATGAGAAGAAAACTCCATGCCCTCGTTTTCCACTCTAAGGCTAGAGCAATCCCTTGGGTCAGGAACATTGGCTTAAGAAGATCTGAAAGGATCTTTGCAATTTCTAGACTGGGCTATACTCTGGATCTTACAAGTGGTACAAGCAAAAAGGAAGTGGAATGTTTGGTCATTTATAGAGTGCTTCATACTTTGGTGTGCTATGGAGCATTCTTAACTTTCAAACAGTTCCTACCCCCTTTTGGTGCTAATTGGAATGGTAGTTGGAGGAGGAGACCCTTATTTCCTTGGTCTCTATCCAGGGATATCTAAAGCTATGCGAAAAGCGAGGAGCTTGGGACTACGGAGCTCTGATCTTACGGGTCCCCTTCCCCTACAAGGGCATATGGGTAGCAGGGAGCATTTTGTTTTATCCTCTCCTTTGGTTTTTGGGTTGCATTCACTACTTGAGAGTAACACTTTGTCTACTAGCTACTAGCCGCTACTAGTCAAAAGCATGGATTAGCTATGCTCCTCTCCCAAACCTTTGAATTGCATTGGATTTCCCTTTAGGAGGAACCACTATTCACTTGTAGCACCAAATCCTTTGCTTGGAGACTTCTCCAAATTGGTATGATAACTTCAAAAAGTTTTCAAGAGTCCCTACATACAATTGCGACAAAAGCATTGCCCATAGTCATTCCTCCACTGCAAGGACCCTC
Organism: Dipteris shenzhenensis; assembly: GCF_047967505.1. NCBI lineage: Eukaryota > Viridiplantae > Streptophyta > Polypodiopsida > Gleicheniales > Dipteridaceae > Dipteris > Dipteris shenzhenensis. The sequence continues at coordinate 21,854,025 of NC_141603.1, read as the reverse complement.
GAGCAGTAGGAGGCACATCGGCCTTTCCCTTCATGGATGTCCTTTTTGTATTACGCTTACTCTAGGCATCACTTTAGTTGTGTTTTGGGGGGTATATCTTGATGACAAGTAGCAGCACCTATGATGGATCCTCCCCTGCAAGGACCCTTGGGTAGTAGGAGGCACTTTGGCCATCTTTGTTATATTCTCAACCAGCTACTCTCACCTAGCTACACCCTAATAGGTTTTTTCTCCACCCGTCAATAGTTGCCAACTTTGGGAAGGGCACTTTTCCTCCTGAGAATTAGCTCCCAACACTGATTCCCTATGCCTTCAACAATCAACATTCCATTCAACACCCAGATTCGCTTTATTTCCTCTCCCTTCCATAAGAATATTAGTTATTGCTGCCTCCTTTGATGCTATTGCCTTGCCAACGATATAGCATATATTTCCTAGTAGAGTGAAAGCTCCATATCATCGCCATTGTCTGTTTGCACCTTAGTAACTTTAGTGATTGCGTGTGCTAATGAAGTTTTAAAATTTTACTTACTTTTACGAAATGTCATGAGCATTGATTATGGGCTATGCACATCCTAGGAATCTTCTCTATTATGATTACATGAAGGTATCTTCAACTTCCCTAATGACCATTGTCCAATGGCAGCATGAGAAAGGCTAACAACCTATTTACACGGGGCACAAATGCATGCACCCGTGCATCAATTCACACATGAAGCTTTGAACAAATGGCGGTGCCAGTCTAAGCACTCGGGGGAAGCCATGTGTGTGTGGGGGGGGCGGGGGGGGAGGGTGGGGGGCACAAAGCTATGTATTTAAAAGGAACTTTGGTGATACAAAATACATGATCACTTCATGCAAGTTGTTTTTAGTTACATTAGGGTGAAGTATGTGGCAAGGAGTTCTTGCAGAATGTGCAAATCTATTGTTTAGTTGAAGGGAACCTTTTAAAATAACTTTTATGCCGCCAATCACCTCTGCTGCGAAATTGTTTGTTTCGGAAGAAAAATATCACTATGCAGGGGTCATAAAGTTCATATATGGTGTTGAAGTCAGACACTTTTGTGATATGCACCAAGTAGATGATCGAGAAATTCTTTATGACAGACACCAGCAGTTCGTCCATCTGGAAAGTGGGGAAATAATTAGAAACTAAATAGAGACAAATCCTGACGTACCTCTAGGGCAATATGAGCCAGTTGCTGGTCATCAAGCAATGTCGCTGCACTCAATGCATTTGTCACATTCAACTCCAACACCGAAGGTCATCTAGGTTTAGCCTACAAAGTTATTAGAGCAAGAGTCTTCTATCATCATGAGTTAGTAAGATGTAGAGGGCAAGTCACGAATGGTACTCAAGCACTAGTGACATCCTTGAAGCAAAAGCCAAGAGCAAAATCCATTCCTCACTATATGATAGCAAAGTGCCTTTCATCGTTGACTGTTAGATTTAGCCTTGGATGTCATTAAAGTTTTGAAAAAGAGAATTTGAAAAAAAATAATGCTTTTGGGTGTGAATTTGCTCCCCTTGACCTCTTATGTTGCCCCAGCCTTCGATCGATGGGAAAGGCTTTGATTAGTGACTTCCAATGCCATGGAGTAAGCTACACCAAGACTTCGAATGCCGCATGCATCAGGTATATATCGATTGTGGATCTAACAGCCTCTATGCTCAACCTAAATACTCTCGGTGCAAGGTGGGCACCCTAATACAAAACTATCTGGATTTTTGCTGTTAAGCTTCGAAGTCCCCATGTTAGAACAATCAGCATGGTCTTTAGCAGGCCTTTGGTTTTCTCAGTCGAACTTATATAAGATGCTTTCGAGTACCATACCACTGTAAATGTTGTAGCTCTCCCCTGGTCATGCATGCTCGCATCAACTACTTTCGCAACCCAAAACTTCACGTTCTCATGTTCATCATCCGATGGTTGAACTGCAACAAAACAATGGATTTCTATGTCTATTTGTGGCATAAACTCTCTCTTCTTGGGTCCACAATATGGACGTGGTGTTGAGAATTCACGCTCAACATCATGTGATCATGTGTGCATAGCATCATCATGTGATCATATGTGCATAGCACTAACCTTATAGAGTGCTATAAAGGAAAGGGTTGGATCCCCTAACCCTAATACTAAATCTATTTTTTCAACTAAATCTAGTGTACAGTTAGTCATTTGTGGTGTGCTCTCTAGCTGTGCCCTCTCTCCTCATCTCCACTCTTCTCCTCTCCCCTCTTCATATTTTGTCATGGTATCAGAGCTGCCTTGCCTTCCACTGAGGCATTGTGATCCTTGAGAGAGTGAGAGAGATTGAAAGATTGAGAGAGTTCTTTTTGAGTGATCTTCACTTCCGTTGAGTGGAGAATTTCCATTCATTTCCATTTCTCTTGTGAGATTTTCTTTAAGAAAGAGAGACTTTGGATCTATAACATTGCAATAGGGAGTGTCTTCAAAGGTTTTATGAGAGAGATAGGGAGTGCAACACCAAAGCAAAGATGCTTCTATGACCTTTATCAACTCGGTCTTCTTCAGTGCCAATAGACAGCTTCAACTATCCACATCAATCTGCGACAAAGATGACCTGTGACCTTCAAGCAAAGCCCTTGACTCGGCAATCCAAAGATGGGACTCACAGATGACCTCTACAATGACTCGACTCCAACGCTTGGGTCATGACCAAGAGCTCCTAAGGACGAGCCAAGGCAAAGTCTCAGCGGCTCTCTCGATCGACGACTATGCATAGCTAAGTGACAGACAAGCTCCATTCAACACTCCAAATGGCTACTGGAGACCACTATGCATATGGGCTCCCTTGCTAGCCCAACCTTCAACAACAATGCAAGCACCAGCATGGGATATGTTTGCAGCTCTCTACGAGTCCAAGAACACATCCAGGATTCTCACCCTGAGCAACCGAATCAACCAGAGTTTTCGCAACAGTAGTAAAATCGATCATGCTTATGTACTCCGCATAAAAGGCTAAAACAATCAACTTGCAGCAGTAGGAGAGACTATGGACCCCGCAGAAATGATTCAAGTCATTCTGAATGGACTAGGAGAGGGATACGAGAATCTAGTCTAGAGTATTGCCATCCAATGGCAAATTCCGACACTAGAAGAACTTCAGTCAGTCCTACTTGGTAAAGAACTCAGATTTCAAGCTATTCAAGCTCGAAAAGGTCATTCTAATAATTAGACATTCACAGCTTCAAATAGAAGCAGAAGAAGAGGCAAAGGCAGAGGTAGATCATATCAAAAAAGTGGTCATCATTAGCAACAAAATCAAAGTCAGCATCAACATCAGCATCAGCATCATCCTCAGCAACATCAAAATCAGCAAAGAGGAAATCATTCCAATTAAGGAAGATTCCAAGGACGAGGTAATTCATCCACCAATGTGTCAAACATTCGGTGCAACTACTGTCATAAGTTTGGAAACTATGGAAGAGATTGCCGCAAGAAGCAGTATGACCAAGGTGATCAATCCAGCAGTAATTGAGGGAATTCCCGAGGTAGAGGAAATCATCGTGGTGGACATTCTAGTCACAGTCATTTTGCAAATGAACATGGAAATATGTTTTGAAGTCCCCATGTTAGAACAATCAGCATGGTCTTCAGCAGGCCTTTGGTTTTCTCAGTCGAACTTATATAAGATGCTTTCGAGTACCATACCACTGTAAATGTTGTAGCTCTCCCCTGGTCATCCATGCTCGCATCAACTACTTTCGCAACCCAAAACTTCACGTTCTCATGTTCATCATCCGATGGTTGAACTGCAACAAAACAATGGATTTCTATGTCTATTTGTGGCATAAACTCTCTCTTCTTGGGTCCACAATATGGACGTGGTGTTGAGAGTTCACGCTCAACATCATGTGATCATGTGTGCATAGCATCATCATGTGATCATATGTGCATAGCACTAACCTTATAGAGTGCTATAAAGGAAAGGGTTGGATCCCCTAACCCTAATACTAAATGGGTTTGTATATATTCTATTTTTTCAACTAAATCTAGCGTACAGTTAGTCATTTGTGGTGTGCTCTCTAGCTATGCCCTCTCTCCTCATCTCCACTCTTCTCCTCTCCCCTCTTCATATTTTGTCATGGTATCAGAGCTGCCTTGCCTTCCACTGAGGCATTATGATCCTTGAGAGAGTGAGAGAGATTGAAAGATTGAGAGAGTTCTTTTTGAGTGATCTTCACTTCCGTTGAGTGGAGAATTTCCATCCATTTCCATTTCTCTTGTGAGATTTTCTTTAAGAAAGAGAGACTTTGGATCTATAACATTGCAATAGGGAGTGTCTTCAAAGGTTTTGTGAGAGAGATAGGGAGTGCAACACCAAAGCAAAGATGCTTCTATGACCTTTATCAACTCGGTCTTCTTCAGTGCCAATAGACAGCTTCAACTATCCACATCAATCTGCAACAAAGATGACCTGTGACCTTCAAGCAAAGCCCTTGACTCAGCAATCCAAAGATGGGACTCACAGATGACCTCTACAATGCCTCGACTCCAATGCTTGGGTCATGACCAAGAGCTCCTAAGGACGAGCCAAGGCAAAGTCTCAGCGGCTCTCTCGATCGACGAGTATGCATAGCTAAGTGACAGACGAGCTCCATTCAACACTCCAAACGGCTACTGGAGACCACTGTGCATATGGGCTCCCTTGCTAGCCCAACCTTCAACAACAATGCAAGCACCAGCATGGGATATGTTTGCAGCTCTCTACGAGTCCAAGAACACATCCAGGATTCTCACCCTGAGCAACCGAATCAACCAGAGTTTTTGCAACAGTAGTAAAACCGGTCATGCTTATGTACTCCGCATAAAAGGCTACAACAATCAACTTGCAGTAGTAGGAGAGACTATGGACCCCGCAGAAATGGTTCAAGTCATTCTGAATGGACTAGGAGAGGGATACGAGAATCTAGTCTAGAGTATTGCCATCCAATGGCAAATTCCGACACTAGAAGAACTTCAGTCAGTCCTACTTGGTGAAGAACTCAGAACTCAAGCTATTCAAGCTCGAAAAGGTCATTCTAATAATTAGACATTCACAGCTTCAAATAGAAGCAGAAGCAGAGGTAAAGGCAGAGGTAGATCATATAAAAAAAGTGGTCATCATCAACAACAAAATCAAAGTCAGCATCAACATCAGCATCAACATCATCCTCAGCAACATCAAAATCAGCAAAGAGGAAATCATTCCAATTGAGGAAGATTCCAAGGACGAGGTAATTCATCCACCAATGTGTCAAACATTCGGTGCAACTACTGTCACAAGTTTGGACACTATGGAAGAGATTGCCGCAAGAAGCAGTACGACCAAGGTGATCAATCCAGCAGAGGGAATTCCCGAGGCAGAGGAAATCATCATGGTGGACATTCTAGTCACAGTCATTTTGCAAATGAACATGGAAATATGTTTTTTTGCAAGCGAGGAAATGCATCAAACTAATATAGTGTACTCAGACACTGATTTCAATCCCAAAGAGGATTTCAGCTATCAAGTTGACCAAGTGGAATAGGATCCTTGGTACATCGATAGTGGTGCATCATCTCAAATGACAAATCATTAGAAATGGTTCACAGAGATGAAACCATTAGACTACAAAGAAAATTCTATAAGCAGGCCTATGGTGGCCAACCATGCAGAAGGATGCTCAGTGGTTTGCAAAGAGTTGCGATCTCTGCCAATGGTTGGGGCAACCCACGGATCACGATCGGATGCCTCTCAACCCCATCTTACCACCACTAGAGCCATTTCAAAAATGGGGTCTAGACTTCATGGGTCCATTCAGGCCAGCTGCATGTAGCCTGCACATGGAATTGTTACACACTGGTAGCTAACTACTATTTTACGTTGTAGGCACCCATCATAGCAGTGCACATTTATCCGAGATATCTCACTATGAATGGTGGTCGATTGCCTCATAACCATTAGATAGCCAGGTCATTTGCCATGCAGCTATATGCCGAGTTTATGCTTGGTCATCGGTTATACTACCTTAGTACCCATCCAGGATCAGGAGCGGGACATGGTAGGATGGGGCGTCAGGAGCATCAGACTGCAGGTGTTCAACAGCATTGATGCGAGGCACCAGAGGTGCACACTATCCTTGCACTTGCGAGGTATTAGAGGATGGATTAGGGGGGATTCCTTGCATGACATGGTCTTTACCCTATCGAGATCACTTTCGATTCCACCTCCCACATCTACGGAGCCTCCCACATCTACACCACCTCCCACATGTGCACCACCTCCCACATCTACATTGCCTCAGCATGAGTTGGATACTCAAGACGCATGGATTGTAGAGTTGGAGGCATTGTTGGCTGAGTCTAGGGTCAAGGTTAGTTATTCTAATTATTTTAGTTTATTTTTTTGTTGCGTGTTTTGAACTAAAGTTTTTTGGTTCATTCTCACCTTGTACGTGACATGTTTGCTTGGCAGGCACATCTATTGCAACAGGATATGGATTCTCGTGTACGACAGTTGGAGGTAGATATGGAGTCTCGTGTACGATAGCTGGAGGCAGATTTGGAGGAGCAAAGCATTCGGACACGCATAGCCTACCATCAAGCAGAGCACTATATTTTGCAGTTGAGATATATTAGTCATAATCCATCTCGCCATAGGATCCACCCCAGTGTGGCCTGTACCCCGCCCCTCTTGTAGATGTGCTGACTAGGACACCCATAGACACACTAGTCATAGCTAGGCTTCCTACCGCCACTTGCATCCTTTGCCACGAGGATTTTGACACTGTAGGGTGGTTTGGGTGTGGCCACATTGCACATCTATATTGCATGACCTGCCACATGGTGGCATGATCAGTGTGCCTTGTATGCTTTGCTGACATTGATGCAGCCACATACAGGGGACTAGGCATGGATGATCTGTATCTTGGTCATCGTCAAGCCATTGATCCATTTGCCCGCATGGTCTTGATAGAGCACTACAGGGAGGAGGCACAAAGATCTTTGCTACAGTAGGAGGGTGCTAATACTTCAGTGGTTGCAGTGTGTCTTCCATGATGCTTCTTGTATGGTGATTTCATGCCAAGTAACGAGACACAAGTAAAGGAGGCACGTCATATTGAGTGAGAGATGGAGCTTCAGATATCATTGCAGTAGTGGGTGGAGTAGCAGCTTGGGGCCGAGACCAACATCTTCTACATGTAGAGACGATTACTCGAGCTAGATTTGAGGCACGAGTATTTGCAGATGCACGACTTTGGGAGCTGAGGCACGCATACATAGAGGAGGCGAGGGAGGTAGAGATGGTAGCAGAGGCTCGTGTTGCATGCCTTCCCCATCATCAGGATGAGGCTGGCCCATCTGATCTAGGAGATGAGGCTAGCCCATCTGATTTGGCTTTTCTTGAGGGTACACAACGGATGGTTGGGCAGTGAGCCATACAGGAGCATCGTCAGAGGATGATTAGAGGAACATATGTGGAGTTATCAGATTCTGATTTAGGATGATTGTTCATGCTTCACAATATCTTGTGTCGAGATGCACTTGGATGACCGAGCGCAGCTCTGATACCAAGTGTTATCGACCTTAACCTAAGACCTTGCTTCTCATGCCATAGTTCTCTAGATTTCGCTGATATGTCACGGGCGATGGCTTCTGGTTTTTCCTCCCAGCCAACTCTCAAGGATAAGGATGTGGGATAATTTAGTTGAATTATGAAATAAGTCGTATCCTTCCTTGTTTACTTTGTTTATCTCAGTTTATAGTTTGTTCAAATTTAACATAAACATTTGAAATTAGGAATATCATTTTGAATTTCAGATATCTCAATTCACACATCTAATACATAAGGTACTTTAAAAATAATGCCGTGTGAAGTAATTCTAAACATTAAGCATTGAAAAGATGTTCAAGTATAATGTCGGTCTCTCTCTCTCTCTCTCTCTCTCTCTCTCTCTCTCTCTCTCGTGCTATGAACTTTATCATTTTGAGTATCATATTGAATTTCATAAATATCAATGCTTGCAATTATTACACTAATATTATCACTAGTTTTTGTAAATTGTAGATTAAGAAAAAAATGTCAATGTTTAGCATGGAATGGTGCTCAATGGTAGTAACATGTGTCAAACATTAATACATGATTATGTACAATTGGTCCAAAATCATATAATACGTATATAATTTTTCATAGGTAGTCACTAGTAGCGAGTGCATGCAAAAATGTACGCATTATACCTTCCACGCTGCACATACGATATCTATTGGCAACCAAATCTTGCATGGATGTATGTCTATGGTAACCTAAGAGCCGTGCAAAGTTTTATCCCCAACAGATAAGTCCACATGCGTATTTCTTTAGTATGTGCACCATTTTTCATACGTAGTCACTAGTAGGGAATGCATGCAAAAATGTACGCATTATACCTTCCACGTGGCACATACAAAATCAATTGGCAACCAAATCTTGCATGGATGTAGGTCTAGGGTAGCCTAAGAGCTATGCAAATTTTTATCTCCAACAGATAAGTCCACATGCGTATTTGGTTAGTACGTGCACCATTTTTCATACGTGGTCACTAGTAGGGAGTGCATGCAAAAATGTACGCATTATACCTTCCATGCGGCACATACAAAATATATTGGCAACCAAATCTTGCATGGATGTAGGTGTAGGGTAGCCTAAGAGCCATGTAAATTTTCATCCCCAACAAATAAGTCCACATGCGTATTTGGTTAGTATGTGTGCCATTTTTCATATGTAGTCACTAGTAGGGAGTGCATGCAAAAATGTACGCATTATACCTTCCATGCGACACATACTAAATCAATTGGCAACCAAATCTTGCAAGGATGTAGGTCTAGGGATCCTAAGGGCCATACAAAGTTTCATCCCCAATAGATAAGTCCATATGCATATTTGGCTAGTACGTGCACCATTTTTCATACGTAGTAACTAGTAGGGATTATAAAAATGTACGCATTATACCTTCCACATGGCACTTACGACATCAATTGGCAACCAAATCTTACATGGATGTATGTCTAGGGTATTCTAAGAGCCGTGAAAAGTTTCATCCCCAATAGCTAAGTCCACATGCGTATTTGGTGAGTACGTGCACTATGTTTCATATGTAGTCACTAGTAGGGAGTGCATGTAAAAATGTACACATTATACCTTCCACACAGCACATACCAAATCGATTGGCAACAAAATCTTACATGGATGTAGGTCTAGGGTAGCCTAAGAGCCGTGCAAATTTTCATTCCCAACAGATAAGTCCACATGCCTATTTGGTCAGTACGTGCACCATTTTTCATACGTAGTCACTAGTAGGGAGTGCATGCAAAAATGTACGCATTATACCTTCCACGTGGCACATACCAAATCGATTGGCAGCCAAATCTTGCATGGATATAGGTCTAAGGTAGCCTAAGAGCCGTGCAAAGTTTCATCCCCAATAGATAAGTCCACATGCATATTTGGTTAGTATGTGCGCCATTTTTTAAACATAGTCACTAGTAAATGCTTGCAAAAATGTACGCATTATACCTTCCACGCAGCACATACAAAATCATTTGGCAACGAAATCTTGCAAGGATGTATATCTAGGGTAGCCTAAGGGTCGTGTAGAGTTTCATCCCCAACAAATAAGTCCACATGCGTATTTGGCTAGTACGTTCACCATTTTTCATACGTAGTCACAAGTAGGGATTGCAAAAATGTACGCATTATACCTTCCACGTGGTACATATGAGATCAATTGGCAACCAAATCTTGTAGGGATGTAGGTCTAGGGTAGCCTAAGGGTTGTGCAAAGTTTCATCCCCAACAGATAAGTCCACATGCGTATTTGGTTAGTACGTGCATCATTTTTTATACGTAGTCACTAGTAGGGATCACAAAAATATATGTACTATACCTTCCATGTGGCACTTACAAAATCTATTGGCAACCAAATCTTTCATGGATGTATGTCTAGGGTAGCCTAAGAGCCGTGCAAAGTTTCATCCCCAATAGATAAGTCCACATGCGTATTTGGTGAGTACGTGCACCATTTTTCATACGTAGTCACTAGTAGGGAGTGCATGCAAAAATGTGTGCATTACACCTTCCATGTGGCACATACAAAATCGATTGGCAACCAAATCTTACATGGATGTTATTGGCTGTAATGATCAATAAAGAGCTATAGGAATGAGAAATGACTCTGCCCTAGTCACCCAAACCTATTGAGGAGTTGTACATTCCCTTCTCACCAGCATGGGAGCTGTCACCAACTTCTCTTACTATCACATTAACAAATGCAAATACCTCCAAAGAAATGCCTATTTTGGAGGTTGGAATTACCCCACGAGATGCTACAACTCAGCGCACAACTGCAACCAACATATCTCCAACAACAACAGTAGCCAGAGCTTGAGGCTACATCGACAAGAGAGCCTAAGGTGACATTGGCACTAGCACCATACAATGCCATGCCATTCCATGATTCACAAGGGGAGCTAGTGCTAGATCAACAATATGATTACTGTATGATTGAAATACCATTGGAACAACCCCCAACAAGTACTACAGAATCATCAGGATGGCTATATGGGCCCCAATTTTATCAGTAGTATCACTAGTCCTCATTGTCATTCTCCATCATCAAGCTAGACAAATGCTCCAAATGTCAGAATTATTCACTACCTATGCCAAGGAGGAACATGCATGAGAATTGGAAAGATAGACTGCAGCAACAATCGAAGACCAATTCTAGGGAATCGCCATAGAGGTCAGGGCACTTTGGGTGCAAATAGATGAGAAAGAGGTTGAAGAAGTGCAGATGAACCGAGCTCTCCAAGCTCAAGAGAGGGTAGTAAGGGATGTGACCTCCAACCTCCACCAAAATCCAAATATAGCTGACAACAGTAGTACAAGCTACGACAATCCTTAAGACCTCCTATGGCTACTTGACTCCACACATGCTCAGCAGAGGGAGGCACTGGCACAAGCTCGACTCACTGTAATCCACAAAGAAGAAGAGCTCCAGGATTGCCAAGAAAAGCTTGAAGAGATGCAACAGTCTTTGACAATACGCACATTAATCATTGAAGAGCTTACAAGGGACTATGGAATATTAAAGGACCAACTTGCTATCACTAAAGAGGCCAGCACTTCTCCCTCCACCGTTCAAAATGGCTTTAAAAGACTTATTGACAAAGTATAAGGACATCTTTGCTTGGCATTATATTGATATGAAGGGAGTAGACCCTAAATTCTACAGAATCAACTTGAAGCAAGATGCTATCCCAGTGATATAAGGAAGATACAGAATGAATCCCAACTATGAAAAACAAGTCAAAGAGGAAATTGATCAGCTATTGAGAGTTGGTTTTATATATCCTCTCACCCATGTTACATGGCTTTCACCTATTTTGATTGTACCCAAAAAGAATGGAAAACTCAGAATATGTGTGGACTATAGAAAGCTCAATGCTGCCACCATTACTGACCCTTTTCCTCTACCATTTTGTGATTCCTTACTAGATGTTGTAGCAGGTCATGAAATCTATAGCTTTCTTGATGGTTTTAGTGGCTACAACTAGATAAGAATGGCACCTAAAGATAAAGACAAGACATTATTTGTCACTAAATGGGGAGTATTTGCTTCTAATGTCATGACATTTGGTCTTAAGAATACTCCTCCAACCTTTCAAAAGTACATCCAGGAGGTATTTGCTGAGTATCTTACATCTTTCATGAAAGTCTTCCTTGATGATTTTTTAGTATTTGGGGAAAAAATGGAGCATCTAAAACACTTGAGTTTATGCTTTGCCAAGTGTAGAATGGCTAGTCTAAGCTTAAACCCTGCCAAATGTGCACTTGCTGTGAGTAGAGGAATTCTCCTAGGGCACATTATCTCACAAGACGGAATGAAAATAGATTCAAACAAAGTTTTAGCCATTCAACATGCAAAACGACCCAAAAACATTAAGCAGCTTCAGAGATTTATAGGCCAAATTAAATGGCACTATAGATTTCTTAGATACCTTGCTGACATTTGCTATCCTCTCTCAAAGCTCACAAGGGAAACTGAGCCATACATCTGGGGTGATGCACAGCAATATGCTTTTAATATCTTGAAGAAAATAATGATGATAGCTCCTATGCTACAACCCCTTGACTAGACTCTTCCATTTGAGGTTTTTGTTGATGCTTCTGATGCAGCAATAGGTGCAGTACTTATGTAGCAAAAAACACCAAAGTAGTTCAGTCCAGTTTACTATGCCAGCAGAATCTTAACCAAGCATGAAAGGAACTATGCAGTCACAGAAAGGGAAGCACCCCCCAAATTGGTATGATAAAATGATGTTCTTCCTTATTGATGGTGGTTTGATCCCTGAAACATTATCTAGGGATCAGAGAAAGGAACTTGTTTTACAAAGTAAGCCTTTCCTAGTCATTTCTGGTGTTTTGTATAGAAGAGGAATTGACAAGGTAATTAGAAGAAAGCATGTTTGCCATGTCGAAGAGATGATAGACCACTAGACAATGAGATAGGATGCCCCATCAACCAATTCTCCCCTTAGGACCTTTTTACAAATGGGGACTAGACTTTATTGGACCCATCAAACCTCTAGCAAAGATTTTAGGTCATCAATATATTTTGGGTGCCATTGACTATTGTACAAAATGGGTCGAAGCTGTAGCACTCAAAACATGCAAGGCTAGAACTATGGCACATTTCCTTTATCACAATAGTGTCACCAGGTTTGGTGTTCCTATTGAAATAGTGTCAGACACAGGCACCCATTGCCTCAACAAAACAATTAGGAAGATGACAAAAATGTACATGATGTTGCATAAAAAGTCTATAGCCTATTACCCACAAGCCAATGGGTAGGCTAAGAGCTCCAACAAATTGATGAAAAAGGTCTACAAAATAATAGTGGATGATTACCCTGAGGATTGGAATCAACACTTGGATTCAATACTATGGGCACTTAGAACATCACACAAGGTTGCAACTGGGTTAACAACTTGCAGGTTGGTATATGGCTGTGAAGCAGTAGTACCTATGGAATTTCTGGTAGGTAGCCTGAGAGTGGCAATAGATAATAGATTATCCCTAGAAGATTCGATCAATGCAAGATTAGAACAACTTTTGCAATTGGTTGAGGATAGGCTCACAAGTTTACATACTGCTGATATAATTCAGAAGAGAAGGGCAGCATGGATTAATAGAACATCAAGTTCAAATTATTCAAAAAAGGTGATTTGATGTTAATGTTTAACACAAAGTTGGGGAAAATGCCAGGAAAGTTCAAGCTCAGATATGATGGTCCCTTCAAGGTGCTCGAATTTTTTTATCAAGGTACCTTCAAATTAGTTGACCTTCATGGGAATGCATTTGACAAACCAATCAATGGTTTCAGGCTCAAACCCTATATTGGACCTAGCCCCACTCAAGCAAAGATAAACACAATCTCTCTGCAACTCTGCAAAGACCTCAATCAAGATGATATATATGTTTCAGCTTTTCACATTGACAAGTTTATATTCAACAGACTCTGACTACAGTCCGACACCAGTCTGACATACACAAATGAAACATGTTGTTTCATCTACACAAACATTCAAGTATGCTTTAATCCCTACCAACCCAATCCAATAAGTGATGCAGGTATGCCAAACTTAAATGAACCACCCACAGTGGTGAGTATGGGCCCAATGACCATCCAACAACCGTCCTCCGAGGCCACGTCCAACTTCAACTCTGATTCCGACTCCGAATCCGACTCCGATGGATACAACGCAAACGACTGAGCACTCCGAGTACACTCTGACTCCGACCATAGTGTTCGACTCTGATGCCAATCTGACAAGCGCCTATGAATGGGTGAACATGTCTTGACTCTGATCCACCCAACACATGCGACATTACTCATCCCACTCTGACTCATATCCGCTTCTGACATCCACTTTCATTCCGCTTCACATAAAAGGGAACACTACGATTCCAATTTGAATACCATTTCATCATCCAACACAGCTCTGACGTATAGAAGGGTCTCTGATAGTGCCCTGACCCTGCTCCAACAATAAGGTAATCTATCTCATGTGCGCTCCATCCTTCGTACCAATAAGACAGCCAACAGACATACTAGATATGAATTCGGCCCTTGTCGACGAGCCTTTTCACTCACATGAGGCTCATACCTCCATAGTAGTAGTCGTTCTCCCCAACCTCTCCCCAACGAACTCCATCATCAAACATATATCCCATAGTGCTAAACGAAAGATGATAAGAAGTCCCTCACACATGCCAAAAACCACTATGAGTTTGTTGCATGTGCCACTAACAGACCGTCCATTGCAACACCCGATTGACAGAAGCTTTTCCCACAAGCCTCCTCTACATATGGTGCCCAAAGATGACCATCACCTCACATTTCCTAGCACATCCAATGAGCCCGAGCCAAACCTCCAACTCCTAAGCTTAGTAGTGCTCCTTGACATAGCCATGGCTCCTAAGCGATCTCTCACCCCTGCTCGAAAAAGCCCACGCCAAATCCTGGCCATCACAGAGAAGATTGTTGATATACCCGATCCGGAGGAGATAGAATCAGATGACGAACCACCACTTCCACCACAAAAAAAGTAGATGCTCACAGCAGGCTTTGTAAATTTCAAGGTATCATTGGACTTGTCAAAGCATTAGAAATGGCTGAAAAAGATTAACTTATTGTAGTATGCTAGCTTGCCCTAGGCATCATGCAAAGCTTCCCTGCATGCTCTCACACAATACGAAAGTTTCCAACACAGCGGAGGTATGCTTGCTAGAAATATCATGCTTTCCCTTGAGATTATTGCACAGGTTTTTTAGCTTCCTATCATAAATGAGGAGGTTGTCTACAAAAAAGATGTCGACTCTGACATGCATAAGGAGTTCGACCTCCCAGAGACACAAAAAAACTCTTTTTCATCAATAATGTACAAGATTTGAGGAGACGATAGCAATTTGTATGGTATCTTGAATAGATGCAGCTGCTCGTCAAGACTAATACTATGAGTAGAGACTCCTATGCTACCCTCAGTGTGGCTGAGAAAGGAACCAAGAATTCATACTCTCTCGACTAATGAGTGAAAGATAGGGCCGTTCATTGTAGCATTATTCGAATTTGCTAGTTAGATGGATGCAAGGGCCTAGAGGTAGTCCAATACTACAATGAAGAGTGCACAAAAGCAAAGCACGAGAAAAGTCCTGAGGAGGACAAGGCACAAAGAGACATGATGCAAGTGCTCGAAGATGCCCAATATTCATGAGAGGAAGCCACTATGGCTATCTACGGCCAATCCTTGGTGGAATGAGTGTGGGATACGCCTCTCGTAGGAGAAGAATTGCTAGCCACACCAACAGCGCTGAAATCTTCCAAGAAGATAAGTTAAATCTTCGATTGAAGTCTGTGCTTTAAAAGCCAGAGAACTGGAGCGAACCAGAAGATAACATTGCTAGCATACTGCTTACAACACCTTCCGGGAGCTCTTTCGAACCATTTTCCCCTATTCACAGCATGGCTGACTTGTAAGCATCGCCACAACAAAAGCTAAAGAGTCCAATTATAGAAGGAGTACAAGCCAACATTGAGCCAGAACATGCACTCAAAGTTTTACAAGACTATGTTGATAGACAGAGGAAAATTCAGATGTAGTTGAAGTAGCAAGTACAAGAATTAATAGAGGACAAGAAGGCTGGACATGAAGACATGATGAAGCAGGCCGACATCCAACAAAAGCTACCTACCACACAGTTGGAGCTAGAAGAAGTCAAGAGGGAATATGCATAGTACAAGACTTTGCAGGAGAAGCAAGTCTCCAAACTCATTGCACAGGTGAGAGTCCAAAAAGAATGCCTACCCACTATCATGACTTGGTTGGAAGAAATGGAGGCATAGTTTTTTCTATAGTTGGATCGAGTGGGTGCAGCCCATTCTGACTTGAACATTGAGAATATGTTACTCAAGGAACGGATAAATGCCTTAGAAGCAGTTGATCAGAAACTAAAGGAAATGGCAGAGGAGGTTAATGGTATTTTCTTAAGCTCCTCTGACCTCACAGATATGAAGACGCAGCTGGCAAAGACATCTTAGGACCTGTGGTCCAATCTTAAAAAATGCTTGTTTGTTATAGCACAATGTCCTTATGAGGCATTTGCATCTGCTGCTTATGCCTATGAAATCATGGCACAGGAATTGGAAACCCTCAAAGCTGCAGCACAAAGTGCCAAATAGAATCAGATGCCACTGGATGCTGAGACAAAAATTTTTGAGTTGACAACAGAGCCTGGAAAGCCAGATGAAATAGAGCAAGGCTAGTCCACACACTTGTCTGCAAAGCATGCTACTTTCAAGGATGAAAAATATCAGGATACAGAATTCATTAGCTGCACCCAACTGCTGGCCTTAGCCGCCATTGAAGATTTTGAAGAGGCAGAGACAAAAATTGAGGAGGAACCAGAGTTGAAAGACACCTGTAGGGAAGATACAGAGGAAGCAGACCCCATTGCTGCTAAGGCAGTAGTAATTGATATGAACTCAACCCACACCATCAAGGTCCATTTGATGGAATATTTCTAGTAAGGGTTCGAGTCTTCCACTTTTTGCAAAAAGTTTTACCACCGGGAGTGCTAGGTGTTGAGGGTGACCTCTCCACCCATGTGGACTTCACCCAAGGCAGGTTAGTACACCCCTAGTAAAGTGAAGCTACATTAGTGAGCAGTGGATAATTTTGTAACTATAGGGACAATTATAACTATCCCTAATAGCCAATAGGAGTGGCCTTATCCACTACATCAGGTT
This sequence comes from Dipteris shenzhenensis, assembly GCF_047967505.1. Taxonomy (NCBI): domain Eukaryota; kingdom Viridiplantae; phylum Streptophyta; class Polypodiopsida; order Gleicheniales; family Dipteridaceae; genus Dipteris; species Dipteris shenzhenensis. The sequence goes on along the minus strand of NC_141603.1, from coordinate 21,837,193 downwards.
TTGAACTATTTATGTTTCTGACTAAAGTCAGATGATGTTATAAGCTTATCTTCATCTCCTGTATGAGGGTTGTTATTGTTGTGATCTGCTGAAATACAAACTATTAGCAACATTTCTACTATGTACATAGTTGTCTCACTTCTTTATATGCTTTGTACTAGCTTTTCATCTTTCTGACATTACTCAGACTTACCGACCCTGGCACTTCCATTGCCAAGTGTGGATATGTGTAGGTGTTTTCCAATCTTTTGGAGACACCACTAACAGCTTCGTGCAGGGATTTCTTGAGGGACAATTTCTAAATTTCTTTTAAATCTATTGCATCTTATGACCTTACAAGAAGCCTATATGCATCACCAGTCCTTCATCATCTTTCTTTCTCTACCATGCCAATGCATTAATCTACTTTAGACCATGGAGGATTTTGACCATAGAGAATTGTATAGGAGATCACCTTTGCTTTTGGGAAGTGGTTTCTAGTGTACATTGCTCCTAAGAGTTCACGCATTGATTGCTTTATGTCGAGAGTTCTTGGGTGACCTTTTCATTGTAGTCCTTTTGAAGCCCCCTCAAGCCTCTATGCAACACCAACCCTTCATTAGCCTTCTTGCTCTTTTGTGCCACTACATTTTTTGTTCATAGGGCAGCTCCAAGGGGTCACTTCTTAGCTTGTGGACATTCCACCTTGCTTGGGCCTTTCTCCCCAGGGTTTCTTGGCTTTGATTGCATTAGAGGTAGCTTGTTGTCTTTGGTGTGCTACTAGTTTGGCTTTAGTTGTTGAGGAGAGAGCTTTGTTAATATTGTTTAGGAGAGAGCATTGTTCTATTGGGACTGAGTTGAACTTTTTTCCTTTGTTTTTGCCAGTCTCTCAGCTTAATGGATTCTTTTGCCAAGCTTTGGGTCGAACTTTTAGTGGGGATATCTTTCGTTGCCTGTTTTCTTTTCTTTCCTTTTCCCTCTCCTTCACTTCAGTAATGGAGGGTCTTTTGTTTTAGCCTTGGAGGAAAGAATTTTGGTGGTAACTTTTGTCTAGCAAGAGGGGCTCTCATGGCAGCATCTTCGACTCCCATAACTTTAAACGTTTTACTTCCTCCCAAGACAAACAACAGGTGAAGTTATAAGTTCATGCTTTACAAGATCGCGCAAGGGTGGCAAGAATTGCTGGGTCACACCCTCAAGGAGCTAAATTTGAGATTGGCTATAGGCAAGCCTAGCACTAGAGGGGGTCCATATTTAAGAGTTCACCATCTATGGAAGAGGATGTTTTCTTCTTTAGTTTAGCTCAGCTGACACCACCTTGGCCCTTGTGGTGCAGAGACCCATCTACCTTGGTCCGCACTTGGTTTATTTTTTTTCCATGGTACCATGGTTTCACAATGGAGGATATGGATATGACTCATCATGTTCCACACTTCTAGGTGACGCTCCACTTCTTGGGGCTTTTGAGGAGTATAGGGCCATCCTATCTTCCAGTGGATGTACTTTTGGAATAGTGTTGGATCTCTACGAGACACAATACCTCTAAGTATAGTAGATAATAGGATTTTTAGATTCAGACTGATTGTTGAGAGCCTAGGGTCCCTTTTAGAGGAGATCTACCTCAAAACCCTAGATAAGGGAGAGGTTTGATAGAGGATCAAGGTTTCAGGGTCACCACGATGCAGACAGATGGGACACCTCACCCATGATTCCCTAGAGGATAGAGCTGGGATCCTCCCCCTCTCGAAGGCTCATCATAGATAGTAGAGGGAGCATCAAGTGGAGGCACAACATCCTCATAGGCAACAACAATAGCATCAGTAGTAGTAAGAGTCCCACACCCCTTGGGTGGAGCCCTCTAAGGGGAAATGGACCAAGGTAGAAAGGGAGAAGCCAAGCAAGCAAGCCATGAAGAACCATAGGCAGCACACTCAACTCAGTGAGAAGGCATAAGCAAAGCATGATTCAGTTTTTAATTTTTAGGGTGAATAGTCAAGGATGGTCCCCTTAGGTTGACCATAGTTTCCGACGGATGAGACCTTCTTTGATCTTTTAACAAATCCCCTATGGCAAGGGCCTAGAGCACCCAATCATTTGATCAGTAGAGGATGCAAGGGTTTCCACTACTTTGGCAATCGTCGCCCCCTCTTCCCAACTTCTCCCTTAGTTAAAGGTAGGGTGCAAAGCTCTCTCAATCAACCACACAAAAATGGTGAGACACTAGAGTTTCTGCTACTACTTCAGTTGATGCCCCTCATGCCTGCCCTCCCCCCTCTCGAGCTCCTCCCTTTGCCTCCCTCCATTTCACTTTCTCCTTCTTACCCCCTCCATCCACTCCCCCTATTGCAGTCACCCTCAGTACTTGCCCCCTCCCTCCATCTCTTTGCCTTCTTCCTCTCCCCTTCCTACCTATTGTAGTAGTTCCAATCACATCCTCTTCTTCAACCTTCCATGCTCCCCCTAGTCATGATCCTATCCTATTTAGCCAAGGGAAACCCTACCTATTTCCCCTTCCAGCTCGGCTTCCTCCTCTCACCCATAGCCCAATCCCCCCATTATAGTACACATCGTCCTTGAAGGCACCATGGAAAGGGGGCTTATTCTCCTAGATTCTAGGTCCTAGGCCCCACAGTGGGGAGCCCTTGTTGATGGAGTTTGAGGTCTGGATGTTGGAATTATCTAGAGATTCCAGATACATATTCTATGGCTCTAGAGATGATAGTGTTGATCTTGTAGCCTAGAAAGGGGGATCCATCGGTTTGGTTTGTTCTTTGACTCGCCCTTTCTAGGGTTTTCATTTTGCCTTTACAGGAGAGGAGCAGTGGACCCCTTGTCTCTTTGATTGCATGATGAGAGAGCAATGTACTGTATGATGGATAAATGGTTGCGCCATCAAAGGATAGACTTGTGGATCACCCATGGTGATTCAACTACCTTTCAATTGGGCTTTACTATGTGGAGATAAGTGCAGATATGGTAGTAGGAATGATCCCTTTATAGCCAGAGGTGTAGCTCACATAGGTAATGTATTGGATGCTCTAATAATGCACTGATAGATTTGGGAATAACGTCTCCCTCATGGTGCATTGGGCTCGGAAGGGTGGCATAGAACCTATCATGCCCTTGGTACACCATCGCAGAGATGCATACTACTCTCCTTCCATGCCCCCTCCTCTGGATGCCAGCAGAGCAAAGATGATCCTCATGATCAATGGTCATGACCCTTAGAGAGAGGCGGAGTCTATGAAGCTCCCTAGTAGCTTTATTTTCTTATTTGGATAGAGGAGGCATGATGGTTTGCTTAAGATCCTTGATAGGTTTTACATTGGGGATTAGGCGATGCACCGAAGGATCTCTACAGGCATTCTACTAGCACTACAATGTTCCACTCTCCAATTGTGCTTCACTTAGAGAAGCCTCATCGGACTCCCTTAAATGGAGATTCGCATCCCAGATGCTCTACTCCATGAGGAGGAGGTGTAGCAGGCACTAGTAGCTAAGATTTGTAGCAACTAGAGGGCATGCCTGAGTAGGGCGTGGGTTGATTGGATGGAAGATGCATGTGCATAGGAGTAGCAAGGAGCTCCAGTTTTAGGCCCTTAGTTTGAGGCACACTCTAAAGGAGTGAGCGAGGGCTCTACGAGATGGGACTTAGCATCCACAGAGAGGCTCAGAGAGTAGGATCCATACTCTCAATGGCTCAGTGTCCAGTCCAAGAGTGTGAGGCTTGACCTTCAAGCCATGAAGATCCGATGAGTTGAGTTCTCTTACCACTCCTCTTGAGCCAAATGAGTCTACCAGGGAGACAGGATGACAAAACATGGGATAAAACGATTCTTCTAGACCATTGGGACACAAATGATAGGCTACAGAGGTTGAGATATGCGGGGGGTCAATTGTACACCAATCGGTAGGAGTTAATTGAGTTGACTACAGACATGTCGTAGCAATTGTTTCGGTCTAGGGAGGAGTCTTTCTTGGTTCTTGCAACCATAAGAGACAGTGTGGGATCAGATTTCAATAGGTAGCTAGAGACATTGCTCACTTATGGGGAGCTTTGGGAGGTCCTCAAAGCCCTTCTACCTCATAAGTGCCATGGGGAGGATGGCTTGAATTTTGCCATCTTTCAGAGCTTTTGGGAACATATAGCCAATCCAGTGCCTCCTAGTGTGTGCATAGGCTCATGTCGTAAGCTTTAAGTCATCAAGTTCTGCCATGGGGATTCTCCATCCCACTTTGGCTAGCTTTTCTAGAGATTTTTGACTCAAGATTTCTTTCACAGTCCTTGAGTAGTAGAGGTTGGGTATGCTTCATCCACCGAATGGGGGAAATTGGTTAGATATTCGCTAATGGAGATCAATAACCTTATTAGACACTTCCTACAAGGTTTTAGCCAAGGTCTTTAATTTCCAATCGAGGCCCCACCTTGTTGATATCATCCATGACACACAGACAGGTTTCGTTCAAAAGGGTAGGTAGCATTCTAAACAACCTCATCACCTTTTAGGAGGCAGTGGGGATTAGGCTTGTGAGGAGTCTCAACCCCTTGTAATCCTTCTTTTGGATTTTGAGAAGGCTTATGACATGGTTGAGTGGTTGTTTTTGGAGGGAATATACAGAGGATGGTTTTTTGGCTTTCTCCCTTTCTCACTTGATTAGATAGGATTGTCCCATCTCTCCTTTCCTAGAAAAACAAGTTTCTCGTTGATGAGGCTCCCAATTCTCTAGGAGGAGGAGCTCTGAGACTCAAAGTTTGTGGATGATACAACGCTCTTTATGGAGGGCACTATAGAGATTTTAGAGGGAGTCTATAGGGCCCTACAGACATATTTCCTCAGGGGCCAAGTTCAACTAGACCAAGTCGGTTGGTTTCCTTCACAACAACTGAGGCAGTCTAGGAGATCCTAGAGTGGGGGGCTACATTTGGCTTTTGGTGGATTCTAAGAGGCCGCATAGTAAGGTATTTAGGCAATCAAGTGGGCAGTGATATCTGTGACAGAGAGGGAGCAGGTGTACGCATGCAATTGTGCATGTGTGTGGTGGCGATGCATGGTGATGCATGTAAAATATAAATTATCAGACATGCTCTCATGATGTTCATATTAAGTTACTAGAGGGTTTTATGCCACATATTTACATCGAAGTAATATTGAAATACAAATATTTAAATCAATGGGAAATAACTTTTAGACCTTGAGAAAATAATTATGGACTTTGAATGATTCAACTTAATTAATAATTTACATCTATAATAACACATAAGGTAGAATATGCACACAAAAAGGACCATTCAAGGACTTATACCTCATAGTGCCATTAATAAAGGAATATTATTCTCAAAATGGTGGGATAGCTATCAACTTTGAGGCATTACATAATGGCCACATAGACATACATATCAAAGTGCATTGCATCAAAAGGTATAAAATAGATATAATTACTAACACTTATTAAGGCCAGACTAGGCATTCTACTTTTGAGGTTGCTACTTTATAATTACAGGCATTTATATGATAGGAAATGTGTATAGCTAGAAATATTTGCTATACATCTATGGTTTGTTTAGCGGAAGGTTACATGAGTAGTATATTCCTTGAACCAAATCCTTATCAACAATCCAACCATCTTCCACAAAAAATTATTTTTTTGAATCAATCCAGCCCTTCCACAATAAATTTGTATAAAAAAATGTAGCACAATGAATCATCTAAGAATTCATGCTATCAATTCTCTAATTATGCCCTATATAAGTACTCCATATCATTCATTTCTCCAAATACTTGAATGATACAAACATTCCATAACATCATGGAATTTGGCCTTTGCGAAAGTGACATAGGATTGCAAATTTGACACAACTTAAGTTCAATAAATTCTAAAGAGCATGACCCTTCTATACTCCCTCTCTAAATTTTGGTCACGCGTTTTTTACCTTCATCTTACCATTCTTATGTTCTATGCTCAAACACAGTATCTTTTGCTCCTTTCTTGGAGTGATTAAATATGAAAAAAGTCATGTCATCCCTTTTTTGCTTAGTTATTTCCCTTAAATGGAGGATGATTTAGTACTTGAGTTGAATCTCCTTAATATAATTGAAGATATGCAAAAAAATGAAAAAATAATAAGGATCACTAAGGCAAGGTAAAATTACTACTTTGGTAAAAATAATGCCATGTGCAAGAAGCTGTTAAGAGGTGCGAGGAACGTCATAGTTTTCAAGTAGACACTTTCAAGAAATTGCTCCTTGGAATCTTCCATAAAGATAAAGTGCTAAAGATACAAAAGCATGTACTTTTGATAAAAGAAGACCAAAGTTGGTCCTCCATCATTGGAATCAAATGACAACTAGGGTCACTAAAGGATTTAGGAATGGACTCATAAGAGGGAAACTCAATTTGTGAACATGTGTGTGGCATTGATCTTTGTTTGTTAGCATGTGCTATTCTATCTCAACATAATTTATATTGTGGCGTATATTTTCTAGTGGAAACATTTAATGCATTGTGAAAAGATTGACTATCAACCTAAAGTAGAAATTGGAATTATTTATCCTAAAAATCCCATGGTGTAGTATCATATAAAGAATTGATAAAAAATAGATGAAATGTGTAGGAAATTAAGAAGAATGTGCAAGTGGTAATTAGAGGTAGTACCACATATTCCTTAATTTTAACTTCATGCATCTTCTATAAGAATTAATTAAAAAAAAAGATGAAAAGTGTAGGAAATTAAGAAGAATGTGCAAGTGGTAATTAGAGGTAGTACCACATATTCCTAAAAATTTATCTTCATGTGGTAGATAATTTGGACAAGCTATGAGTATGGGCCTCATTTTCATTGTTACATGTCATTATAATCACAAAGGTCACAAATATGTCTCCTAAAAAGTTGATTACATGGGCAGTGATTACCTCGACACGTAAGGGATGTTGTAAGTGGCAAAATCCAAAACTAAGTAAAGGAATTGATGGCTTTTAATGTCACAATTGGTGATGTTGACCTCCTTAAAGGCTAAACCTTTTTGTACACTATATCCGCTTTTTAGTTCTCTTAAGGATGGGATGGTTTGCTAAGAGAAGCACGATTTGTAGCCTACATAGATATACATTTGGCATATGAGTCACAAGAGCACACCTTACTAAAGATTACAATGATAACAATCATTTCCCTTCCAATGCTAGATGACCCCCAAGAAAGTGTTTTTGAAGCATAGGCAAGGGTGCCCTACCGACTCCAATAGGTCATCAATTAATGACTTGATGTTTTTGATGACTTATGGACATGAATGGGGTGATGGAAAATGCCATGGGAAGATACTCCATTAGTGAGGTTTTCGGTGCCACTTGGTTGGATATTTGTGATGCCCACTATCTCCCCACGCTTGTAAGGCAAGTCTAGAACATAAACACAATGGACAAACATATAAATAAATCTATAGAAAGATGGGGGGTCTTCAAGTGAGCTTCCTTTTAGCCCATGTTTCTATTGCCTTGGTGCCACCTAAAATGGGATCACAAGAAATTTTTCTAATTTAGGGGAGTTTCTTTCTAGCCCATGTTTCTATTTGCAATGGCACCATCTAAAATGGTAAGGGAGAGGCTCACAAAGTAGGGAGTTATGCCCTAAGTACTATCGTAAGGTGAAATTGGAAACATAGAAGATATGCATGAGTGTGCATATGATTGTGAGGTGAGAGTGATGGACAAGCATATGTGCAAGTGGGTGGGAGATGGAATGGTCGAGAGAGGAAGTGTGAGTGAGTTGTAAGTCCGAGAAAAACAATATAGTAGGAGCATGCATGCAGGTATGATTCATGTAGATGCATACGAGAGTACAAGAAGAAGTACGTGACACATGCAAACACACACGCACATGTACATGCCCACCCCCGTTCCCCCCGACCTCCCTTCCTCTAGCTCCCTCCCCACACGTGCACATGCACACACACACATACATACACATATGCACACGCACACATGCACACGCACACGCTTTTGTTTATGTGTGCGTGCGCGCGCACACACACACACATGCATGCACGTGTGCTCATGGGTGTGCGCGCGCACACACGTATGAGTTTGAGGACTTAACTTTTGGGGCAAGTTTGCGTGGGGGCACCAAAGAAAGGGGGGCCAATAACTTGCAGGTTATGGTCCTCTTCCTCCTGCTCAGGAAAAAGTAAGCCAAAGGCAGGACATTTCTGTTTTCTTAACCGAAAATCTTAGTTCATCGCCCTCTCGCAACCTCTTCCTCTCTCCCAAATATCATCCCATCCTTATTCAACCCTTCCTTATTTCGTTTACTCTTCGCCTTCTCCATCTCCATGGGCGATCAAGATGCCAGAGGGGACGAATTTGACAAGAAGGCCGAGAAGAAGCTTAAAGGCTGGGGTATTTTCGGTAGCAAGTACGATGACGCTGCGGAGCTTTACGAAAAGGCGGGCAATTGCTATAAACTTGCCAAATCTTGTATGCCTTCTTTCTTTTAATTCCTCCTCGTCCTTTATGCGTTTGTCTGGCTTGTGAGTGCGCATAATTGCACCGACCATAGCCTGCAGGGCCGTTAAATGGCCCGAGACAAAATCGAAAATCGTCCCAGAGACTGGGGCGCATGTCATCGTTGAGCTGCAATTGGAACGATTCTTTAATAACAGATCGGATTGAACCTTGTTCGGACATTTCTTGTTATACTATCAAAGGGAAGGTTCTCACTCGAATTCCAACGTGATATTTGTTTTGTTGATCCAGGGGATAAAGCAGCAGGTGTATATATGAAGCTTGCGGATTGCCATTTAAAGGTAAAAATATTTTCAGGACCCGGATCTTGGCTGAATGTGGCAAAACCTCAGGGTGCTGCATTTTCTTGGCCTTGATGAATGGGATTTCTTTATGAAGCGATTGCCTCAAAGCAGTTAATTTTGTTAACATATCCTTTCACGGTTTTGCTTAAGTACAATTCTGAATATATTTGCCGAGGTTCAGCTGTGGATAGGTCTATACGTTCTGATATTGGCTTTAACTCTCATGCAGTTTTAAGACTTATAGCCCAACTTTATTAATTTGTGAACCCAGTAATATTTTATCATTGGGCACATGAAAGGTGACTATTGATTTTTCTTGTATGTGGCACAGCTAGAAAGCAAGCATGAAGCTGGCTCTGCATATGTTGATGCCGCAAACTGTTATAAGAAGACAAACCCTAAAGGTAAAAGAGTAAACACGTTTATCATGCTTTCCTATTGTTCTTTGGCTTAGGTTCTAGACTGCTAATTAATAATATCCCTGCTATCTATGAAGTTTTTGAAGTGCATAAAATGGTTGCTTTTTGGTCTAAGAATGGAAAATTTTGTAATGTGCAGCGGCTGTGAGGTGTTTGAACCTGGCAGTCCAATTATTCTTGGAGATTGGAAGATTGTCAATGGCCGCGAAGCATTACAAGGTCCACCCCCCTCCCAAATAGTACCTGCATGTTTCAAAGATTTGAATCAAAAGCTAGTGGATCGAATTAATAACGCTATTGAGAACAAGCCAAACTAAAAGGAGACTAGTTTTTTTATGGGGTGTGTGAAGCTGCCAGTGTGATACTAGAGTTCTCTAGTAGAAACTCAATGATTCAGTTGTAGGGATTGTTCAAGCATGCATGTTTTACACTTGTCACTTTGCATGCTCACCACATCTGCATCTAGAGTTTGTAAGAGTTCTCTAGAAGCATTTAGGCTTCTGCCTGTATAAGAGTGGACAAAACTCCAATGATGGACATTGAATATTTGGTCGCCAACCCACAGTTGCAGCTTTCTTTCCTGCATGATTAAATGTGGAACTCACATTCTACATACCATTGCAAGTGCAAAATAGCAAGCAAGACACAGATTACATGAACATATATGCATTACGTGTGCATATATTTATCTAAGTATGCCCCCAAAACAGTAAATATATCATGCTTATTTTGTTTCTGAAGATAGAGTCTGGAACTATGAGCTATAGGTAACAAGATGTATTTATACATGACATGTCAGTCATTTTGCGTTGGCAGAATGCAGAGGAGTGTGGAGTGCAAACTACATGAGGAGGTGCTCTGTTTGGCGTGGATTGTTGGGTTGCAGGTTGTTTTTCAGCCTTTCATGATGGACAGGGGCCTGTTTCTTCATCACCAAAATAGTCTTCAAAGCACCTTCATTCGGAGCATCATTGCCTCCCATAGCCTCTTGGTTTCTTGAGACTTGGCCTTCAATTCTTGCTTGCTGTTCATTATTTCCTACAGCATTTTCAGAATCAATGTTTACATCAAATAGGGTACAGTGGCGACGAATTAATTTCTAACTTTTGAACCATACGTCAGTAAGCAGTTTCTCTTTCACCTATGGAAAAGATTGACTTGGAATGCCTCTTTTGGGTGCGATGCCACTAAGAGCATAAGAGAGGCTTAGTCTGGGCAGGTCCAGTCCAAAGGCTTGCTTCTATTCATTCTGCCAGATCAGTTTCTTGGCGAGTGTAGGAGGTGTCTTCTTGTGCCACAGTGCTTGAGGTAGCCTTAAAACCATCTTGAGAATTACTCTTCCTGATGACACTTTGTTGATTATCAATTATGAAGACGAAGAAGATTCGGCTTCTGTTGGAGGTCAACTTCTGATGTCACCTGAGAGAGAGGGGGCCTTGCTTGTGGGTGTGCCCGCCCAGTGTGAGGGTAGGGCAGATGAGAGAGGGCCTCGTTGTGGGTGTGCCCGCCCCTTGTGAGTACACAGTAGGAGGGGGGATAAATACACACCTGGGCCATGCTCTTGTGGTGGGTCCAGCCCCACCAGGCTGATTTGTACGGCGCGCTTTAGGGCTTGCTTGCTGTTACGCTGGCTGTGGGAAATTCTAGGAGGGGAGTGGGTCAGTACGGCCCTGTTTAGGGCTTGGCTCTGTCGCGCTGGCAGCCCCTTGGCTGCGCCTACATTGGGCCAGGCTGAGGTGCCCATATGGCCACCTCTTGGGTCGGTTTCCAGGCCAGGACAGGCGGGTCAGAGGGGGAGTGGACTGACCTGCTAGTTGGCCCCCCCCCCCTACAGCAGCTGGTCGGCCCTCTAGGAGGTGCAGTAGGGCTGCCAGTTAGCCCTTTATAGATGGTAGAGGGGGGTCGGTCCCCCTGCACATGAGTCGCGGCCAGGGAGAACAGCTGTTCGGCTCCCCTTCTTGCTGACTGACTAGGGAGAGGATGGGGCTATTTATAGGGCCCCCTCCTTGGTGTTTCATTCATCTTGTGGAGCAGCAGATCAGTTCATTCAGGGCCTGGCAGAGGAGCAGAGCCAGCCCAGTCTTGCACCTGTGGAGCAGGGTAGTGGAGCAGTTCATCCATTCCCTTGTGCTCCCTTCCCTTTGGTTGTTGAGCTGTGTGTTCCGAGTTCTCGAGCACCTGTTGTTTCTGAGATTTTCCCCCAGTTGTAGCGGGGTTTTCTCCAGAGATCACTTGCAGTTCTCTTGTGCCTTTCTCTCCTTCTCAGTGTGTGTGTGTGTGAGGCGTGCTATCTCTCTCTTTTCTCTGTTCATTTCGGCTGCACTTCTCACAGCTTCTGCATGTGACTTGGTGCATGTTCCCTTTTGTCAATGTGATCAATCTCCAATGTTTGTCAGGCTTCCTTGGGAAACTTTTGTTTTGCCAAATATAAAGGCTTCACATGGTCTTGGTGTTTTTGGGTCTCACTCCTTTGGCCGTCAGATGAAAGTGGTTTATTAAATTCTTCTACTAACTTTGGAACAGATATGCAATATAAGATGAGCTAAGTTCCCCTTCTACATGTCGGCTTTGATGTGTCACATGATAAAATGTTTAAAATTATCCCAGTTGATCGTTGCATCTTCACCATCGGTTTTGGTCACAGTTGTTGCGAAAATATCGACTTTTGACATGAGGTTTTTGAAGCCTCCTCTATGGCCTTCATTGTAATGTCTCTTTGTCTTCAACACCTTCCATGGCCTCCTTTATGGGAGATTTATTCACCTTTTTGGCCAAGTATGGTGAGAGCATAATACATCTTAAAATCTTGATAGGGTTGTAGAGGTAGCGTCATCGGCCTTTACTTTGTCAGCAGGCGAATCATTAAAGTGTGTTGCCTATAAAGTTCGTAAGATGCCTTTCCAAGGTTTTTGCTCTCTTGGTAGCAGGAACATTGTTTGATTTGCTTCTTTTGTTAGACAAGCCTTGGACCTTGATCTTTGCCCCTGTTTGTGTTTCATCTCCTCCTTTGTTGCTCTCTCTCACAAGTCTTGTGCAGTCAGAATTTGCATCATTTTGTAACTCCTCAGTGAGCTACATTTGCCTTCTGCAACTATTGTAATTGACAACGAGCATGTATGCTAATACAGAAATGTGTAGTGTCCCCAAGATTAGATGAAACATAATGACCAAGAGAGCATGTGCACAAGAGAGAATAATATGCTGAACTGATTTTCCCCTTGCTGCAAAATCCAACGGCACTGTTATAGACCATGGGGCAGCCATACATGGCTGCCTACAGTGGCCCATGTAGGTTCATATTATGGTCATCCAAATGGCTTAGTTTGTCAACCTAGAGGCCATCTTGCTTGTGACCTTCGCTTGTGGCTCATATGACAGCTGTATGCTAGCCCATATGGGTCACTAAATGCACAGCTGCCAAGTGGCATGGTTAGGGCTGCATGTTGGCCACAAACTGCGGCCTCACCACCCACTAGCAGCTCTCATACCTCGCAAGCGGGTGGCCAATCGAATAGAGGAGAGGCTCTTCTATCAGCTCTTATACGTTAAGGTCATTGTATTTTCGGTACTAGGATGGCATACATAGAGCATTTCCTCCACTTGAATGAGGATGGTTTCATTCATGATACTGAGGTACTTTACAGACTCACCTTTCACATGGAGTTTGGATCCCCATGGGCATGGGCAGCTTCGTGTGTCATCGCTCTAGGCTTGTGCAGCCCCTCACAAGCTGTGGATACCTCGGGTTTCCAGGTATTCCCCTATTGATTTGCATGTATTTTCTGTTCTGTCTAATCATTCCGATATGCTACACCTAATGCTGGTCTGGGTAAGAGATTAGGCTAAATTAGCAGACCAATAGGCTGGTTTAGCTACATTGGTATCAGAGCACTTTTCATGGGATTTTGTGGGGAAATCTTGTTGAGTCATTCTCAAATTTTGAGCATGTACTCTTGAGCCTTGGGCCTAGCTCTCTGCAAACAATTGTCGTGGCTAGATGCTCCAATGTCCTGATGACACGTGTCAGCCCCTGGTTACCTCAAATTTCCTAACTGCTCAGATCCGCATAATTTTTACATCATTGAAATCAGGCTGTTTAGGAGATCATAAGCCCTCACCAGTTGCAACAAAATTCCAGCATTTGAGCCAGAACTGCTCCAGTTTAAGTGACACAGGGAGCTATCGATCTTTGCAGTGATCTGGAGATTTATGGCCTCGATTTCTGTTCTGATTGTATCCAGGGAGTTGCCTTTGCTCCAGGAACATCTGTACCATGTTTGATTGCTATCAGGGTTCATTTGCCCCTTTTCTGCCTACAGACCTTGGAATTTGGGGCTTTTCAATTCTAATTGCAATTCCTACTCTATTCTATCCTGCTCTTGCCTAAAATGGAGTATTTGTTGGTAAATTGAGCCCTAATTCAGTCAATTGGGCAAACTGTGCAATCTGTACACCTGCAACGTGGACAGTGAATCTACTGTCCCTGGCAATTGGCAATCATTCTGCTCAGTCAATGCTTTCCAAACATGATTCTACAGTGTTTAAGCAGTGTCTCTACATAGTGTTTTGGCAGAGAATCCACTGTTCAAACAGTGTTTCTAAGTTCTAAACAGTGCATCTAGACAGCGCTCTACACAGTGTTCAAGCAGTGCTTCCAAGGAGAATGCAGACAGAGCTTTTACACTGTTTTGACTGTGAACTCACTGTTTAGACAGTGTTTTTAAAGTTATCAGACAGTGTCTTAAACAGTGTCCTCAAATCTAGATTGGTTTGGATCACAAACATGCCTGCAAGGAGGCCTGGAGGTCACTCTAGGATGCAGCCTATGGGAGAACTTGAGTCTATTCCTGAGGATAAGCTGTGATTGACACCACAAGGGTGGAAGGAACAGCTCCATTGGGCATTGGCTCCATGGAAGGAGTCCAAGAAGGCCGCCTTGATCATCAAGATGTCCCTCACAGTAGCAAAGAGGGGATTATAGATGGCACCTCATATGTGCAAGCATTTCAAGGTTGGGAGCATATCAACAGTGGTTATCTAATCCAAGTTGAAACCTTGTTTTGAAACTCAGAGACACTTCCAAGGCTTATGATCACTTCCCTCAGATATGAATCCCCCATCAGGATCTGAATCCTTATTGCTGGCAATGGTGGCAGTGCTGGGGGGTATAGAGCAGAGTGTGTTTTCCAATGGTGCAACTGTCACAACTATTATACCCTTTTCACATAGTTCAAGTTTAAGATAGCAACAGGGAAATGATGTCTCCCTCAAATATCAGTGCAGGAGGCTCAGTAGGCTCTTCCTTTCCTTTGAAGCCTAAGTTCTTCAGTGGCATCCATGCATTCATAAGCTCCACCATTTTTCCCCACAAATAAGGATCATTTACATGTAGTGGACGTCCCATGAACATGACTAAAGCTCATAAATTCTGCGTGTTCTCTTGTCCCTGTGTTTATGGAGCATCTGAAGATAAAATCTTGACAGCCTTCAAAGACGGTGCTGGAAATGTCTGCATCCTACTGAGAAGATCCTTATAATGAATGAACTACTTTCCATGGTGGATTTTGCTGCTTTTATACAACAGTTACAAGAACCTGCAAACACGTATCTAGCAGTTTGTTAGTGACAGGTCTCCACATAGTTTGTCGAGACAGGAGACTGAAGGAACAAGGATCTACACTGGCTGTCCTCAATAAGACACTACTAGTACTCAGACCTATCTATTGGGTAAAGGCATTAAGCATGTGCCTCATTCTCCTGCTAAGAAGGATTCTAATGATGCTAGAAGTGTGTTTGTTGGGAAGAAGCAGGAAAATGTGACTTAAACAGGATTACTATCAGAAATGAGGGATACTTAGGACTAGAAAGTGAATCTTTGAAAATTTAGATGTGGAAGATTTTCCAGAAGTGAGTCACAGGAAAGACAAGGTTTTTGTTACTACTTCTAAGTTGAAAAATCAGCAGGCCTTTTTAGATGCTCTAAATGCTGGTGCTGTGCCAACCATTGCAACATCGTGGCAGAATGTGGAGGACAGTGAATGTGGATGTGTTCATGATGCAGCTATGGAAGCATATGTGATGCTCATGTCACTGCAGGGAATGTGTATGCAGCATTAGGGAACTCTTCTGTATTCCGGTTGGCTTCCTCTTGTGTTTTTCAGTCTTCAAGTGCTGAGCTCTCAGAATTGCCTGGTTCTTCACCATCATTTATTGTTGGTGTTGAGGCAGGGTGGCAAGAGAACTCATGGTTAAAACAGGCATTGGTACTATCCATGCAACTGTTCATGTACCTTTATTGTCAAGAATTCCATCCAGCACATCTGCTGGTACATAAACAAAATGGAGGTGGTGCTTTGACACATCCAAGAAAAAGATCTAAGATTCATGATGATCAAGCAGATACAGATCCAAAGACATTGGAGATTTCAGATGGCTCATCACTGGTTTCTACAAAGTGTTCAGATGGACTTGTTCAAGTAGCTGGATAAGAGTTTCAGTTTCATTTTATTGTTGTAATTCCTTGTTACACCACCGTCGCAAATTTGAGGACAAATGTCTTTTGGACAGGGTTGATTGTAACAAAGGCCAATTTACTTAGTTGCTTTGTAAATAAGAACTTTTAGTAGGGTGGCCTAATGTTGCCACGTGGCATCCTTGGGTGGCCAGCCTAAAACCACAGAGGACAACCTGGGACTTTCTTGAGGAGTTTTATCCATCCTGTTTCCCATGTACAACATGACCAAGCAAGTCCTCAATGGGAAATCACGCATTGGATTAAATTGGTTTAAAGCTTAAAAACATAGATTATGGTTTTCAAGGATGAGTGGAAGGAGTCATGATCTTTGGAAGATAGCTTTTCTGTCAGCTGGAAAATGGATTGTAAAGAAGGCAACAATGAGGTTGCTAAAGGCATGTTTTGTCACTCTTTGCAAAGATTCGGCATGGGCAGGCAACTTGCACTTTGTCAACTACCTTGGTATGCTTTTAAGATTGTATTGTATACTTGTACTATCAGCCTTTAGAGGCACGTGCTGTGCTCTGTTATTATGCATTGGCATTGATGACATCAGCACGAGTGAGCATGAGGCATTCAATAATTCATCAAGTATCGCTTGCAAGTGAAGCTGCATATGTGAAGCTTAAATATGTGGTTATCTGAAGCCTAAATATGTGGTTATCAGAAGTAACCATAGAGGAGCTCAACAATTATTAGGCATCAATGGGTCTCCTCAAATTAGGTCTACTGAATGTGTTAAAGATATTGGATTTATTGTGTTAGATCTTTTGTGTCTCAAAGATCTGCCTCAGTGCCATATTTTTTGTGTTGCCCTCACCTTGGATTGTCAGTATGGGTGGTTGTGCAATTTCTGATTCACCATTTTTGGATTGTCATCTGGACCTAGGTGGTGTTCTGCTTCTATATATGTCCCCCCCCACCCCCCACCCCTTCCTTTTCTGATTCCCCTTGCCCTTTTTTCAAGACCTCATGTTCCATGTGGCATGTGTGTTTCCATCGGGTTTTCTTTTGTTTTAATATGTATGTAATTTGAGATAGCCCCCCCCCCTCTCTCTCTCTCTCTCTCTCTCTCTCTCTCTCTCTCTCTCATTGTTGGTTGGTTTGTTTTTCCTTAATTTTAATTTGTGAGATTGAATATATTCTAGTCTTATGAAGATATATATACTTTCTTTTGCCCAAGAGACTCCGCGGGTCTTTAGAAACCCAGTATAGCTGCTTATGCTTGGGCACTGATGACGACATAAGTGTTGCTTTGCTTGCTAAGTATGTCTTCCTTTTGTTTTTCATAAAAGTTTTTGTTTACCTCTTTTTTCTTCTCTTATTTTCTGTGTAGATTTTTGATCTTTAGAACAACAAAAGATTTAAATTTGTATGATTGGACTTATTCTAGTCTTACAAAGGTATATATTTCTTTTGCGTTGTTTCAATTGTGAACACATTTTTTGCGTGGCATATTTCTATATCCATTCTAGTGCTGCAACATGCAAGCAGGGTATATCAATGGCAGATGGCTAGGTACATTATATGAGAGCTATCTGCTGTTGCTAGCCTCTCCATTTGTGCATTGTCACTATTTACTGAATGATTTGTGCCTACGTTCAATGCAGGAGATAGCAGAAATATATGAAAAGGAAGAAGAACTAGCTGAGGCTATGGAGTATTTTGACAGAGCTGCAGAACTCTATCAGGGTGAGGAGGCCACCAGCCAGGGGAATCAATGCAGGCTAAAGGTTGCCCAGTTTGCAGCTCAACTTGAACAGTGGGTTGCAAGCTACCATTCCATCTGATTTCTTTTTTGGCTTGGTGAGACATTATTGAGCTGTGCTACTAAGCAAGCCATATTCTTCCATTCTCGTATGCAGGTATCCAAAGGCCATAGAAATATTTGAATCTGTAGCTCGCCAATCAATGGACAACAACCTCTTGAGATACAGTGTAAAGGGCTACTTATTGAATGCTGGCCTTTGTCATCTCTGTGAATGTGATGCTGTTACGATAAGCAATGCCGTGGAGAAATACCAGGTAGAGCAGCATGCCTTCGTTTCTTGTGCCAGTGTATGTGTGCTTGATTGGTAATGTAATTTCAAAAGCTTCATACGGATTTTCTTGGATTTGGCTTTGTTTGGTAAAACAGGACATGGACCCTGCTTTTTCTAACAGTCGGGAATGCAAACTTTTAATGGTAAGTTCTGGGATGCTTTTTTAAATTGTTTGCCAAAGTCTGGCTTTATATACTATGTGCGCTGGTTTTCTGACACAGAAGGTGATGGCGGTGTTCTTCAATATTTCTGTTCTACAGTTAATTAGCAAGCTTTTCTAACTTGTGCTGTTGTGTTGATGTACCATTTGAACAGTATAATTTTTTCACTCACTCTTTAGAAGCTATATTCAACTAAGTTGGATTAGTATTTGATAGCAATCAGAGGATGGAGTGATGGATATATCCGCTTGTCAAATTACAAAAGCTTGGTTAGATACTAATTACATAGTTGGCTACAAACTATTCAGGATTTGTCAGCTTCAATTGAAGATGCAGATGTTGCTAGGTTCACGGATGCAGTCAAGGAGTTTGACAGCATGACCCGCCTGGTATGTGGCTTTTTATCTGCTAATGTTTTCCTATGCAATCATGGATAAGTTTTAATTCATTTATATTTGACCCTTCTTTGTTTGTATTTTGAGGAATACTTTATTCTCCCTTGACTTTAGTTGCACAATATTGGGGGATTTTCAATGCTTCAAGCAGTAACTGGAAAGTAGCCAATAAGTACATTAGGCGAGAGCATTTTCATTATATTTACGATGGATAATGTTTTGAATCTCCTATTATAAAATTTTCCTTGAGAGTGCACGGGGATTGCATCCTTTACCATTTGTATTCTGATCATTTCTATTCCTGGAGAGTGCAGGGGTACTGTATCCTGATCATTTGTAGCACAAGCATGGAAGGCAGTCACATGTAGTGGCCATGCAAGTTTTCCTCCTGAATGGTGTCCATGTCCTCCTGAGACCATGTAAGCTAGATAGACTCACAGGCTGCTGTACATGTCGCTCCCTACTCTATGAAGAAAGAGCGACCATCGATTGCTTCTTGCTGAGCTCTTGACACCAGCAGTAGATCATTTGGAATCCCAATCTCTAGTCCACTCTGAACCACAATATCCGCGAAGGGTAGTATATGTTTGATAAATGATCCATACGTGCGTCTACGTTTGAGATACCTGAGTACACTCATGACACCAGTCCAATCACTCGCCTAAGGGTGATCACTGATGATGATTGAGTTATCGACAATTAAAATGTCAACCATCCTCTAGCGCCCCTCTAAATTGAGACAGAAGGGTATTTGACAGAGACCGAGTGATGCCAATCCTCAGAATTAGTCGTTGATCCTCTGGTGCCAGGCTATCGCAGCTTGTCTCAGCGCGTACATGGCCATGCAAAGTATATGCACTCTCTTCTCCAAGAGAAAATTATGGGCTGATTCATGTTTGTCTCTTCAGAAATTCTGGCTTTCATTAGATGTGGTCATTTTGCAGATGTCAGAATGGACCAATTCTAGCAGGGGTTTAGTATAGTCCTTTGGAAATCGATCCCAATGTACTTGCCCTCCATGAAAGGCAGGCACATATCTGAAGTGCTTGCCATTGGTAGAAGTCCATATACAAGTCTAGTCTTCTACATGTGTGAAACATTGCTGTAATTGTTATGACCAAATTCAATGTGGAGTGATCTGCCTGATTTTGGACTAACAAAGCTGTAATCTTATACAGCCTCCATTCCTCCCTCCTATAACCACCTTGTGTACATTTTAAGGCTGCTTCCATCACTCTTTTTACAGCAAAGCAGTAATATATTCCATTCACAATGACACAATACCAAAGTACGAACATTACAGCAGAGGTAGCTCCATTCTAAAACCTCCACAAAAAACCCCAAAAACAGAGTGGAGAGAAACACGCAATCTGCCTAGGTGGGCCGACCCACATCCCTAGGTGGCCGACCCTACAGCCCTACAAATGGGGTTCCTCAGGGCCCTATATCAGGGCTGGGCCCCTCCTCCAAGCAGGACCGACCTGGCAAAAATGGGCCGACCCACCAACAGGGCTTCACACAGCCCTATATGCAGGGGCTGTGCCCTCTGCCCTCCAGCCGACCTGCACATTAGGGAGCGGACTCCCTAGGTGCCTCCACACAGCCCTAGAAGGGGCTCAAGGAGAGCCCTAAGAGGGAGCCTTTCCTCAGCACTGATCAGGCTGCCGCTACCCTAGATGACCCTCGTGGGGGGCGGGCACACCCACAACACATGCCCTCACTCTTTACGCTACTCTCACTCACTGGGCGGGCACACCCACATGCAAGGCCCTTTCTCTCTAGGTGACATCAGGAGATGTTGACCTCTAACAACAAGTAGGGCCGAGCAAAGGGAAAACTAAGGAAAGAAAAAAGGGGAGGGGGGGGGGGGGTGTAATTGGCCTTCAATTTCCTGAAGGGTAGTAGACCATAATTATCTTAGCATATTCATTATTCACAACCATATTGCATCATTTCCAGCCACTTAATTTTTTTAACAATACCACTTAGAACAACTTGAGAAATAATTGGAAGGAGGCTAGAGTGCCCCTGCTCAATTGAAACCAAATACAAGACACCACACTGGCCCCAAACGCTTGGCGCCCCTTCTGGTACTTATTTATTTCTTTAGGAATGGAAGTTGTTCATACAACAAGGGCTCTCCCTTGTACTGTGTTTCTTCAAGCTATTCCTCTGTCAAGGCCAAACATTGGCTACAACTTGCACTCAATCCTAGTGCACACACTAGTACCCAAGTGCCATGGCAAGGCTAAGGCATTCACCATTGTCTATGGCCAACTATAAAGCTGTCCAAGCATTCCACAAGACATCCAACTTGCTCTAAGGGTCCGGCAGTCCCACAATCCACTGACCAGCCTCTTAGGGTGACAATGCATCAACATAGATCTCAAACTGAACAAGTGACCTCAATACAGGAAGAAAATCCACACACTGCCCCTCTGACACCCATCTGGTTACACCCCATGTACTGGGTACCTGAATGGCCAAGAGGGGACTTCCAACAGCAGAGAGCAACAACAAGCTTCCAAAATGACCACATGCAATCAAAGTGAAAGGGATAGTGACAAGAGAACTCAAACCAGCTTCAAATGACTTAAATCCAGCTCCAAATGGTTCTAGTTCAGCTCCAATCCAGTCCAGAAGGTGCTCCAGGGGCAGTAGATCGGGCAAGCAAGAGGCAGCAGGAGGAATTGGCAGCTTGGAGAGGGGAAGGAAGAGAGAGAAAGAGAGAGCAGGATGATCACGGGTAGGAGAGAGGAGCTGAGCACAACACACAACAGCATTGAAGATATCTCGGGATGCATGCCAGCAGCAAAAGACAGCTGTACAGCCAACAGAATCGTCCATACAAAAGCAAAAGACCGTACAACAGCGTGAAGCCCCCACCAGCAGCCCGTACAGTAGTATGGCTGCTTCAAATCACCAACAGTAGGTCCATATAGCCGTATGGCGACCTTGAGGAACGTGCAGTAGCCGTACAGCTTGCGGGAATGCCTCGTGCAACGTGCATAGGACTCCGTACAAGAAATGATCAAGGCGCCTTGGGATGCGTGCCAAAAAATGTGTGCAAGGGAGCAGCCTCGAAAATCATGCCAAGAGCAAAAGACTCCAGAGATCGCGTGGCCCTTTTTTCCAAAATGTCAAAAATCCCATCCAAAGGGTAAGGGGGGTGGTTGGTGGGTGCATGGGGGTTTGCCACATGGCTTGCCCCCTTCATTAATGCCCCTAACCCTTGTAACCAATGACAACATTGGTTTGCCCCCACAATAAAGTTCTAACCCCTAAAACCAATGACAACATTGGTTTTCCTTGGCCCAACTTTACCCCTTTAAACCTTGCCTTGCCCCTAACATTTTAGGCCTAGTGTGTGCACCTAGGAATTGAACCCATTCCTAGGGACTTCTGGGTATTGTCGCTTCCCTTGGGCTAGTCCCCTAAGCCAAAGCTAGTCACGGTTCATAAATTCACATCCCCGTGACAAGGGGACACCACTAAGCAAGAAGCTTAGCAATGCTCGTAGGCAAATCATGGACAATATTGCAAATGCTTATGCAAGCATTGAACATGCCAAGTGGATGTTTTGATTATGTAGGCCAATATTGAAAAAACATTTGATACTGTTAGATGAGATTTTATTGTATCTGATGCCCTCTCTTTTTCTTGGGCCTTGGGCCATTTTGTTCGTCAAGGTTGCCCTCTTAGTGCCCTTACATTCTCAATATCACACTTACATGTGAGCTCTTAAGGCTCTCCTTTTTAGAGTATCATGAATCCTAGCAACCCTGGGGTCTTATGCTTTCCTATATGGTTGATTCTCTCCGTATTGATGCTTTTGGCCATTGGATTTCCGCTATCTTTGATGTTATTTTTGGCCACTTGCATTGTCGTAATCCAGAGTGTCCCTTTTCTATGCGCCTCATTCATGATTGGGAGCAGCTTTTGGTGTATTTCCATTGGTCAGATTGACATCTAGATTGTGGCAAAACCCTACGTTTGGAGAGCATACATTGGAGTCACGTGTTTGCTTCCCTTGTAGTCCATATTCAGCTTAAAAAGGCATATTTTTTGCATCGCTTGGTGTTAGAAACATGGTGTGAGTGAGAGAGAGAGATAGGCTAGGGAGTGAAGAAGCGGTACACAAATGTAGTTCATAGTCACTAAATGAGACGTGAAGTACAAGCCTTATAGGCTACACACTCACACATTGCACCAAGTGCAATGGGATAAGTCCATAGTGACACGTGGCACTCACACATGACTCACACAAGAACTAGTACTACACACCAACACATCACATCACATCAACACACTCTTTGGCTATGATATCTCCAACACCCCCCTTCAGAGCAAAGAGTGTGAGACCCAACACGCAAAGAGTAGACCGATCGCCCCTTCTACCGCAATACCGCAAAGAACAAAGAAGCTGCTCGGAGATGACTCTAGTGGAGGCGGTTGTGCTGCAGTAGCACCAAAACAGCTCAGAGATGCGAACAGCAGCCTCTAGTAGGTCGGAAAAGCCTCCAAAAAGCCTCGAAATTCTGAACTAATGTGTACAGGTGGTCGGTTTCTGCTGCACTGGCCTGCAAACCTTAAAATTGGTGATGAAAAAAGCTCCAAAATATCTTCAAAGGTCCACACGTGCAGGCGTGCCTTGAACAGTGCGCCGACCAGCAACCTAGGAGGCCATCAAGGGAGGTAGAGCACGCAAGGACAGCTCCAAGAGATCTGAATGGTGGTGGCAGACTATGGCAGAAGACCTAGACGGGTAGAGAAGGCTGAAAGGAGGAGGTGGAATGAGGGAAAACTGAGACGGCTGCACGAGGGAGGAGCTTGAGCAGAATTAGGGTTAGCGTTACGGCAGAGATGATGACGTGGCAGGGCAGCTATGGCAGGATTGACCTGCTCTGATACCATGTTAGAAACATGGTGTGAGTGAGAGAGAAAGATAGGCTAGGGAGTAAAGAAGTGGTACACAAATGTAGAAGACTTTCATTCATTCATCATCACTAAATGAGAGAAGTGAAGTACAAGCCTTAGAGGCTACACACTCACACACTTGCATCAAGTGCATATGGGATAAGTCCCATTCCCATAGTGACACGTGGCACTCAATATCATGCTCCTAACATTCGACTGTACGAGCATTCTTTACTGGATGTTTATTGTTTCTTCCGTTTATCTCTCTCCAAGATGTGCATTTGCTTGGAGAGCTTTTTCTGGCCCAGTTAGAAGTGTTTTAATACTGCTTCTAGTTTATGAATAGTAGCTGTTCCACTCTGGAACAGCTATGAATGTACATCCTTCTAAATGAAATAACAAAAAATTGAATTTGTACGATTAGATATATTCTAGTCCTACCTGCATCTTTTTTAGACCCGTCCTACCTGCATCTTCTAAATGAAATACTGATTCTTTGGCAATATAGCTGTTTCATTCAAATTTATGGGTGAAGGGTTTTGAATTACTTGTGAAAACGAATTTCAATGTACCATGGTTTTGCACATTACTAATGCAGACTCTGGTTTTGACAACCTGCTTTGGCTGCTCAACTGACTTGTAATGTGCTATTCTCTACAGGATCAGTGGAAGACGACTCTCTTACTCCGGGCAAAGAATGCTTTGAAGGCCAAGGAACTTGATGATGAGGACATTATAACTTGATTTGGGCGACAAAATTGAGCTGTCTCCAAGTCGCAATATCTCATGTATCAATAGTTGAATAAGAATGCTCATTAGAAGCATGGTTTATCTGGCAAGTTTTTGAGTGTTCCCTTTTTGTCTTTAGCTCTCGGTGTATGGTTTGTGGGTGATTTGTCATGTCATCATATCCTGGATGGACCCTGGACTCGTAGGTGGATTTGGAATTCTGTGGAACTCATGCCTGTTGTATTTTTGCTTGGTCACCTGCTTTTCTAAGATCTGAATCGACTCTCCATATGTATCCATACATTTGTTTTTTGAATGAAGAAGAGGAGGGTTTTTTCCAACCCATGTTCCAGAATCAAGAGTTGAATGGCATTAATTGAAAATTGAACATGCTAGTAATACTTGAAATATCATTCCTTGTCGTTGAGGGAGAGACTAGGTACAAATGCTAGGTTTGATCATCGAGGAAAATATACAGGTCAATGTGTGTCTGTTGAACTTAAAAATTTGGTGGATTTACTTCTTTTATTATTTCAGCCTGGCATGTGGCTGATATTTGGAACTAAGGGGGACAACGGGTGTGAAACTGTTTCACATTGTACTACGGCGGGGGACTGGTGTGAAACTTTCTTGTAAACCAAGGAGTGCATTATGTTGTGGTTTACTAAGAATTCAGAGAATTTTCATACTCCTCTAGATGGTTGAAGAAGCGTCTCTTATGCATTACTCTAGAGGACAGTAGGCCTGACTGTTGCATGAACTCCTGCAGATAAGTGTTAATTTGGTGTTTGTCACCTTGTTGATGAAGTGTATCGGCCTTAGGTATGTTTAGAACGATTGAACATAAGCTGAAAACAAAAAGCAGGGAGCCGAATAGCCCATTTTTCTTTTAGTTTCAAAAGAGAGTTTGATTGAG
This sequence comes from Dipteris shenzhenensis, assembly GCF_047967505.1. Classification (NCBI taxonomy): domain Eukaryota; kingdom Viridiplantae; phylum Streptophyta; class Polypodiopsida; order Gleicheniales; family Dipteridaceae; genus Dipteris; species Dipteris shenzhenensis. The sequence continues at coordinate 21,812,320 of NC_141603.1, read as the reverse complement.
TATGCATGTGCTAATATAACTAAATGATTGATTTTGGTATCAATATGAGGGTCACATAATAGGGACAAAGCATAGGTTCATACACATTGTCACAAACTCCTCCTTGGAATTTTTTCTTCGTGTTTGGCTTCATGCATAGGGCCACAAGGAAAATACAAGTTCTCCTTAGTAGATGATCTTGCCATGTGATTGGAAACTCTTAATGCACACTCCATCACATCTTCTGTAGGAAAGAAATATTGTGAAGACACATTTGAGCAAGAACTTAATTGAATCTTGCTCTTGCAAGATTTCTGCAGCTAGTTAGGTTGAATGGCTTGTTGAGTGCTTGGAAGGATGCATGTCCCATTGCTTTAACAAATTAATTTGTAATTCCTTGAAATATGCATAGGTGTTGTGAAAAAAATGGAGACATCTCAACCGAATATACGAAACAGAAAATGAGGGAAACACTATGAGCTACCTTCACTAGAATTTTCTGAAAGCTTGTAAGAGGAACGACATCATAGGTAGATTGTATGGACTTGGCATGTTTTTGTGCTAAATATAGTTGCTTCTTTCTAGAGAAGGGTGCGTAAACCTTCTTTTCTTCACACATAATCTCCTCCCCGATACAAACCACCCCACATCATTCCAAATATTCTTGATTGTTCTAGTTCTCATTGGGATAACTAATTCTTTTTTTTTGGTAGGCTTCCAAAGCCTTGAATATTCCTCTCATATAAACTACAAAAGTTGTTTTTCTTTGAAAAGGGAAGGCATGGTAAATGTTCTTCCTGCATATTACTTTGAATCATGTTTTTAATCTCATTGTAAGGGAACCAAAAGTAACAAATCTTTTGAAATCTTTGTTGAACATATCATTCATATAGACATCTAGAAAAAGGCTTAAATTGGAGGATTGGAGCTTTGCGGCTCGGTTATGGTGAGGTAGGAAACCATAGGGCTAGACAATGCTTGTAAGGGTGGAATAAAAGGCTAGGTTTAGGGGGCAGTCCTAGGATTAGGGTGGCATTTGAGGCGGCATTACGGAAGGGTCCATGCAAGGACACATGGCACACTAGGAGGATTCCACGTGGTGGGCATTCGGTATTGATCCGTCAGGGTCCTGATATCTTCTCCATTCTTTGGTTAGTTTACGGAGGAGGGAGTCCACACTTGAGGTGGCCCGAATACATAAGGCAGGTAAAAGGGTTCTCCATGAGATGTGTGGTCAACAAGATCGGCTCTTAAAACAACAAAAACATGGGGGAGGATTTCAGGCTCAGAGCTACGGAGCTCGAGTACGGTCGCCTCTTGCTTCCTTCCGCCTTTTGCCGCCTCTCACCTTTCCTTCTCTCCTCTCCTCTGCTCCCTCCCCCTCTCTGCATCCTCCCTTGCCTCTCCCTCAACCCCCTTCGTCCCCTCTCTCTCTATGCTCTGTTTGCTCTCCTTGAGTCCCCCCTTCCTCCCCTCTTTCTCTCCCTTGCCTCTCTTCGTCACTCCGCTCCCTCTCCCACTCTTCCCCCCTCTCCACTCCTCCAGGCGGATCCGTCCCTCGTGCGCTAGCAGCTTGAACGAAAGTTCTAGAACGAAACTTCTAGAATTGCATTAATCTCGCCTTATGTTAAGTCGATTTAATACTTCGAAATGCCTTGGCTTAATTCTTTGTGCCCCCCTACACACATACAAATTAATTAATAGAGAGGTTTTTCCCGTTGGGGGCCTATGGGGCCTATTCGTTTTTACAATTCACTTGAAGCCACACAGCCTACACCATTGTTTCATAAATCGTATCCTGGCACTATGTATGGCGAAATAGTGTAGAGCGTGGCAAAAAAGTAAGAAGATAGTCTCCATAAGAAAGCAATTTAACTTGTGTGTCGTTAGTATGGTGCATGGATGTAGTATCATTCGGGAAGCGTAGTGCACAATTTCGCTTGTTTGGCTTAGGATCTGGTGGAGGCTTAGTGCACAGTTTTGCTCATTTGGCTTAAGATTTGGTACGAGAACTATCCACAGATCATGTGGCCACTTCTAAGCCACCCTAGTTGGGATTTAACGAAGTTGCAGGATCGACTACTCTCTGCTTGGAGATTTTTTATGAAGCGTTAATCACAAGATGCGTGGCGGATTGGGAAGTATTTTTCTTTTAGCAACAAGGGGAGGTAGAGGAGGGTATGAGGGAGGGTTATGTGAGAGAGGAGCTTGTGTAAGACTTGGTGCTTAGGATTCAAGCTTTCCTTAACCTTGTCGATGCGTATAAAAAAGGTATGTGCAAGAGGAGAGTGTGTATTGATGGTCTTTTATTCAGTGTGCTAATAATGTTCATGTGAGTACTGAAGGGAAAATTGAACATCACTAAACCATTTGTTATATCTGGTCATAAATGTATGAAAAAACGAGAGAATGAGCATCAAGGAATAGGCTATAAAAACTGGAAGGAAATCTAATAGGCTACAAAAACTGTGGATAGAATGGTAACGTTGGCGCACTACTTCGGACTTCCTCTAATGATAGTTGTCTTTTTGTGATGTCCACCGTCTATTGAATGATTTGAGAATGTTGGAATCATCCTGCTCAAGGACACAACGCAAATGCTCTGAGACTCACATTGGCAAGTTTTTGGGATATTGTCTCTGAGATACAAACAAATCACCGAAAGCGGATGAGAATTTGAATTTTTCCTAGCAAGTTGCCCATAGTGATTTTGTCGACATTCGACTACGATTATGACTATTGACATTCAGGTAATATGCTAGTATCGTATCCATTTGCGAGACTTATCTCGACGCTAATATTCTCAACGTTTATATTTCGGGCGTTATCTTGGCACCCAAAGAAGGGCCGGTTCCCTCGAATTATAGCGCTTTGGGGAAGGAAGCACGCCGCCTTCCTGCCCACACACTGTGTGGTTATAATAATTATATATATTGTATATTTTCATATAAATATTTTTAATTGCTCATCAGTTTTCAATTTGAATTCTTACAACATTCTTCTCTTTTAATACATGTTATTGATGCGAGCGAGCAATGAAATCCAAGATGGATGCAAGATCGAAGGATGACGACACCTTTATTCATATGGTTGTAGTCCATGTGACAATATTGTATAGACTTCAATGAAGATCAATTATTGTATCACCTTAGTCATGTATTTGTTGGACTTTAGCTTCCAAAATATGGACATCATGGAATCAATAATAAATCACCACCCTTGACATTTACAGGGAGGATTTGGTCCTAACGGACCACGTGTCACGTCTCATGTCCACCATTCTACTCATTCATTTTTTTCCTTAAAATTTTGATAAAATACTAGGATTCACGTTCAATTTCGAGTAGTAGTTATGTGCTTGACGATGGAAAGGATGCCTACTCCACAAATCTAGTTTGAAGGTCATAATTTAGGTGAGAAGAACAACTGACGATGGCTTGCGTAGAACAAAGACGAAGTAAGAGGAATCCAAGCTATCTAAGCACTTCAAAAAAGCAATATCATCAGTTTTTTTGCGACCCCTCTTTCTTTTAGCCTCATGGACTTCAAAACGTAAGAATCATTTCGTGGATGAAGTGAATTTGAAGAGTAGGATTGAAATAAAAAATCGCGAAGCAAAGGGTGTGTCGACTTTGAATTCGAATTCCAAGGTGTCGAAGAAATAACAATGAAGTGGATATCACATTTTTCTCTCTCTGTGATAAAGGTTTTTACTTTATAATTTATAGAAAATTCTAATTTTCAGAATGACGAGTCCACGGAGAGAGAGAACAATTAGCGAGAGTGAGGAAAAGGTGAGAAAAGGCAAGGCCATTATTGAAGAGAAAACATACAAGAAAGTACACGAAGAAACTATGGATTTTGAAGACGTCGATTATGGTGATTACGGAATTCCATACTTAGGAATTCATAAACTTAGAAACACAAGCACAAAATATAGAAACACAATTATAGTCTCATAAGGACTCATTGAAAACTCTAACCATAGTTATCTCTACCTTATCCGATTCTAAATCGATATCTCCTATTGTAAAATCACCGACTCCTCTAAGTCAAATTGAGAGGTCTACCTCTAGGCTTAAAAAAACCTTGAATATATTTGAAGGATGTAAAGCCACCAATATACATGGGGAAGAAAAAGAAAGAAATAAGGATGCTTTAAAAGAATCTTGTAAAGTGTCACAAAATACTACTTGGACATCTGAAGTGAACCTATTCTCGAGGTTCATCCAAGACAACCCGAGATGTGAGATTGGCGAGTCCTCAAGGTGGTGGTATGAAGAAATCGAGCATTCTCCAAGAGAGCTAGGATTTTAAGTCATCCGACGAATCTATCCATGAGTTGAATGAGCACGGAAGGTGTGAATCAAGTCCAAAGACTAGACGAGCCTTAGAATCAGAACTAAGAAGAAGACCTACTTGTGAGGCAGAGATGGAGCATGAACCATATTACAAGCAGGGTGCATCAGGTGAACCAGTTGGTGGAAGATGACAAAATACTACAGAGTCTGAGCAATTATCTGTGCGAATTTGGCCAAGCAGTGTTCCAATCACAAGAGAGCATATACAAAGACCACATTCACAATGACATTTGCTAAGATGGAGTGCATGGATAGGTTGTCAAGCTGCTAAAACCAAAGTACCAAGCCGTGCTTGGCCTAGAGAAGCATAGCCATGGCCCATATCGGATCATCGATTTGAGCAAGAATGCATGAAGCCCAGTTGGAATGTGAAGACCCAAATCAAAGAGTGTAACAAGAGTAAGGAGATTTAAAATAATAAGTCCATGTGGCACAAGAAGGCCCAAAGCATGGAGCTTATCACCGAATTGCAAGGAGACCCAAAGCAAGAAGTTTGTCATCACTAATGCGTCTTGCTGTACTTGTTCAGCATAGACCGAGGCTAAGGCCACTTAATCCTATAGATCTTAATCCAACAAATGTATTGCTCAAGCTTGCATATATTACTGAAAAGGTAGATCACCTATTAACATCAAGTTTTAGGAAATCAAGGGTGCTGTTGGTGAAGACCCATATAGTCATTTGTAGAGTTTTTCTATAGGTAGCAATATTAATGGGGCCATGAACAATGAAGAGTAGATGAATTACTTCCCTTGCACTTTGATAAAGATAGATCAGTATTGATTCAACCAAATTCCAATTGGTTACTTGCAGATTGGTGGTAAATGTCCAAGGCATTTCTTAGGCAGTTAAGATAAGAATTAAATAAGAAGGATGTCCACACAAAACTTAGTTATTTAAAGAAACATGAGAATGAATCTATTCCAACTTTGTATTGAGAATGTGGACCTACCAAGAAGAAGATGAAGAAAAAGGCTAAAGGGAGTGATGAGGAAGATGCTTCTTCCATACTTGGACAAGTTGAAGTCCAAAGTCGAAAAGGCCTTAAAAGAATTGGGTTATTGAGGCAAGTCTAGTTCATATGAAAAGTGGTACAATAAATGTTTGAGGCAAGTACAAATAGAAGATGGGTGTCACACCAAGCATTACAACACATGCAACAAATTTGGGCATGACAATTTTGAGTGTTGATATATAAAAAATGCAATGCAGATGTTCATCAGGTGACGTAGGAAGATAAGCCTAAAGATGGATGCCCACTGAGGCTTGAGTAGGGCAAAGGCAAAGGGAAGAATGATAAAGGCAAAAAATCAAGGCTTGTCATAGATTCACTATTAGTTTTGTGGTGAGAATCACACTAAAACTAAGTATAAATTATGGCAGGAGCATCTCAAGGCAATACTGAATGAAGGGAAGTTGATCCCAAATGGCAAGCTATTTTGATAAAAGTCTTTGACTCAGTAAAAGTCAGTGCAGTTACAAGATCATAGGGTCATCTTTCTAGTTCTAAGGAGAAACCATCGAACAAAAATATCAATTAGAAGGAGAAAAAGCAAGTTGCATCTAAAATCACCAGAGAATTGAAGGGGAACGCAACTGTAGTTGACTTGCTACCCAAGCCCAAAAATGATCAAAGCATGGAAAACCTTTGGTGATATCAAGGTTAGCCTTACAATAACAATATTGCTTTAGATTGCCCCATATTGCAGAGAATTCTTTCTATAGTACTCCGAGTTGAAGAGAAGCCCACCAAGGAAGTAGAATCTTTTGTGACCATACCCATTCATAGAATCACTAGTGGAGGATGAAGAACTTCTAGATATCATCATTAAAATCAAGAAGAAAAATGTGTTTGTAGTAATTGGAGATGGAGGCTCTAGAGTCAACGTTATCTCAGACATTATTGTGAGGTGCCTGAAGATTAAAAATCTTAAGCCTTATCCATTCCGAGTATGCATGGATGATCAAAGACCATTTGAACCAATAGGTATGATTCTAGATGTTGCAGTCACTATTGGAGAAGTGCATTATACAATCAATTTAATTGTCATCCCAATTAAAGAAATTACCTACCCGTTGTTGGGTAAGCCTGGTTGAAAAGTGCTAATGATTGGGGTATTGAGATAATGACTATCAAGAATCGAGATATAGAGGTACAAATCCCCACCAGCCCTAGTAAAGTACCGAGCCAATGTTGACCCAAAGATCTGGAAGTGAAAGATCAATTTACACTAGATGTTGAAACTTGGCTGATGGAAATGCAAATCTTTCCTTTGGGATAGACTGACATATACTAGGTGGTAGCTGACCTCAAGTAGAAGATCAAAGGAGAGAAGTTGGCAAAACAACAAGATTTGTACTCAAGTCACTTCACTAGAGATGCGACTAGAGAACATGAGATAGTTGAGCCAAAAATCATAATTAGTCAGATAGTGCAAAGTACTTGGTTCTTGAGCTGAGATGATTTTGGGCACGATAGAGGAGCCATGGACAGTAGTACTAAGTGCTCATTTGGTGGATGATCAACTCTGAGCTATTAAAACCCTATTTTTGCAATATAAAGATGGGTTTGCATGGGCTTAAAGAGATTTGAGGGGAGTTCCCCACGAAATATGCCAACACATGATTTTGTTGGTACCAGATGCCAAACTCGTGCATTAAGAGATATATAATCAATCTTAATTATGCAACACAGGTAAAAGTCAAGCTTGACTAGCTCATCCAAGCAGGGTTCATTTATGAAATAGATCCTAGTAATTGGTTGTTTCCAATCATAATAGTGCCTAAGAAAAATGGCAAGCTCTGCATTTGTCTGGATTATAGGATGTTGAATGCATAGGTAGTGATGAATCCTTTTTATATTCCTTTCACTAATGGAATACTTAGCCAGGTTATATAGGTCATGAGATGTACTCGTTTATGGATGAATTTAAAACAATGGGTAGAGTCAGATCTTTATAGCACCTAAGGGTCAGCCTAAAACTGCTTTCATCATAGAATGGGGCGCATATGCCACTAAGGTCATGCTATTTGGTCTTTTTAATTTCCATCTGAGACTGTTATGTGCCATCTACCTTTTAGAGATTCATGGTTGACAGATTTTGAAATTATCTGACTATAATGTGTCTAGCTCGAATATTTCTTTGCATTTGGTCTATCTTGAAAAGGTGTTTGCTAGATGTAGACAACCTAAAATTTCGTTAAATCTTGGAAAGTGTATTTTTTTTGTGCAAATTTGTGCGTTACTCGTCATGTTATTTCTAAGGAGGGTATTCAGACTGAGCTGAATAAGATCCGAGCCATTTGAAAAGATGCTTAAGCCTAAGAATCTGACACATTGAGGTCTTTTATTGGACTCATAAGTTTCTAGAACTTTTATCAAGATTATAGCTTCATTATATGAAATGACCAAGAAAGATATTAAGTTCTAGTGGACTGAGGAATTGTTGAGAGCATTTCGTGAATTAAAGAAATGGGCATTGGAGATGCCTATACTTTGCCAACCAAGATGGCATGCGATCTTTCATATTCATGTAGGTGCCTCCAGATATGCTATTAGTATCATATTGGCACAAAAAAAAGGGTAATTAGATTACCTAGTATATTATGCAAGCCGTTTGAAGACTCCTCTTGAGTACAATTATAGCACAACTGAGTGTGAAGCCTTGGGATGGTTTATAGAGTGCAAAAATTCCAATTGCTCAAAAACCCATTTGTCTTCTATGTTGATAATTGGGCTTTAATCTATTTAATTGATGAAATGGTAATCCAAGGACATCTAGTTCGATGGATGCTATTATTCTAGAAGTTCAATTTTAAAATTATTCACAAGCTGGGATAATTCCATGTGGGAGCAAATTGTTTGTCTCAGTTACTAGCCTCAAATGATGCTAAAGGAGTCTCTATCAAGATACCATATGCACATCTTTTTTATGTGAATTTTATAAAAATCAAGTATGACAAGATGCTACTCTATTTGTCAGAGGGAATCTTTCCCAAGCATATGTTGGCCGTTTCCTAACCTATGCCACTTTTGTCATGTAGAGTGCGATCATAATAGGGCAAAATAGAAGACTTTGAAGGAAAAAATATGTAAAACTCTAAAATATAGGAAAATGTACAATAGAAAGCAATTTAGGTAGTTGGATATGCTCAATAGACCAATTTGCTTTTGTATCAATTGTATAAGTTTTTTAAAACAATTCATAAATTATTTTTTGTCTCTCTTATATGTAATTCCAACTTATTCAACATTTGGCAAGGATAGGAGCATCAAAACAAGACAAAATAAAGAGCTAGAGCATCAAAATAAGCATTGGAATTCTCATTCTGAGAAATTGTATAGTAGAAAGCACTTTGTGCGGTTGAAGATTGTCCAACAATGCAAATCTCTTTCTATTGTATAGTTTGTAAAAACAATGCGTGCTAACATATTGTCTCAATATTATATATTATTCTAACCTATTCCAGTTTTGAGAAGCAAAGGACCACCAAAATAGGGTAGTATAGGAGATTCTAGAAGGAAAAATTGTACAAAACTATTGCTTAGAGAAAGTATGCAATAGAAAACAATTTGACAAGTTGGATATTGCCCAACATTGCAAATCACTTTCTTTGTACAGTATCTCATAGTGCATGGAACAATGCATATTTTTGCCTATCTTCCTAGCCTATTACTTAGAAAGAGCATGAAAGAGGGGAAAGAGGGGGAAAAGAGGGAGGAAAAGAGGAGAAGGAGAAGGAGAAGGAGAAGGAGAAGGAGACATATGCTCATGCTTATGCATGAGCATATGTCTCCTTCTCTTATGCTCATGCATAAGCATAAGCATGAGCATATGTCTCCTTCTCCTTCTCCTTCTCCTTCTCCTTCTCTTATGCTCATAAGAGAAAGAAACATATGCTCATGCTTATGCTTATGGTTATGCATGAGCATAAGAGCATGAGCATGAAAGAGGGGTAAGGGGGGGAAAAGAGGGAGGAAAAGAGGAAGAAGAGGGAAAGGAAACGAGATTGGAAGAGGGAAAAGAGAGAAGAAGAGGGAAAGGAAAGAGGGAAAAAGAGACATATGCTCATGCATAAGCATAAGCATAAGCATAACAGAATGAGACATATGCTCATGCTTATGCTTATGCATGAGCATAAGAGAAGGAGACATATGCTCATGCTTATGCTTATGCTTATGCATGAGTATAAGAGCATGAGCATGGAAGAGGGGGAAGAGAGGGGAAAAGAGGGAGGAAAAGAGATTCAAAGAGGGGAAAGAGGAAAAGAGGAGGAGAAGGAGCATATGTCTCCTCTTATGCTCATGCATAAGCATAAGCATGAGCATATGTCTCCTTCTCTTATGCTTATGCTCATGCTTGTGCATAAGAGGAGACATATGCTCATGCATAAGCGTAAGCATAAGCATAAGAGAAGGAGACATATGCTCATGCTTATGCTTATCCATGAGCATAACAGAATTGACATATGCTTATGCTTATGCTTATGCTTATGCATGAGCATAAGAGCATGAGCATGAAAGAGGGAGAGGAAAAGAGATTCAAAGTGGGGAAGAGGAAAAGAGGAGAAGGAGAAGGAGAAGGAGACATATGCGCATGCTTATGCATGAGCATATGTCTCCTTCTCTTATGCTCATGCATAAGCATAAGCATGAGCATATGTCTCCTTCTCTTATGCTTATCCTTATGCTTATGCATAAGATGAGACATATGCTCATGCATAAGAGGAGCCATATGCTTATGCATAAGAGGAGACATAAGAGGAGACATATGCATAAGAGGAGACATAAGAGCATGAGCATGAAAGAGGGGAAAGAGGGGGGAAAAGAGATTGCCCAAAATCTGTACCTATAGTCTCCTCTCCTCCAGCTGCTGTTTGACGCTGTCCTTGTGACAGCTTTGCTCCCCTCCTCTCCAGTCAGTGCCATCACATCACTGCTCTCGTTAGTGCCTTCATGCTCTCCACCTTACTATGGACTCTCAGGTTCTATAAAACCTCTTTTTACTTGTTTAATCAACCCCCCCTCCCCCCCCCTTACTATGGACATTAGCCTTCTTACTCTCCCACCTATCATCCTCATTATTAAACCACCCCCACCCCCCTTCCTTTTCTCTCTTTGATTTTTAATTTAAACCCTTTCACTGGGGATATCTTTCCCTTTCTTTCTTGTTTCATCATTTTCTAGTGTACTTTTCAAAAACTCTTTTCTCCCCTCTACTCGTTTCTCTTTCATAGTATTTGTTTTTTTGAATTTTTCTATATAATTATATATCCCTTTCCCATTTCCTTTATTATTTTCTCTTTCCTTCTTCAATTTATTTCTCTTCTTATTTCCTTTTTTCATCGCTCCTGTATATCCTTACCATTCAACTCTTTCACTCTATTCATTCTTGCCTATCACCCTTAGATTAGCTTTCCCTTCCACCTCCTTATAGTCCTCTCTCTCTCTCTCTCTCTCTCTCTCCCTCTCTCTCTCTCTCTTTCCTCTCTCCCTAAATCCCCTTCTCTTTATCTCTCTCTGCTAATGCTCTCTCTGTCTCTAACCCCCCCCTCCTTCCCTCTCTCTCTCTTGTCACAAACTCATCTAGACTTACTATCACCTTTGCTAACTTTTCCAAATTCTTATTTACTAGCTCCCTTTGTTTTCATAGTTCATATGATCCTATGTCCTCTATATTCTTAAAACTTCCTCTCATAATTCTTCCATTTCCCCCTTCCCCCTTCCTTTGTTACTTACCCTTTCTTTCTATGAAATACTAAGTTCACCCTCTATAATCTCTAGAGAGTACAAAATTCACTTATGGTTACTCCAATCTACTTGACACTCTTTAAATTAAAACATGCCTGATAAGTTTATGGTTAAGTCTTAATTTTATTGTGATCCCGATAACAAGGGAGGGGTGTTGAAGACACCTGTCTTGCCAACTAAGCTTTAAGCGGGTTCTCACAATGTTTTTCTTGTTGGATGGTGGCAGGTAGGCAGACTCCCCTCTTCAATAAAAGTGATGATGCCAACGACTTATCAAAGCTCTACTGCTCACATTTCTTCTTTTAGAAAAATTGTTCATCCTTTAACGATGCTACTTTATTTTTTGTGGATATTTATTTCAAAGTTTATCTATTAAACATTTCTCTTTCCTACTCCAAATTTGTCTACTCTTCACTATGGAAAGGGGTGTTGTAAATGCCTACTACACACACACGCTTTCCCCTGCAACTTTGGATGGTTGCACAAAGGACCTTTAAGTCATCAAGGCCATTTTTTTGGCTTTTTGACTACCTGATCTAACTTGGTTTTCCTCTTTTCTCCCCTCTTTTTTTAGAAACATTCTTGGGATGTCTCACTCCAGTCAAAGACCCTCAACAACCCACTTCCTACTCCCTCTCCTGCTTCTCAAGTGGTACTCTCCTGCTTCCAGGTTTTTGAGTTCTTTTCTTTTATTAGGACTCACGATCTCAATGCTTTGGCAAAAAACTCCCCTTTACTCATCAAAACCCTCTCCTTCAATGATTGGGTTAAACTTCTGAAATTCTCCTGCTCTAAAACTGACGGCACCCTAGCAAGACTTCAAAGAGTTGCTGATAATCTTTCCACAATTGACCTGAGTGATACTACTACTCTTAATGAGCATCACTCCATCATCCTCGGCCTCGCCAACGGCGTACTCATCCTCAATGGTGCCTTCCCCCTCCACATCCCCGCTAGCCTTGCTCCTCCCAACAGCACCTTTCATTCCTTCATCAACCTTGATCTCCTCTCCCTTGAGAACAAAGCTTCTTTTGAGACCCTCTCCCAGTCTCACTCCTAGCCTCCTCAACCCCTTGAAGAAAAGAAACTGAAGAACTTCGCTTCATGTGTACCACTACTCCCCTCTAGACACATCGAAATGAAGGCCCCTTTGCTTGACCACAAAATCTGGTGCCTCGACAATCTCAGCTTCCTTGCCCCTTTCACCATCCATTCTCTCGCCTTCATTTGTAACCTCTCTTTCAAAGAGGTCGAGCAATGTAAAAATGATGCCTACCATCATCGTCAGCATTTGAATTCCAATTACTTCTTCAACATTCCCTTCTTTCTTAAAATCGTTGATCACTCCAAGTGTGGTCTCACTAAGGGGATCTTTTTTTGCTCCAAAGGCTCCAGCCGACAGGGCTTTGGCTTCTCAAACAAAGATGATAATTACTATGTAAAAAACTACTGGAATGTGTTTTGTCCTTACATTAAATGTACTTGCCTTATCAAGAAGACCAATCTCTCTTGTAAATCCTCCATTCTGTGGCTTCACCATGTCTTATGGTATATGCTAAATCACCTAGACATCTTCTTTCCTCTCGGCTCCCTTCAAGCTAAGTTCTTTGCCTTTATCAATTGGACTTCTCAGTTACTGAAGGAAGTCATTTTCTCCCTTATCACCTTTTATCATTTCAAAGTCATACTTATTGAAACAACCAAGTCCCTTGCAGCCTCCGTCGACTTTTACCTTCCCCTTCTCCTTCCAAAACCTTCCCATACCCTCTCTTGCTCTCAGCATTCTCTCCCTTCCCTCCTCTTCTAAAACCAACCCTCTCTCTCAAACGTAGACACAGTTCCCCTCCCAAGTATACCCCCAAACTTCAGAAGACATCCCCTCTTGCTCTTGAGATTAATCTTTCACAAGCCTCCTTGGTTAAAAACTCCATGCTGACCTCCTCCACTACTTCAGTTCCCAAAGTAAAAGCACTTGATGACGATGATCTACACCACTCCATTGATTGGGATAAACACTGATCTACTTCGGCTCTTCGATTTTGCAGATTGCCCCTTCTGGTTCACCTGAGGTAAGCACTACTACTCTTCTCACAACAATGGTTTACTGCATTTACAGTTGTCTCCTATTCAAAAGAATCTGAAATATTTTCATGTTCTTTACGCTAATAAAATTCTAACTAAAATCCCTCCCAAATCCCTTTACAGAAATACTCTACTTTTATATTTCAATTCCCTTTCAGATACTATTCAAGCCTTTGACACTTTTGCTTTTAGTTGGAAATATGCACCTCCCCTTAGATCCCTTTTCTACAAGCCTAAGCTTACCTTCTTAGCGGAAAACTTCACCTCGTCTTGTCTTTGCACGTCTCTCAAGAGATTTAAACCCTTTCTCAAATCCTTTGATAACAAACTTCATGTTTGTACCTCTGACCCTAGCTTCTTTCATCATCCTTTTCTCAGCTCCCACATTCATTATGGCCTTAATCACATTCCTATCACACCGTTAGATCCACATCTCGCTCTTCAAGCACTCATCCAAACCTTCCATGACGTCTGTCTCTCCATAAACTTAGATCCTACTCCTCTATTAAAATCCTCTCCCATCTTTTTTGGAAAGAATTCCGTTCCTTCTTTCCCCTCCTTAAAATCCAAAAGTCTCCTCTTGAAGACAAAACTCTTCTTGAGAAGTTAACTGGCTTCTTGGTCATGTGTTCATCACCACCAGTCTAGATAAGGCCTCCCAAACTCCCATCATTCTTTGTAAATTTTTAGTACATACCTTGACCCTTGAAAGATTAAACTCCCCTGAATTCCTACCCTCATCCAACCCCCCTTCCACTACTCTTTCATCCCTTGCTTTTACCCTTGACTCCCTCAATCTTCCTTTTACTTTCAATTATTTACCCTATCTCATGTGTACCTTGTGTACCTATAAGGCACACAAACATAGCTTTCATTGGCTTACCAATGCCCATAACTACATCTTCTCCTCACTTACCGATGTCTTAGCCTCAGGGCTCAAAGAGCTTAAAAATGCCATCTCCCTAGAGGGAGAAAAACTACATTACACTTATAAAAAATTTCTCAATGTATCCACAAACATGCTTTGGGGCATTGATTCTAACTTACAGTTCCTCATCAATTTACCCCTTGAGATTCACTCCTTATATTTTGCTGACATAGCAAACTGCTTACGAAGCTATTCCCCACTTTGGACCTTTTAGCCTTATGGAATCCCTCACCTATTTTTGTGAACTTGCTTCTAAAGTAGGCTACAAAGTCTTTTTTCTCAAATTTGGTAGTTTCCACCTCACAAAAAGGGATAATGTAAAAACCCTTTTTAGCTTTGATACCTTTCTAAGCTACAACCACCTTCTTCTTGATTCATGTGTTATCCAGGTTGGTTCTCATTGTTGGTGGACCCAATCTAAGGGCATCCCCATGGGCTTCTCTTGTTCACCTCTTTGGTGCCACTTGTAACTCACTTCCTTCAAATTCAAGTTCATAAAGAAATTAGCACGTCTTGGCCTTTCCCACTTTCTCCCTATCTTTCTCCTTGGATGACATCCTCTTCATCAATAATCCCCTCATTACTAATTTCCTTGACCACTCCAGACCTCTCAATGAGGATGATCCCCTTACCATCTACCCACTTCACATCATCTCTCTCAAATGTAGCTTAACCTCGTTTATCAACACCAACCAAAATCTCATAGGACTCTCCAGCACCTTTTTAAACACTCACATCTCTCTTTCCTTCCCTTTTCTCAGAGATTTTTCTTCTACATTTGTTTGGAAGAAAAAACTCCTCAATTTTCCCACCATCTCCCTTATCTGTTGCCATAGCAACCGACCTTTTTTCAAATCGTACAAAGTCTGCCTAACCTTTATTCTCCCTATCCTTTACTCATGTTTTAATGCCTTTTTTCATATCTCTTTACTTATTGACATTTGCAAAGACAACGGCTTCCTCCCCCACATAAATCAGTAAAATTATTCACAACTACATTGCCTCAAACTCCTTTCCACATCTTAAACTAAATTTACACACACTTCTTTCCCTTTTCGGGTAGACAATAGGTCATCACACTTGGTGATGACCTATTGTCTCACCTTGTGTGATGTACTCTACTGGGCAAAGGCGTGCACACACACACACACACACACACACTTCCTATTCATTCCCCCCTTTACATTTACTTTACATTTTTTCCCTCCCCCCCTCCCGCCAAATTTCTTTAATGTGTCCCTTTATATTTTTCCTTGATTTCTTTAATCCCTTTCTCACCTCTCTTCCATTCTTCCTTTATATTCTTCGACTTCCTTTTTATTTCCTTTTTTAATTTGTCTAAAGTCCCTAAAACTCAACTAAACTATCCATTCACTACCCCACAAATAACCCCTCAAAAATTTCCTCATTTTCCCCTAATTTCCTCTCTTTAGAAACCCCCTTTTTTAATTTAAATTCCCTTCTTAAAATTCCTGTACTCATTTTCTTTTTCCAAATTCAATTCTCCATTTCTTCCTCTTACTTCCCCTTACTTTCTCTATTTTACCCTATTTTTTCCAACTCTCCTAACTAACTCGAAATTTCCCTAATTTCATGTCCCCTTCCCCTTGTTTTCCCCTAATTTTTCCTTCTCTCCCCTATTTTTCCTACCCTCCCCTATCTTCCCCTAACTTCCCCTAAACCCCCTTTTTTACCCCTACCTTCCCCTAATTTTCCCCCAAATTTTTCTTAAAATCCCCCCCTTTTACTCTGTTATCCCTATTATTCCCTAATTTACCCTACTCCCCCCCCCCTTTTTCCCTTTCCTTCCTAATTTTCCCCTATTTACCTAAATCTCCCCTTATTTCTCTATTTACCTAAATCTCCCCTTATTTTTCTATATACCTAAATCTCCCCTAATTTTTCTATTTACCTAAACCTCCCCTATTATTCCCAAGGTCCCCTATTCTCCTAAATCTCCCCTTATTTCTCTATTTACCTAAATCTCCCCTTATTTTTCTATATACCTAAATCTCCCCTAATTTTTCTATTTACCTCCTAATTCTCCCCTATTATTCTCAAGGCTCTCTAAAGCCCCTAACTCTCCTACATAAGGCCTACATACGACCCTATTTCCCCTACACACATAGCCTTTAAAAATACCCCCCACCCATGTACTCACTTATTAGCTACAGTTCTACTAATAACCCATGCCCCTCCTCATTCTTAGCATCCCTTGATTGCCCACCTTCCCAAATTATCTAAATTCCCTACCTACCCGATGCTCCCGACTACCCTGACCTCCTCTCTTATATAAAGACTACCTCTAATCTAGCATCATATCCCCGCAGCCTACAGCCTCTCCATTGCTTTGCCCCATGCCTTGTGCTCCAAAATTCCTTGCTGCCAGCTTACGCGACTTTGCAGCTATCTGCCCCCGCCTATCGATTGCCCAAACTCCATACCTACAGTCTCCTCTCCTCTAGCCACTGTTTGCTGTCCTTGGGATGGTTCTGCTCCCCCCCTCTCCAGTCAGTGCCATCACATCACTGCTCCTATTAGTGCCTTCATGCTCCTCCACCTTACTATGGACTCTCAGGTTTCTCTAAAACCTCTTTTTACTTGTTTAATCAACCCCCCCCCTCCCTTTTCTCTCTTTAATTTTTAATTTAAATGCTTTCATTGGGGATATCTTTCCCTTTCTTTCTTGTTTCATCATTTTCTAGTGTACTTTTCAAAAACTCTTTTCTCCCCTTTACCTGTTTCCCTTTCATAGTACTTGTTTTTTTGAAGTTTTCTATATAATTATATATCCCTTTCCCATTTCCTTTATTATTTTCTCTTTCCTTCTTCAATTTATTTCTCTTCTTATTTCCTTTTTTCATCGCTCCTGTATATCCTTAACATTCAACTCTTTTACTCTAGTCATTCTTGCCTATCACCCTTACATTAGCTTTCCCTTCCACCTCCTTGTAGTCTTCTCTCTCTCTCTCTCTCTCTCCCTAAATCCCCTTCTCTTTATCTCTCTCTGTCTCTAACCCCCCCCACTCCCTCCCTCTCTCTCTCTCGTCACAAACTCGTCTAGACTTACTATCACCTTTGCTAACTTTTCCAAATTCTTATTTACTAGCTCCCTTTGTTTTCATAGTTCATAATAATCCTATGTCCTCTATATTCTAAAAACTTCCTCTCATAATTCTTCCATTTCCCTCTTCCCCCTTCCTTTGTTACTTACCCTTTCTTTCTACGAAATACTAAGTTCACCCTTTATAATCTCTAGAGAGTACAAAATTCACTCCAATCTACTCGACACTCTTTAAATTAAAACATGCTTGATAAGTTTGTGGTTAAGTCTTAATTTTATTGTGATCCTGATAACAAGGGAGGTGTTTATGATACATGTCTTCCCAACTAAGCTTTAAGCAGGTTCTCACCACGTTTTTCTTGTTGGATGGTGGCAAGTAGGTAGACTCCCCTCTTCAATAAAAGTAATGCTACCAATGACTTATCAAAGCTCTACTACTCACATTTCTTCTTTTAGAAAAAATTGTTCATCCTTTAAAAATGCTACTTCATTTTTTGTGGATATTTATTTCAAAGTTTATCTATTAAACACTTCTCTTTCCTACTCCAAATTTGTCTACTCTTTACTATGGAAAGGGGTGTTGTAAATGTCTACTACACACACACACACACACAGATATACATACACACACATATAGTTTTTTTATGTAGTTTGCCTATATATCCTGATACTTGCTTATATGGATTTATTTAGTTATGTATGTCTAATTTAATTGGTTCTTTAGGAAATATATGGTAATTTGCTACTTATATGTTTACAAAAACTTTTTACTCTTTTCAAAATGCTCTCTCTCCCTCACCTTTCCCTTTGTTTCCTACTTAATTCTTTCTCTCTTAACCACACTTTCATTCTCCTATAAAAAAAAAAGTCTTAACCTTCATGTTTTATCAACTTATAAAACCTTTTATTTACTTTATTTTTTTCCATATTATTGTAGTTTTCTTTAAATATTTTTCCTTTTTTCTATATTAAGTTTCTCAATCTCTATTTCTTATTTAATTCTTCCTTCCTAATCTCCTTTTAAAATTTGTTTTTTAGCCCTAGAATTAATCTCCTCTTAATTTTTGTTAAGGTTTTTTAAATTCCTTTCTTTTTTACCATCGTATTTTACGTTTCTTATATTTTGGTAGTCCACACCCCTCCTTTCTTTTATTTTGGTTTGTCTATCTAATCTAATTTCTTGGAAGCAAAAAATGTTTTTTCAATTAATTTTTAATATTATACTAGTTACTTTATTCATCTAATTCTTATAAGGGATATTAATTTATTGTCTAAGGGTGTGGAGTACCCAGCTTATCAAACCTTTTTATTCTTTATTGAAAAATTCTAAGGGTATGGACCCCTTAACTAATCTTCTTATTTAATGTTTATGTTGAGGGCGTGGACTACCCCCCATTGGGATTCTTCTACCTTTAAAAAAATTTACTTTAGATTTGAACTTAGGACTTAGTATTTTTTCTACTTAAATGCCCATGAGTTAACTTTGACTAGCTTTACAATTTAAACCAAAGGTTGGGTATAATGGAATTTAATTATAACTTAAAAGTTAACCCTCTAATCTTTTTGTTTCCTATCATCTCAGCATGCATGCACGTACACACACACACACATACACACACACACACTTATAGTTTTTAAGGCTAAAATGGTCAATATGTCCAATTGTAAGGTTGCATCTTTCCAATAATCGACATACTTGAATTAGTGGGAGCTTTAGTGCATTGAAAGTGTTGGAAGCACCACTTTTCCTAACTATTGTTTTAGCTTGGTTGTATTTGGTAACTATTGTTTTAGCTTGGTTGTATTCAATAACTCCCCTTGAAGTTGAAAGCTAATGTGGTTGGAGTGCATATGGGGTTGATAGTATAGGTCCCTATCTAAAAGGTTGACCTGTTTATTAGAGGCCATTGTCATCCTTAAAAAACCCATATAATAGGGTAAGAAAAATTAAAGAGTGAGGAGCTTGGATCTTACAAAACAAGGTTGATCAAAGCCATTGTTTGTTAGGCAAATTTTTAGTTTTTAGGTACATTATGAGATGATCATGGGACTTTTAAATGACTTAAAGCAAACAAATTAAAGAAATGAGGATTAAGCATTAAAAAATACATGAAATGATGCTGACACATTAGGGAGTTAGACCTTGAATGAGTTGAGATGTTGGTATGCAAAGCCCTTAGCCATGGTTGTGAAATATACTCTAAAAGAGTGATGAAAGGCTAACCAATAATTGTGTTATCAATGAGTCCTCGAATCTTTGCGTCATATGGATATGTGGATATGCAAAGCTCTTGGTCATGTTTGAGAAGTATGCTACAAAGCGCAACACAATCGGGGATTGTGTTTAAAGGGGAGACTCATTGTTCTTTGCCGAACGTCAAAAGCATTAGGAGAGCATGGCTTCCTAGAATGGAAGTGGTGAATCTTCACATTTAACCTTGGTTTTTTGCACTTTGAGTTGATCATAGTGCACCTAATAATAATCGTCCAATCTAGGGTATCTCCTTATCAAGAATGTCAGTAGCCACCATCATAACCTTGCAACTATTGTCACTAATGTGGCGGGTTCTGATGCATCTATTGCACCATGCAGACCATGTTCATGATGACAGAGGTGTCCCTCATTGCCCTACGCATGCCATGTGTTCCTCATCGATTTGGTGCATCCTCACCGCTATTGGTGACTAGGAAATGCTATAGGTCAGTAGTTTTGGCTCTGCCACCATTGGCCATTTCCTAGCTAGAATTGTCTTTCCCTAGACCTTCGGTGATATGGAAACTCAGGTTGAAACGGGCCATGTCAGATTGATGAACAATTGTTGATGGTGAGAGACACTATGTACGTATTACGCATGCTTGTACACACACACACACACACACACACACACACACACACACACACACAGGTATGGAGTACATACGTATTCACGTACATCATACATACACACATAGATACATACATGTGTAAACACATACACATATATGTACCCACATATATTTACATATTACATACTTACATACATTCATACGTATGTACACATATACATGCATGCATACACCCATATATATGTATTACACATGGAAATATATAAGTACATAAGTGCATATGCACATACGCATGTAGGCATGCACATATGCATGTGCGCACACATGCGCATGCATGCACACACACACACACAGATATCAGAGGGTGACAAGAAGTAAACGGGAAAAGAAGAGAGAGCAATAAATGCAATGACTTGATTAATTTTGAATAATCTATATTTTTTTAGATAAAATGGTTGATAACTCCAATGGTAAGGTGGTCTTTCCAATAATAGACATATTTAAATTAATGGAAATGTTAGAGAATCTAAATTGTTGGAAGGCACACTTTTCCCCACTTTTGTTTTTAGTAGCTCCCCTTGAAGTTGAAAGGCAGTGTGTATGGATTGTGGACTCTGTTTTTTATCCTTGATGTGTGGTTGAAAGTATAGGTTGCTATTTCCAAGGGGATGACCTGTTTATTAGAAGCCATTGTCATTCCTAAAGAACCCATACAATAGGGATACAAGAAAAATTAAAGAGTGAGGAGCTTGGAGCTTACAACACAAGGTGGAGCAAAGCCATTGTTTGACATATGCAAATTGTTAGTTTTTAGGTCCATTAATTACTTAAAAGCAAAGGGTTGAAAGAAATGCAAGGGGATGAGGATCAAGCTTTAAGAAATAGGAGGGATGATGCTGACACGTTAGTGTTAGACTTTGAACGAGTTGGGATGTTAGTATGCATCGCCCTTCCATGGTTGTGGAGTCTACTCCAAAAGGTGACATAAGGGAAACCAAAAATTGTGTTGTCAACGAGTCCTAGAATCTCCATGGATTGGGACCATCATGCGATGTGGATATGCAAAGCTCTTAGTCAATTTGAGAAGTATGCTACAAAAAGGCGATGAGATCGATGATTGTGTTTTTTGAAAAGGGGAAACTCCTTGCTCTTTGCTGAGTGCCAGAGGCATACGGAGCACATGGCGAATGGAAGTGGTGAATCTTCACATTTAATCTTGGTTTTTTGCACTTTTTAGTCGATCTTAGTGCACCTAGTAAGGATGAAGGTCCTATGAGACTTGGCCTAGATTGGCTGTTCTAGGTGCTTCTTATCAAGAAGTTCGATAGCCACATGTTGTTACCATTATCATAACCCTGCAACATCTGTTGTCACCGATGTGGTGCATGGTGCAATGGCTTTTGATGCGTTTATCACATCCTGCAGACCACCTTCATAACAACAGAGCTGGGCATGAGTGCCTGCCCATGTCATGTGTTGCTCGCCGATTCAGAGCATTCTTGGCGCTACCATGATGACCAAAAAGTGCCATGGGTCAGCGATTTTGGCTCTCGACCACTACCGATCATTTCTGAGGCGAGAATGGTGTCCTTATGGCATTTCCCTTAGTCCGTCATCAAGGTTGTGCCGCTGTCGCTAGCAACAACAACCATTGCCGAAGTTGGTAGAAACGGAGTTCTTCTAGCGGTGTGTATTGGGAGAATGCTAATCACTCTCATCACGAAACACTTTGACGGTCGGGAAAGGGTCTCGGTGAGGGCTTCCGACGAGCGTGGCCGTGTATAGGGAGGATGCCAAGCATGCACGGATGACGGTGACAGTCGGGAAAGGGTCTCGGTGACGTCTTGTGGCGGCGAGAGTGGCCAGGAGCTTGAATTACGGACCTCGTTGATGCTCCAGACACTTCTTCCTGGGGGAGGAGGGGGCTGGGAAAGAGAGGCGTCAAAATTGACGGGGAGTTGACGGCGAGAGGCACGATGCATAAACAAGAAGACCAAAAGGCCAGTGTCTTTTCCGAAGTCACCTTCAACAGAATTTCTTCCAAGAATTTAGCCAATCTCCATCTCCATCTCCATCTCCATCTCAATTCTTCCGCCCTCATCCTCCTTCCCCTTCCCCTCCCTCCACAAATTCTTCTCCTTCTCATGTCTCCTTCCCTCTTCCTTCCCTCCCACACCCATTCCCTTGCCTCTTGATCGTTCTCCCAATCATGGGTCTCTTCATTTGACCTTTTTGCCCTTTTGGGTCATCAGGCATGAGCTTCTCCACGCGTAGTGCACCTCCCGAACCTTTGGACTTCTTCATTTGGACCTCAGAGGTGAGCTTCGCTTTAACATTTTGTGTAACGCAGCTGTGTTGAGACAGGACTCTCAGCGCTACGACTTTCCAGTCGGCTTGACGCTTTCTTGCCGCAAATCCCGATGTGGGCAGATCTTTGCAATGAATGACGATAATCCTATAACGCGTCGCTCCCTTTCGCTCGCATTGTGACCGAATCTTCTTGTTTCTGTAAAAGGATGTTGGCCTGTGGCTGGATGTAATCGGCCTCGGAAATTACAAGGAGATTTTCAAAGAGAACGGTGTAAATGGAGAGTTTCTGGATAATCTATCCACGCTTACTGCAGAGCAGATTTTGCGATTTATAAGGGTATGCCATATGAGATGGGGAGACTTCATGACTCTCTGCAAGGCTCTTCGAAACATCAAAGGTTGACTTCAGCGATATGACAATCTGTCTATTTCTAGATAGAAGATTGATAAGTAACCTCGTTGTTTATTAAGGAATGAACTTAGAAGTCTGGCACTGGTTAGGGGGTCATTATACCTCGTTTGTAAGGACCGAACTGGAACCTGGCACTCCTATGGCGTTGTTGAGGGGGTTGCTATATCTGTTGTATGCAAAACTTACGTTTTTTGGGATTACGAGGTTTACGAAAACGATGGTGTTAGCTCTTTTTCAGGGTTAAACTCTATGACATAGGCCTTACCTCGGGGCTTTTCCTATTGTGTTGGCTTGTCTTGAGCAATAATTTTCATTATGTTCATTTTCATCTTTCTGACGAATCCTCTATGTATTTCCTAATGCAGTGGCTTGCCTGAGAGGAGAACAAGAAGTTCGAAAGCCATGGTGGGCAAGATGCTGTTTGTCAGCAATTTTTGTGAGGGTTGCAAAGTACAATCGACAGTCTCGTGTGGTCTCTTTGAAATTTGATCCTTAAGTTCTCTCTTAAGATTGGTTATGATATTTGGATACGAGAGCTGTTGAGCCTCTTTCTCACATCCCGTGCAGGCCTCAATGTAGTTGTTACCAACTTTGCAGAGTTGCACGTATGAACACAATTGAGAGGGCTGCAATATATATGGGACCGTCTCACATGGTTCATTTTGAAATTTGATCATTGAGGTCTGCCTCTTTTTATGTAAATACAGTTTCCAAGTCCCTCTTTCACATATTTCTTAGTCACGGTCTCGAGATGTTACTGCCAACCAGCGCATACTTAGTATGATTGTGATTTTGGCTGATGAGAAATACAATAGCTTTTAAAATGTAAATATTGTGGAGAGCTGGTTAGGTGATGACTCAGACGTGCAACTTGAAGGTGGTAGAAATGTTTTGCCCACTTGTCTGCCATTTTCACTGGCATTCTTCAATCTATAAATGGATAGCTCATATGTACTTCACTTGTGAGTGCAATGACAACGAAACTTAGTGTGGACTAGTTGTCTCCCTTGCATGACCCAGCTTTAATCATGATGCCTGCTGTGAAGTGAAGCTGCGATGTCTTCTATAGTTCATGCGATTTTGAAGTCAACTGTGAATTCACTTCCTGTTTCATATCATTGTGGAGTCTCGTCATGACAGACAGATCAAAGAATCAACTGGCTGTTGGGACAGGATGCTAATGGAGACCCTATAGCAGGGATTGAATGTGTGGATGGTGTGAGTCTTACGCATGCTTTGATTGTTTAGATCCTCAGTACCAGTTGCTCTCTAATCTTCTATGCTCAATCTGCTCTGTTTTTTTTGTTTACTTGCACTGGCTCTAGGGGAGCTGCTTCTTAATGTCGTTGTTCAGTGGATGGACAATGAGATCTGCAACCATGTTTCAGCCACATGGCGATGAGTTGGGCCAGCTGATTGCTTGACAGATCATCAACTGATTGGCCATGTGAGTTGGTTCCCTGGTCTCTGGATCTGGTTAGATGTTCCTTCACTTTAATTGCAGGCCTCATTCCTTCGTATCTTGGTTTGGTTTTCTTCATATCTGTGGAATATTTTGGGCTTTATCTGTTGCTTCATATGGAATATTGGTACTGGTGTTTGTGCTTTGATGAAAAAGTCACTTTTATCAGTATCATAAACATATCTGTTTTGGTAGCGTTTTGGGTTAGTGTGAGCTAACTTCAAACCTCGTTTTCCTGAATATATTTTAAATCTATCTGAATAAGTGTGCACTGTATTTAATAGAAGTCCTACTCATTCTACACTCTACAGTGGCAGCCACAGTCCGTTATTGATGATGGCTTGTACTCTGAGGGAGTATGATTTGATGGGAATTCTGAATTTGGGGTCATCCCCAATAGTTATTTTCTTACTTGACAATACTAAGGTCAGCCAAAGCTGCTCTGTTGCACTGATTGTACAATGAAATGTGGTGGTACTTTTTGGCCAAGGCATTGCTCTGCGTATTGGTGGTAGTTGGAGCTGTCACATTTTTGACTGAGGCATTGTTTTGAGTATTGGTGGTAGTATTGACCTGTGTTCTGCATACTATGTGTCTTATGTTTTTTTTGTCTCAATTCCTCTCACGAGTCTGCCCTTCTCTTTTAAGGGATCATACAAGATCTCTCCCACTTCAAGCTCTTGGTGGTTTTTAATGGGTTGGTTCATAACATCATTGTTATGTCTACGTCTATTGGGCTCTTGTAGCCACTTGCTGTGAGGCATTTTGCCTATTAGGGTATTGATTTTCATTGTCTAGGTTTGTCCATGCTGCACTCAAAATTGAAATTCAACATTTTTTTTACTAGGCTCATTACTCAAAGGTGATGATTTTCATTCTTTTTTTGCTACCATACATACAACATATGCTATTATACAAGGGGCCTGGGATACTATAAGATCCTTTTTGGGTTGGTTGTCATTATTTGTTGAGGGTCATGCTCCATGTTTCAATACTATTGCATTTCAAAAGTAGGTTTTTGCATTTGCAGCAGCCATCCTTGCTCCAAGTTGAAAGTGAGCTCTTGTCAACTACAAACTTACGTCTTCAAACAAATAATCAACATGTGCTATTCTCCTCTTGGGGAAGGCACTCTCCAAACACACGGCATAGATTTAGCTAATGGAGAGGGACATTTTAAATAGGTTGCCTTATGTTCTTTCTACACACGTTCATCTTCAAAAAATAACAAATCAGTGTAGCTTTAAATCACCATCTGAACATGTATGTGTACAGAAGGGGATGAATAATTGTGTTTTGCTATATGAATCTATATAGAGTGGTTCCCTTAAGAGTCTTCTACCATTGTATCTTTTTGTAGGTAGCTCGTCATAATTTCCATTGGTCGGTCTATCATATAATCTCATCTTTTGTAACACTACATTGCTAAATGTGATTATTTTATTTAGCCAACTATTTATATTTATTGTTTTCTTTTATGTAATCTATCATGTTTTTTCATGAATGTTGAGGTAGGAGGAGACAAGCAATGCAAAATACATAACTCATAGACTACATCATTTGTACAAAACCAAAATAAAAATAAGGCTATGCTACTAGTAGGCCAACTACTTGGTTCATATGGCTTTAAGGTGGTAGATAGCAAAGTCTTAGCGTGCTTGTTAAAAAGTTACTTCAATTACTCAAAGTATTTTGTTCTATTTTAGTTCTGTACTAGAGCGGAGGAGAAGAGAGGGCATAGCTAGATAGCAAACCAAGCATATGACTAATTTTAAAGTTGATTAATTGAAAAGAGAATAAGTGCATGAACCTTTTGGGATTAGGATCATGGACGATTTTTTAATATTAGTTTCGTTAAGAAGAGAAACTTTTATGTTGGTGTTGAAAGTTTGTATGCCTTGATAAAAATAAAGGTTTGAAAATTGTGCTAAGATTTGAAATTTTTATGAGAAAAAATTTAAAGTTTCGCTAAGATTTGCAACTTTTTCTTTAAGATTCAAAAGAAAAAGTTATATTAATTAAAAAACTAGCTCAATCAAAAATTTATATTAATATATTAGTATGGCTTCGATAAAAACATCTTTGGTTAGGATCAAGGACTCTAAACTTGATGCCTTTTCAATATTTTGTAGTGTAAGTGTACTAATAAATCACAACATGCACATTCTCAAAATTTTTCCTTAAGATTAACATCATCATAGTATATGTACATAAGTATTTAGGGTTAGATTCCCATCACTAAAAATTGGTAAATTGGAAGCCTTCTGAAATTAGATCTCTGAGGGGGTGGCATGGTGATGAATCCTCGTTGCACTGCGTTGCATGTGTGTCTAGACTAGCTAGGGGAGGGGGGTGGTTTGTTAGCCCATTTCGCAGAGTGTGCAAGGGGGGATGAAGGGATGGACCGAGTGGTGAGTTGTTTGAGGAGGAGGATGCCAAGTCTTGTGGAGAAACAGTTTCATGCAAGGTTACGGGAGGTTTTTCTGTGTTGTTCCTTGAGAATGCATAGAATATTGTTAGGGTAGATAAAGCTAAGCGAGACAGTGAGTCTGCAAAGAAGGATCTAAGGGAGAATGGTAAGAGACACAAGTTGGTTTATCGTTTGCAATTTGAAGCCATCAAGCCAGAGTTCGAGAAGCTTGTTAGTAGGGGGGTGTATTTGTTTTTTGTTGGGAAAGTTCCTACTATGGGGGAGCTTCAAGTCTTTTTTCTATGAGCGTGAGGTTTCTGTGAAAGGATATGCTCCTAGATTTCTGGGTCGAGGCTCCTTTTTTCTTAGTTGTGTGTGTTAGAGGCAATTTGCAATGATATTTTGGGCAGATCCTATATGTTTGCAGGTACCATGGTGTTGGGTATTCCTGGGACGTTGATGTTTAATATTGATGAGTTTTTGTTCAGGGATTGCCCTATTTAGGTAGATTTCTGGGTTATGCTTGCCTAGATGGGTAGTTCTCTGGAGTGGATTCAATATGTGTTAGGTCAGGTCCTAGTCATACATCCTTCAGCAATGATGGAGTTCATGCCAAAGAGATCTTGGATTCTTTGGGATCGGCGGTTCTTGACTATGTCGATGTGCAACTTTTGGATGATGTATTGGTTACATAAAAATTCAGTTTCAATTCTTTTCCTGATGCATGTTACGTGTGCAAAAAATGGGTCACTATGCCAAAAATTACCCTACTAGATTGGATAATACAAGGCTGGCAAAAGGTGACAAGACAATCGAGGACAATAACAATGATAAAAATATTCCTCATCATGTTCAATGGAGTTCAGAGGCTCATTAGGGGAGATTTGGGGTTTTAAAAGGGCTCTAACTAGTGTTTCCTAATTTCAAGGGATTAGAGAGGGATTTGAGGTGTACCAATGAGAGTGCTAGAAGGTGTGGGGCAATGCCATGTTGAGGGGGAGGGTGGACAGGCATGCAGAGAAGCCCTATTGGTTGTTCCTTTTACACTAGGGACCACCCAAACCATATCTACCCCCCAACCCATGCTTAACCCTCCTCCCATGTGCACCTTCCCCAAATGAGTCCCAAATTGCATTTAAGACATGGTGGGCCCTTTGGGGTGAATTGTGATTCCTTCCCCTTTCTATATTTGGTCCATTGCTCTAGCCCAACCACTTTCTCTCTCTACCATTCAAATTTTTGGTTTCCCTCACCTCTGCCCCCTCTTTCTTTGCCCACTCCTGCTCTTTCCTCTCTTGCTCTACCCTCTCTTTCTCTGCCCCTACCTGCTCTTCCCTCTCCTACTTTGCCCTCTCCTAGTCTTCTCTTTGCCCTCTCTTTCTCTTTCATCTACTGCTCTGCCCCCTCTTGCCTTGGTTTCTCCCTCCATTTTGGGTGTTGTACTACCTGCTACAGTTGTTCTTCCCCCTCCTATGGCTTCTCTTACCCCTCTTATAGTTTCTATTTTTTCCCTTCTACGACTGTCATTCCCTCTACCTTTAGCTTGTACTCTCTATATTAGAGCTCTACTTGTGTTTGGGTTTCTCTCTCCCTCCATGATATATCCTATCCACCTCCCTTGTATTGGAAGTCCATTCTTACTATTTTGACTTCTACTCCTCCATCTCCTCCCTATTATGAGCTCTTCATGGCCTTGCAAGGATGGTGAGGAGCACAACAATACTACTAGGAAATATTGTGAGCTCCAATGTGTTCCACATCAGCAAAAAAGCATTGGATGAGTGTATGCCTTACACCTACAGTTCGAATGACTAGATAGTCAATGAAAGGGTTTGCTAAGAGTGCACATAAGCTTTGCGAGAGCAAGAGAGGTGATATTGTGCATGAGTTGAAGGGCCACATGTTGAAGTTCAAGCTTCGGGAGTTGTAATATGTCTACATGGCAAGGGACATGTGCCTTCTTTCTAGAATAATAGCATATTGTAAGCCATTCTTTCTGTGTACCTTCTTGCTTACTTCTTCATGTACCATTTTTACCTTGTGATTGCAATGAGTCCATTTGAAAGTTTATATTGAATTTGAAAGGGTATTTATTAGTAGTAGATATATTTCCTTCAAATTTTGAGGAGTGGGAACCAATGGTGGAGTCTTTGATAGGTTAAATAAGCATTTCAATGGAGCAAAATAAATATCTTGGGAGAAATTCCATGAATTGCATGTGCAACTACAAAACTCACTCCCATCTACATAAGGTCCTTCCAAATTTCCCCAATCAACAAATGACCTATAGCAAAGCCATTGAAGGGTAGAAGTGATAAAAATAGCAATTTGGGATGGAGAAGTACACATGATTGACATAAAGAATCAGAATTACATGGTGAAAGGAGTACTTATTGATGGAGACTTCATAGTCAACACCATCTTAGAGGAACAGTCAACACCATCTTAGAGGAAGTCCAACATTGGCTCAAGTTGATGATGCTGAAGGGTCTGCTAAAAAATGCGTGCATAAAGATCAATGGTGCTTATTTCATGGTGACATTTATCATGGAAAATGAGCAAGGATGCCCTATGTTGTTGGGAAGGGCATGGCTAAAGGGACCCAAGTGGTGCAATTGGGGAGGTGATACACTCATTGTTACAACCGTTGGGAAAGAGGTGCAAATATTAATGGCAAAGAGAACCCTCTTAAAGGAATGCAAGCCCAAGTGCCTAAAAGTCAAGGAGGCATATGCCTTATATAGAAGGTAAGCTATTCACACTTAATATTAGGCCAATAGCCACCATTGATGCCATGAGGACACCAAAAAAAATGGCAATGGATGACAATGAGCCAAAGATGGAAAGATGGGACTTTCCAAACGGATTCATTGAACATGAAGAGGGTGTTGAGAGTTGTGGTCCCATGAGCACATAGATTAGAGTCTAAGGTATGGTATAGGAAAGAATTAAAGTAGCCACCCTAGGATGTGGACTACAAGATGTGGAGATGTGGATTGAGGATATCCACAAGGAGAGATGTGATGAGAGGATCACATGTGTTGACTATTCAAAGGGCACTCTCTATATAAGAGGCCTATCATGTATTGTTGAGAACACACATTACAATAGAGAAATGCACACTCACTCAAGATTCTGTTTATGAGTCCAAGCTAATCTATCTTGGAACCTAATTGACTTGAGGTACATGTCATGAGCACTCTCTTCATCATGTTTCCACACAGGTTCCATCCACCTTAGAGTGCTCCATAGATCCTAAGGTTCACATGCTTTCTCATGGTATCAAAGGACTTGAGAGGCACAAAGATAAGGACTTGACAGAGTTACAAGCAATTTGCCCTCCAAGAAATCATAGAAGGCCTCAACAACAATGTCTATAGCCTCTCTACAACAAAGGATTGACCCGCGGCTCCCAAAATCAACTAGCCTCCACGCCCTGCTCCTGCAACACTGAAACGTGACCATGGCCTCATGCAAACGCTGCCTCCATTTAGTCGTTTCTCATTTAAGAGTGGCATTGACTGCACCGGCTTATTCTACGAGCTACATGAGTAGCAAAAGCGGATGTCTACCGTCTTGGGACAGTACTCCTTCATCGACAACTACTGTGCCATCCACTATCCTCCAAGGCTATCGCTTCAATGGGCAACACTTGACAGCCTACGCACCTCTCCAATGAGCCAACAGTCCACAGGTGCAACGGTCCAGTGTCACAATCGCTCTTCAAACAACCTTCTGACTTCAAACGACACCGGATCCTGCAAGCCTCCTACAAGCAACCGTCAACAAACGCCTCATATGCCATCTTTCAAATAGCTCCAAGCAAAGCAGCTAGCCATAGGTGGCCTTATTATCTACGACACAATAGTCAAACGGCAATAGCGCCTCAGTCTCAACGATCAGCTGCTCCATTGCAGCAAGGCTTCCAACAGCAGCAACCAAGCCTCTATTGTCATACTCCTATAGTGCCTCCTCAACGACCCAATAAACTTCTCTATCTGCCTCCAACATAGCCTCTTAACAGACTGCCAACCTCCAAGCTCCAACGATCCTTGCTCACAACAAGACGGCTCCCTACCTTCAATGCTGCTCGACAACCCATGCTGCATGATCGTCAACACACCCCTTCATAGTCGCACTTGCTCCTCACAGCACCTTGCTAAGCGTCGCATCGAGCAAGAAGAAGATGCAGCAGAGGGAGAGAAATGGAATGCCCACAACCAGATGTGGAGATAAGGATAGGCTTGGTTAGTGAGGCTTGGTCAGTAATTGACAACGTGGCAAATAGGTGTAGTTAAGTAAAGTTTATGGTTAGGTTCAGCTGCATGGTTCTGTTGGACCAAGGTAAAGTTAATGTAACCTTGGGTTAACATGTTTGGGTCAAAAGATTGCCACATGGAATAAGGACACCTCAGCAAAGTAACCTCTTGCCAAGCACAGTTTTGCAAGCAGCATATGAACTCCTATGCCACATCATCAAGGCGCCCTCTCCTTCATAGAAACTTTGACAAGGCGTAACTTTTAATCCAAGAAGAATTTGGACATGGTCCAAAAAGAAAAAATGATCGTCTTTTCAAGCTCTACATGTCTATCAAGTCAGAATCATTGTTAGCAATTAGACACTACCATTGAAGCAAAAATACTCATGGTAAGACCTTTGCAACAAATGAAAAAGCGACGCATGAATGCAAAAAGCATGCCAAAAGCACAAGTGCATGAGATGACCATAGCACAAAGCATGGCATCCACACATAAAGCATCAAGGCACATGGAAGAACAAAGCATCATGCATCAAGTTATATCAAGTGAAGAAGACATTGACATCATCATCAAGCCATGAGCCAAAAGGTGACATCAATGGAATGTATTGAGAAACAAAAACCCTTGCCAACCTTGAGAGTAGCTATGAAAGCACCCAGGGGAGGTTTTGACATGTAAAAGCCACACTTGGCCACCTTAAGTAGCAATGCATGCACCAAGGGGAGATGATGGATTTGTAACTCACATCTGACCACCTTGTAGTAGCCAAAGGATCATGGCACCAAGGGGAGGTGTTGACAGTTGTGGTGCCATGAGCACATAGATTAGAGGCTAAGGTATGGTATAGGAAAGAATTAAAGTAGCCACCCTAGGATGTGGACTACAAGATGTGGAGATGTGGATTGAGGATATCCACAAGGAGAGATGTGGATGAGAGGATCACACATGTGTTGACTATTCAAAGGGCACTCTCTATATAAGAGGCCTATCATGTATTGTTGAGAACACACATTACAATAGAGAAATGCACACTCACTCAAGATTCTGTTTATGAGTCCAAGCTAATCTATCTTGGAACCTAATTGACTTGAGGTACATGTCATGAGCACTCTCTTCATCATAATTCCACACAGGTTCCATCCACCTTAGAGTGCTCCATAGATCCTAAGGTTCACATGTTTTCTCAGAGGTAGCATAAAGGGTAGTCCAAGAAGACCTAACACATTACACCAATTGAATCAATTGTAGCAGTCAAATTACCAAAGGGCAAGCTATAAAAAAAATAAATGTGGGTTTGCAAGAGAACAAAAGTCTCACGAAAGTTGATACAAACCAAAGAGAAACTTCCCAACAAATTTCTAGAGCACCACCAAAAAGTATTTCTAGAGTACAAAGATGTGTTTACATAGGAATACACAGACTTTAAGGGCATATTGGAAAATCTAATCAACATCTAGTGCCTTTGATTCTAGATGCAAAAATAATTTGGCAATAAAGCTACTAAATGAATCCCAACTATGTTAATTTCATGAAGGCCAAAACTTGGTTAATTGCAAAGGGAGGAACTATCTACAAGGTAGATAGACACAATTGCTATTTCCAATCATATTCATGCCATTGTTAGGCATGATGAACATCATGTCATTAAAAAAGTTCTTTTTGTCTTCAACTCTAATGGAGTGCAACCTTCATACTCACTAGCTTCACATGGAGTACATGCAATAGCCTAGTTAAGCATGATGCAAGCTTCCACTCTAAAGATCTTGAAGGATATAGATCTAGAACACACCATTCATTGTTAGAAATTTTAAGAAATTCAGAGACACACCAACTTAGAACTTATGATTGGGCCTCTATATGGAAGGGATTCATTAGGATGAACATAAGTATGCTTGTGAATGAAGACATGTTAAACATAGACCCTATTTATTGCTTTTTCACTCACATTCATCTCAAACTCCATAATGCTACCCTTCCAATGTTTGGAGCACTTCCCTAGATCCTTTAAGTTTATAGTAGCCCCATGATTAGTGGCTTGCATTGTGACCCACAAATAATTTTTGTGCACTTGGGGAATCCATTCATCATTATCATTATTTATATTATTTAAGACCACAAATTGTAAGCTACTTCAATCTCACTCATTTTCCAATTCCATCCCTCTTCCCCATTCTCTTGAAAAAATAAAAATAAAAAACCATGAAAACTGGGATTTTACAATTAAAAACAATCAAAGGCCTAAAAATAATTTCTTCTTCACCTAATCCATAGAAATCCAATGGAAATAGAATGATTCAAGCAGGAAAACCAAAAAGATGAAATTAAAGACACTCCTTATAAGACAAAAATAAAAACAAACTTATTTTAACTTATTTAAAGTGTATAGTGTAGACAACCTACATCTCTTGATAAAGTTAGAGATTGAAAAACAACTTTAAAAATTAAGAAGTTGTTACCTCTCAACAAAGCTCTTCTATCTCTATAGAAATTTGCATTCTAAAGTCAAGAATAACATATCAACCACATGAATAAAAAGACATAAACGTTGTTGTTTATCTTCAAAATTTAAATTAAAAAAATAGTTTGCTTGAAAGAAAGTCAAAAAGTGCCATTCTAACTTATATTTAAGAATCATTTTAAACTACTTAAACTTTAAACAAAATTGAATTCATAGCTTCAAGCAAGAAAATAGAAAACCAAATTGAGGAAATTTTAGGATCCCTAACACACAAAGCTTGGAGAAAAGAGGCTATGTCATGATTTTATGGATACTGAAAGCATATTGTTGTCTACATTCAACGAAATTAGTACAATGCCAATATACACATTATGTGCTTCTAATTTTCATATGTCCTCCATATTTTTTTGAAGGTTGTAGTAAGAGTATGCCCTAAAAAGAAATCCCTATTCCAAACAACATATAAGAAAAGAAATGAAGAATATTATGATTGCTCACAATAAGAAAAAATTATTTGCACTCCCCTAAAGTCAATATTAGATAAAATGGGAAAATCCCAATTCCCATAAAAATCATGGGATCTTACCGAGTTCTATATGTTTTGGTCAAAACTCCCTCATGACATATCATTGAAAAGATCTCAAGCACTAGAATCTCCAACAAATTTGGAGTTTGTATGTTTGATATATAGCAAGATCAAGATTAAAGTTTCATTCCCAAAATGTGTCATTCTTCCCACTTTATATAATATTGACTTCCTATGCATATATGAAGCAAATAGAACTCACAATCTTATACTGTAAAGAATGGAATCATCACTGATCCGGTTTAGTTTTTTTAATTAATATGAGTTGTTGCTCCTGTTATGAACTGGCCACTCTCAGTAAATGCATTAAAATTTCTTGTGAAAGTTGGTTTTGTTGTAGAGTGCACAATAAGACCTACATCTTTTTTTTTTTGTTTCCATGCTCAATACATTATTCTATATAGAATACAGAATATTGAAAATTAGTTTCCATGCTTTATACTATTTTCTCTATAGAATAGACAAAGGGAAAAAATGGGTGTACCTTCTTGTAAGACTAGCTAATTGCTCTTTTTCTAAGAAGAAAAGAGTAACCACCATTGACGGGATATTACAAGCAATTCATAAGAAAATGAAGCAAATTCGTTATGTTAGTTCACAATAAGATAAAAATAATCATTAGTTGCACTTCCTGTGCACATACCAAACTAATAGAGCTTCAAATATTATTCTAAAAAGAAGGAAACCAAAAGACATTTATTAGTATATAGCAAGATCTAAATCTCATTGTAGTTCCCACTTCCATGCACAATACCTTATTTTATAGAATAGACAAGTTTAAGACAAAATCAATGCATAAACTGAAAAGTGGTTGTATATTCTTGTAATACTAACCAAGTACTTTATTTCTAAAAAGAAAATATTAAACCACCACTGGCACACAATTCTCTTGCATCCATCAAAGCATAATGGGTGGTTTAACCCTAACAATTGAGGAAGAGTGAAAAATTTAGAAGACATGAAAAGAATTGCTTGGAGAGAAGAGAAAGATATGCATAGAGCATGGATGTAGGCTCTTGTTCAAAAACATTACAGAGAGGAGAGAAACATGAAGAATGAGAGAAGAAAAGCATGAGTAAGAATCAATATAATTTGGTATAAATGGAGGGCAAAACATATAAAGCTTGCATTTGGTAAATGTGGAAGATGAAAACGTGTGAATATGGAGTGAAACTCATCGGGATTTAGTAGGATTCAAAGTTTTGTACCAAAAGGTAAAATAAAAAAGAAAACATGATCCTAGTTCTATTTTAAGGATGAAATAGGGGTGAGGGAGCTCACAAATTTAGGTCAATTCTATCAAATGAATTGTTTGATTGTGAAGGGCCAATGAAAATTCATAGGTTTTTTCATACATTTTCTTACTTTCTCCTAGAATTGGGAAGCCTCTATTACAAAGGTGTCCACAAGGCAAAATCATGCTAAAGGGATCAATATTCCTTAATTTAGTCCTCTATATTTGAGCAATTCTATATAGGGAGTCCAAAACTGTTGCAACGATGCCACAAAACCTTTGAAGCTGAAACAACCCTTAGCTCCAACTTCTTCCTTATCTCATTTGGCACATGGATATAACAAACATAGCGAAATACCTTCAAATAAGCCAAGGTTAGCGTGTACCCATAAAGCTTTTTCAAAAGGTGTCAACCCATGTATGGCATCTGTGGCTTAGTCTATTCATGATATACATGGCTATATGCACTGCTTCAGCCCAAAAAATCAATGGCATATTCATTTCATCCATCATGGCTCTAGCCATGTCACCAATCACCCTATTCTTCCTTTCCACAATGGAATTTTGTTGGGGAGTATATCTACAAGTGACCGATCTCTTAATGCCTTGGTGTAATAGGTACATATATATTCCCAAATCTACCTATTAGGTTTATTATAAGTCCTTGTACATTTACCTAAAGAGAAAAAAGTTTTATCACTATTATTGTGCATCCAAGTGGAATCTCTCCACACTGGCACACCCAATGGTTCAATCATTTTTGGACGTCACAATTAATTGTGACTTGAACCCGCTTATGGTTTTAGTTCATCTTCTTAAGCATCTTTCTAGAAATCCTCTGCTTGATCTTTTTCATGATCGCTAAGATCTTTTGTCTCTTTATACTGCTTGAACTTGCTTTTAGTTTCTTGTAAAATAGCTTCATCCTCTATGGATCCAATAGTATTTGACATCTTTACATCAGCTTCAGGTTGATTTGCAATCATTGAAGTCTCTTCAACATATATATGTGTGAAATATTCAATTGTCTTCAAAGCTTGTAGCATATTCCTCGTCTTCGATTCTTCATCCTGCACTCGATCTTCTTTGAATACTTGATTGCTTCCTGCTTGAGCCACTGGCTTAGCATCAGGATTCAGCTCTATCTTGTGTTCTATGGCAGTCACATGGCAAAGGTGGTGGTAGCTAGTTGCGAAGAGGTCATGGAAATCTTTGAACATTTCTATGAACTCATCTTTCTCACTCAGAGTGAGGTCTGGGGAGAGCATAGATTCAAGCTGTTGAGGACTAGCTGTTACCTTTTTCGCAGGTGGCGGGGTCGGAGACACCCCCATCATGTAAACTTCTTCCTCTCAGAACTCCTCCCCCCCGTTTGAATCTTCCATTGATTTAGACACCAAGGATGAGAGAGTATCACTGTCCTGCTCCTCTTCCTCTTCTGGTTCAGTGGCACCTGGTTGCACTGCCTTTGAAGCACCAAAAGACGTGTCCTGTCTTCCAATAGCTGACTACATCACTCTTTCTCAACCACGGTCTCCCGAGTATGGCTTGTATCTTCAATGTCCACTACATAGAAATTAACGGTGGTGGTCAACCCATTAACAGTGATGGGCAATCAATGACTCCCAGGGTGGCGACTCGTCGACCATCTGCTACCTTGATTCAAGTGGAGGAATGCTTGTGCATTTCAATTTCAACTTCTTCATGATATGGGGCACCATGATATTACATGTAGCTCCCCCATCAACACACACACTTTTGACACAACAATTATCTATGATGACATCTACTATATGCAGGTGCTGATCAACTTCTTTAGAGATAGAAGAAATCTCTCATACCTTTTCCTTTTTCTTGCTCCTCCTTGTTGAGAGCCCTTGCTGCAGCTCACGTCTCACCTTAGGGCTTAATGCTATTAGTTGAGGAAGCGTGATGCTCAAAGACCGATGAGCAAGGTCCTAAACAACCGAATAGTCTTCTTGCCTTGAGTCGATAGGAAAATCAGAGGGCGACCACTTACTCCTGCGAGATCTTTTAGTCTTCTCTGTTGGTGGGTCTGCCATCTCAGCATCTGAGGGCTCCGAGAAGGACACCTTCTTCCTGGGGCAGCCCGGTCCATGGTTTGGAGAGGGGTCCAAGGTGGTATGACTTCTCTTCCTGAGGTCAAGGATCTCTACATCAGAATCCTCGGTGCCTGACTCACTTAGAAGATTCACCCTTGGAATATTGGGACATTTGGTGCGATAATGACCCTTGTGGTGGCACTCATAGCACACAACATCGACACTTCTCTTGGAGGGTGATTGGCTTGATTTTTGATGCCTACCACCTCAATCCAAAGATCTCGTTCAGGGTCTTGGCTAGGTCATTGACTCCGAGTTCTTTACGAGGTAGCCCATCACATGCTGAGTCATTCCAGCTCAAAATCTAATGTTGTCCTCTTGTGTGGCAATTAAACGATCCAAGAGCACGACAGGTTGATCCACATATCGATGCGTCGTCTCACCTTCTGACTGCTTCAGGTTTGCCTCCTATAGGTACACATTCTCCAGCTCCTCTTCTTTGCCAAAATACTTCATCATAGCTGCTGTCAACCTCAGCCAACTTTGGCGAACGTCTTTGGCCTGCTTCTCGTACCACACTTGAGCCGACGAACCCTCTAGAAATGTGGGAAGAACCAACAACCATCTATCTTCAGTAAGAAAGTTGAAAGAAACACAATGGCACTTAAAGGCCACAAGATACTCATTTGGATTTTCTTCAACCCGACCACAGAACACGAGAATGTCAACCATGCTTGGAAAATGGAAAAGAGAGAGGCGAAATGAGGCTTATCTATTGGCAAACAATGGAAAGAGGTAGCTTGAACTAAAAATCTGGTGAAGATACATCCACAAAGCACACATAGGCAGGGTAGGGTGTGACTGGTGTATTGTGAAATGCTATACAGGAAGAATCTTCAGCATAGAATAGCTCATAGACAATCTTAAAAGGACCAATCCTTATGGGTCAAGGCATGATATTGCATCCATCTTTACAAGCGAGGGTTAGAGAGACGACGTTGCATGAGGTTGTTCATCAAGGCAAACAAGAATGCCATGACAAATGTCTGGTATACTTTCTAGTCCAAAAAGGGTGTATATTATGTTGAGATAACTCGATGTTGCTCTATATTTTTGTATATATGGGTAAAGTACTTTCGCCATGGCACAGTTGAAGGTATGAAGTTCAAACAACTATCATACACCTCCACCAGCAGGTTCAGGTCCTAGGATCATAAGGTGAAGAATCGCCACTGTGTTGTATAAGATCATCATTATATGCACCTCTCTTATTCATTTTTGTCTCCTTAGCTCCATATCCTACCGAAATGTCTATTGTATGGCATTACCAAGGTGCACAGTACTTGGATAGGATTATCATCCCTAAAACAGGTCTTACTTTTCTAGTGGAAATGGAGATAAAATGACTTAGGAACTGCCGCAAACTCATGTATAGAGAATTTGTATTAATCTTGAGGCTAATCAGCATTGAGACACAACATTTCACGTTGTGTGGTCTATCCATTCATGCTTAGATACTTGAGACTCCATTACTCTTCGTATTAAAGAGATTGAGTGTCAAGTTTAGTGTGCTCTTTGAGTGTTAAGCTCAACATCCTCTAATGCTCCAAATGAAGAAAACCATCATATATACAGGATGGAGAATCTCATCATCAAAGTTCAAGGCTATGCTTATCGGCTAAATCTCAAAATCTTGTAGTGGTTGTAGTACGTGAATACAACACAAAGTGTGGGCTTGTAAACCAAGTGGGTTTGTTTCCATTACAGTTTGATCTGTAAAACAGATCAACTCTTCTCTTAAGAAAAGTAGCAATGATGCACATGACATCCACCTCAAAAACATAGAGCTATCCTCATCATCCTCATCTATAACTACTGAAAAACATGGTAAATAGCATTAACTACTCCATTAAAAGGTAAGAACCCTGCATAGAATAATAATAGAGCTATCGTTGTCAATCCTGAGGATTAGGTCCAACTCGAAGCTGCTTCATAAGTGTCGAAGGTTATGAGTAACGAGCTTATATCATCGTATTTGCATCGATGACAGCTTCAAAAGAGGTGGTTTCTCATCTATACGGAAAACATAGTATATTATGGGCTACTAAAGCAAATTGTCCCAATGATAAGAACTGTGTAACAGCGTCAGTGCATGGACTTGGCCAAATCTATAATAATGCATCTCTTTGCACCAGCAAGAACACTAAATATAGAGAGAGAAAGACAAAGCCTACACTTTTGGAGATCCCTCCACTTTGTGTAGAGAACCAAAAAGTACCTCGACTTTGTCTAGAGACCCAAAAAGTTCCCCCCACTTTGTATAGAGACCCAAAAAGTCCCTCCACTTTGTGTAGAGACCCAAAAGGTCCCCCCACTTTGTGTAGAGACCCAAAAGGTCCCCCCCCAAAAGTGGAGGGACTCCTGTCCAAAAGGTCTCCTATAAAAGAGGTCCCACCACGGAGGTACCTATGGATTGTGTAGAGACCAAAATGTATAAATATCTCTCAATGGAATGAATCTCCCACTCCTTGGGGTTTAGTGTTCAAGTTCACTATTGTGTTCATGCAATTGCATCCATGCACTCTTACACTATTGTGTTCTAGCATGCCCTTACCATTGCACTCTCTACCCTTGTACTCCCTCCTCCTCCTCCTTCTCCTCCTCCTCCTCCTCCTTCGTCCTCCTTCCTCCCTCCTCCTCCTCCTCCTCCCTCATCCTTCTCCTCCATCTCCTCCTCCCCCCTCCTCCTCCTCCTCCCTCCTCCTCCTCCCATCTCCTTCTCCTTCCTCCTCCTTCCTCCCTCCTCTTCCTCCTCCTCCTCCCTCCTCCTCCTTCTCCTTCCTCCCTCCTTCTCTTCCCTCCTCCTCCTCCCCCCTTCTCCTCCTTCTCCTCCTTCATCCTCCTTCCTCCTTCCTCCCTCCTCCTCAACCCTTACCCCTCGAATCCGCAAAGGAGATTAGCTCTCCACTCTTTAATCTTGGACTCCTCCTAAACCCTACAACCCCCTCTGAACCTTGGAACTCCTAGTTAGCTCTCTCAACCATGTCCCCTTTTGAATCCTAAAAGCCCTTTCTAAACCCTTGAACTCCCATGGAGGCAAAAGCCTCCATCAATCATTATAATCAAGCCCTCTTTCTCATTCATGTGAGCATGAGATCTGCTTTCCACGCTTTAGTCTACACCTCTCACTGGAACATGACCCGAGGACCTATGCTACACTTGTGAACACCTATGCTACAACGAGTAATGACACGACTGTAAGTGACCAACACCCTCGAAACCTGCATTTGGGTAAAATGGTGTCATTGTTGGGGAGGTTACTGCCTGAAGCGAAAGCCTGAAGCGAAAGCAGAGCATGTGAAAAAGAACCCCCTTCGAAAAACCATTCAAGAGAAATCCCTCAAGGCAAAGGAGTGAAAAAATGCTTCCAAATTATGCAAAAGGATAATGTTGACTTACAAAATCACATTAATACATTAAACACCCAAAATTAACCCTTAATCCCCCCACATCCTATAAAAGCAATACCAACCGCCCTCATTTCTTTCCCCACACTTTTGCTAGCCACTTCCTTCTCCAAATTCTGTTAAGCCTCCATATTTTTTGTCTATCTCTATTTTTTGTCCTCCAACTTCTGTCCATCATTTCAACCACCACCATCACCACCACTTTTTCCATAAAACCCCCCTCCACCACCACTTTTTCCATCACCCCCCCTTCCATCTCCATCTCCACCTCCCATCATCTTCCTCCCCACCACATCCACTTTTTCCGTCCATCCCCCATCTCCCCCACTCAAGGTAACCATCCTTTTCTCCTCCACCATCTCTCTACCTCTCTCTAAACCCCACCTCCCCTTTTCCCCCTCCACCTCCACCCCCCATCTCCATGAACCTCCACTCCACCATCTCTCTACCTCTCTCTATCCCCCATCTCCTCCACCTACCATCTCCATCAACCTCCACTCCACCATCTCTCTACCCCCCATCTCCTCCACCCCTTATCTCTATCACCCTCCACTCCAATATCTCTCTACACCCCATCTCCCCTTTTCCCCCTCCACCTCCATCACCACCCCTCTTTTTTCCTTTCCCCCCCATCTCCATCACCCTCCACTCCACTATCTCTCTGCCTCTCTCTACACCCCATCTCCCCTTTTCCCCCTCCACCTCCACCACCACCCCCCTTTTTTCCTTTCCCCCCATCACCTCCATCCCCCATTCCCTTCCCCCCCTCCACCCCCCATTCCCTCTTCCCCCCCCATATCCACCTCCACCCCCCATTCCCTCCCCCCCTCCACCTCTACCCCCCATCTGCAACCCCCCCCTCCATTCTCCCCCCTCCCCCTTCTCCCTCTCCCCCCACCCCCCTCTTTCTTTCCTCCACCCTCCTCCCCCCTACCTCCCTCTTCTCTCTCTCTCTCTTTCTCTCTCTTCTCTTCTCTCTCTCTCCCCCCTTTTTTCTTCTCTCTCTTATCCCTCTCTTCCCCCCCCCCTCTCTCCCCCCTCTCTCTACCTACAAGGCCTTAGATGTTACAAAAATTAGAATTAGACATCATCACAAATTCATGATTTACCAAAACCATATAAACCAAGAACAAGGAAAAAATTGGGGAAGAGAAGAGGAAGAGAGAGCGACACTGCATGGGGTCCAATTCGCCCCCCCTAGATGGCGGGTCTTGCTTCCCATCTAGAGTATTTATAATTGTAATTCCAAAAAGCAAAGAGCCAATAATAGTACATCCAAAAGCATCCCTTGTCCATAATTAGAGGGATTGCTCAACATAAATCCACGAGCTTAAAATATCACAAGGCTTAATATGCCCTCATCCACAATTAATAAAATAAATTAGCCCAAATTTCATTACTTTACAATATGGCCCATGGCCTTTGATAGCCATTAGATACTTTGATCAATCCAAATCACCTTCACCATCTCTGTTCCTTGTTATCCAACTCATCATTTGTACTCAAGCCACCAATTGTGTTAGTTATTACAATCAATTGATGAATCATCACACCAACTAATCCCAACACAAGTGTACGCTTGATATATAGACATCAAAATACACACCTTGCGAGGGATGACCAATTGCAATAACACTAGTAACACTAGTGACGTTAGTATTAACATGGAATCACCCACAATACTAACCATCTAGCTTGGTAAAACATAGATAGTTAGGCATCCCCAACTAAACCCTTCAAAGCATCCACTAGGACCCCCGCCGCATTTGGTGCGCTCCTATGGAATACTTTTCCATAGTCACACGACTAAAATAAAATATTTTGCATAACAAAAAATATTGAAAATACAATTCTGTAACATCCCTCTTACTTGAATTGTAACTGACCTCAGTTGTGTATTTGACTTTTTGAGTCAACGAGTGGAGATGTGAAGAGTAATCTCTTGGATATTCATCAAGTATCATCATGGTTAAAAAGAGAGAATGAATTTAGCCAATTCAAAACTTATATTATTATTCTTACCTTATAACAAGAGAAAGTACTATACCACAGCCATTCATTGCTTATGTTATTTTAATATAAGTTCTAGCATTATATTTGTCATATTCCTTAATATCTA
The DNA here is from genome assembly GCF_047967505.1 of Dipteris shenzhenensis. NCBI lineage: Eukaryota > Viridiplantae > Streptophyta > Polypodiopsida > Gleicheniales > Dipteridaceae > Dipteris > Dipteris shenzhenensis. The sequence continues at coordinate 21,769,548 of NC_141603.1, read as the reverse complement.
TACCGTCCCATACCAATATGATATTGATAAATAATAACAAATACAAAGCGTAATTTTTTTTCCTTTTGATGTGAGTAGCAATAAGTGACATATACTATTCTGTGATCAATAGAAGGGTATATGTACGTCATTGCTTAATCATGTCAAAGTTTTTGATTTAGGTTGGTAGCTAGTAATGATCTAATATGTATTTTCTTCAGCTGCTAGAAAATACATAGAAGATATTATCGGACATTCCAACTATTTTTCATTATCTATAAAAGCAATTCCATAAAGAGACTACTAGAGCAAAAAGCTTGCCACCACCAAACAATCATGCCTTCCCTCTTGCTTAGCAAAAATGTCATATGCTTTTTCTTCTCTTTAATTTTCTTCAATTCTGTTCACATTAGTAGAACACTTTATTGAAGCATACCATATGTATCACACAATAATAGTTTTTTTATTTACAATTAAGCTAGGATTGGCATCTACTCAAGCAAGCTATGAGGAATCAAGACCTCTAAGTAATTATACTTCTTATTTCATACATACCACATGATATACGTCTTCTTGTCCTTATTAATGCACATAATCATGCTTTATTTAATCATAACAAACTCTTAGCTCACATAATCATGCTTATTTAATCATAACAAACTCTTAGCTCACGTAGATTATCCTAGATCTTAGATAGGCTAGATAGGCTATCATATTTTATTCTCTTTTTCATGCTATTTTAATTTGATGTATCACTCTTCTTCAAATTCAATTGTTCCCTTCTGTCACCATACCATTATTTCTTGTTTCTATATGAGTATTTCAATAAGAGTAAGAAAAATGAAAATATAGAAAAACAAAAAATATGGGAATAGATACATATCTCCTTTGTCCTCCAAATATTTGCTTGCTGTGTTGAGCCCCAATCAACTTTCTTTTGCTTCCTGTTTAATCATAGGTCTGATAACTTTGTGGTTCAAAAGAGATTCCTTATAGAGCCTCTCTTTCATAGTGACCTCATCTTATGCAACTTTAAAAGAATCAATTAAGTAAAGCAAAGAAGAAGGATAAAAGATGTATCTAGAGATGCATTGAAGCAATAACATGCATATTGTGCATCTATTTATCCTTGTTTCATCTACAACTCTCAATTTGTAATTTACTCCTATTGCTTTCTTCCAAATAGCCATGATCTTTTGCTTAGGAGAGCAACATTCGTGTTGTGATCTTCATACGACTTCCATTCTTGAAATCACATGATGCTACTATTACTTTAAATATCATTAATTCTATAAGAATATGAATCTTTAATGTCCTCATGCCCTAAGGTTAAGTCATCTCTGGTCATGGCTATTCATCTTTCTATCCAAAGACTCCTTCTACCAATTCATTGGACAGTAGGTAGTGAAAAGAAACAACCATAAATTTCTTACTTGAAGTCAGAATATATTGATCCAACCAATCAAAAGAGCTGGCGCATACCCTTTGAACAAGCCAACGTGGGCCATTTTTGTCAATCGCAATTGTGGCATCGATTTTCAAAGTATCTTTGATAACTTTTGCATACAAACTCAAAACCTAGGGATCAAGCAGTTGAAATGATCACAAAGAACATTATGAGAAAGACTGTGTCATCAGATTGGAGAAAATCATGTCGCTTGTCTCCGGCAATCAGGCTAGAGTGTAGCCAGGCTCTGATACCACTGTTATAAAAATTGGAATTAGACATCATCACAAATTCATGATTTACCGAAACTATAGAAACCAAGAACAAGGAAAAAATTGGGGAAGAGAAGAGGAAGAGAGAGAGACACTGCATGGGGTCCAATTTGCCCCCCCCCCTAGATGGTGGCTCTTGCTTCCCATCTAGAGTATTTATAATTGTAATTCCAAAAAAGCAAAGAACCAATAATAGTACATCCAAAAGCATCCCTTGTCCATAATTAGAGGGAGTGCTCAACATAACTCCATGAGCTTAAAATATCACAAGGCTTAATATGCCCTCATCCACAATTAATAAAATAAATTAGCCCAAATTTCATTACTTTACAATATGGCCCATGGCCTTTGATAGCCATTACATACTTTGATCAATCCAAATCACCTTCACCATCTCTATTCCTCATTATCCAACTCATCATCTGTACTCAAGCTGCAAATTGTGTTAGTTATTACAATCAATTGATGAATCATCTTACCAACTAATCCCAACACAATTGTATGCTTGACATACAGACATCAAAATATACACCTTGTAACCAATTGCAATAACACCAGTAACACTAGTGCCATTAGTATTAACATGGAATCACCCACAATACTAACCATCTAGCCTGGCAAAACACAGGTATTTAGGCATCCCCAACTAAACCCCACAAAGCATCCACTAGGACCCCTGTTGCGTCTGGTGTGCTCCTATGGGGAATACTTTTCCATAGTCACACTTAACTAAAATAAAAAATTTTGCATAGCAAAAAATATTAGAAATACAATTCCATAACATTAGGGGCCTTACCTTGGCTAAGGTCTTGGCTACCCACGCGCCATGGGGCAACGCCCGCCAACCTAACCTACCCTCCACCGGGGCCTTAAGCCCTCCATTAGGTAGGTCTCCTCCCCCCCATTCCTTTCGCACCCCCCCCCACCCCTTCATGCATCTTCACAACCCCCCCTCCCAAAAAAAAAAGAAAAACCTCTACCGCTCGATGCCCCCTGTTATTTCCTTCCAAAAAAAAAACCCTAAACAAAACTAACTTTTAGGTTAATTTAACCCACATAAGGTTAGTTCTAACTTAGGTTAGGTTAGGTTAGGTTAGATTTAACTTAGGTTAGTGGTTAGGTTAGTAAGATACTAGGTTAGTCTAACTGTGATTAGTTAGCATAGTTAGTCTAATTGTAGTTAGTTAGCATAGTTAGACTAACTGTAATTGGTATCAGAGCTAGTAGCATTTAGTAGCATTGTAGTTAGGTTAGTTTGGGTAACTGAATTGACCTAGTAGAGTAACTGACTTGACTGATAGTTAGTTAAACTAACTAAGGGTTGGTTCTCCTCTAACTAAGGGTTTCTTTAAGTCTAGGGACCCTTCACACTGAAAGCTTAGGACCCCCCAAGGGCCACAATTCACCCCAATTTAACCCTCCATATCTGGCCAGTCATGCATCACCTATACCTACCAATGCACTAAAGCCCATAGAAGGGGATAGACAAAGTGACATCAATAATTAGATATAGACGTTGGCTATAATAGATAATTGTAAAACAACACATCTAATGTTGCCAAATGTGGATGCCCAAATGATACAACTAGAGGCACCAATCTAGGACGATGAATCAGAAGCAGTGGAAATGCCAGTCTTCATGACAGGCATTGTTATGGATAAATATGACCAAGGTAAAAGGCATAAATATGTGTGTTTGCTTGTATATGTGGCAATAGTATAATAAAATATGGTGTGCATAGGGCCCAGGGTTGAGATGGTAGGGCATGACCATGTGCCACCCTTCCACATAAGAGGACCCATAAGGTGTGTTGTACATAATCCATGGTAGTAATATTATAAAATGTTAAGGTGGCATGGTTCCTCCATGTGCCACCCCTCCACCTAGGCAATCCCATGCCTGCATTTAGTGAGACATGGCCCAAGGACCATGGGAGAAGTAATATAAAATAGGTGGAGATGGATATTATATTGGATTATTCCCTCCATGTAGGATAGGCCCATGTGGGGGGGGTGAATATAGTCTAAGAATGCAAGTTAAATAATGGGGAAAGTAGGATGAGGTGGCAAGACTCCTTGTGCCAACCCTCCACTTGTCCTCCTAGATGTTTGAATGTATTATAAAGTTGGGAAGAGACCAAGGGTGTATCTTAGACTTGGGATATGGGATTTGATTTAAGTGGAAAAATGAGGCAAAGGGTTGTCGCACACAATTGAGAGTGCATACCCACCTAGCCCACATGGGAGACTCTTCCACACACACCATGCATGTGGGAGGATGCATTTATTGGGAGAGGCCCCCTCTCTTGGCTATAAAAGGAGGGGGCTATTCCTTGATGTAGCACGCTCATTCTTGTAAAGCCACCTAGCTAGTACTTTGATTCCCTCATCCTCCTTTCAAATAAAGCATGACTCTCTTCCCTTGATGTCTCCGTCTCTACATTCCACCTCCCATCATGTACATTCTCCTCTTCCCCCTCTTCCTTTCCCCTTGTGCCATAGTCCCCCTCTTCATTCCCACCCCTCTTAATCCCTTTTCCCTACCTATGTTAATGCTTCTCCACTTGCATTCCCTTTTCCTCCATGGCCCTCGAGCGTCGCCATGCCTAGCATCTAGCCTCATGCCTTGATTTCTTTTCTAGTTAATAGAATTGGTGTGGCTGTTGGGATCGAAGTCTCCATGGCTAGTGGCATAAAATTTGTTACTCCTAGGGCTGGGTGTAGTACTGTAGTTTCTTCCGTGTGCGGTTCTCTGCTTCTGCACCTCCAATCTGCATGTCTTCTGCTCATGGCTCTCCATCTCTATGGCTATAAAACTCCCCTACTTCTATGCTTCTAGTCTGTGTTCCTTCTACTCGCAGTTTGTGTGCATCTGTCTATGCGTATTCTGGTTGGTGAATCTTTTGGTCATACCAGGCGCATTTGCAAAACTGCAACACCCGCATGCCCCCTGGTTGTGGCTGGCGCATTTGCGCATGCATTCATGCGTCACGGACAGTGATTCTCTAGGTTCCTGGTCTTTTGGTCGCGAAAGAGTTTCTGGGCCTTTGCAAAACTGGAACACATCTCGCATCCCTATCCTCTTCTTCTCCTTCTCTTTCTCTTCTCTTCTCCTCTCCTCTCCTCTCTTTTTATTAAGGAGTGGGAATTGAACCCAAGACCTCCCCATTCACAAAAGGAAGACTTTCCAATGGGCCAGCAAATAGGAAGTGATGAAAGTGTAATGATATTGCTTATATGTTCAAATCTCATGAACTGTAACTCTCTAATCATAGGGAGTTTCCCCTTACTATAAAAAGCAAAAGTACTTCATTTTATGTGCTCTATTCATATCTCATACTAGATTGTAGATTATGAACCTTTTCAAGTTCACTCCTTGGACGCACACCACATGAAGAGGGTGGATATTTATGTCACTTCTCGACGAGTTCAAGGATTTAGTGCCTGGTCCTCCGCTCATTACGACTACCAATTAGCGAGATCTCTTTCTTGATTTTCATGTCAATCTTCAACAACTGATTGTACAATGCATTGCTCAAGGAGACGACGGGTGGGATGATACACTGTGGATGATTCAAGGTAAAGAACTAGTGATACACTGGGAGGGCTTTGATTCCAATTCTACTCATTGTGTGGTGATCGAGCTACTTGCTGCATCGAAGGTAATTAAAAGGGTGACATTCTTCCAAGGATGGGATGATCCACAAGCTTGGGGGAAGATTTGGTGCATCTGCTTATTGATTCCTGTGGATAAGCTCATCTTGAATGGTTTCTTCTCGACCTCACTACAAAGGTTTCTAGGGCTCGGCTATGGTCGGTAATGTTTCGACCAAGGAATCCCTTTGTACCTAATCAACCCTTTGTGCCACATTTTGAGCTTCAAGTTGTAATTCTTTTGGTCTAAAGATAAACTATTAACAAAGGATTGCAAGTTTATTTGGTGCTGAACGTCTTGCTCAAGTATTGAATTCTCACCAGCCTCTCCTACCCATCTTGGACGACCGAGAAACTTGGGATGTTTGGACTCTAGTCTTGGTGTGATGACATCTTGGCTCCTTCAATTTGATGGAGCATACAAACCTACGATCAAGGTTGCTGGTGTGGGTGTGAAGCTCACTTCACCAGGGGTAAGGTGTATTGTTATAGCAAGTCTGCACCTGCAAGTACTTGCAACCAAGCTGAGTACTCGGCACTCATTTTTGGGCTATAAAAGGCACAAGAACATCACATCAAGCAACTTGAGGTGTAAGGAGATTCTCAACTCATGTGTAAACAAGTTAGTGGAAGGTGGAAGGTGCGAAGCGAAGGCTTGGTTCCAACAAGCATTGGAACTTTGCAAACAATTTGAAGAGGTAAAAATCCAGCATATTCCTTGAGCTCAAAATTTAGTTGCTGATTTCATGGCACGTGAATCTTGTACTTCAATCACGCATGAAACGAGGGGAAGCACTGCCCCAACAAAGCGGCAAGCCACAAATGAGGGTGATCATTTGTAAAGAATGCAAAGGTTGTGGTCATCATGAAACTCAGTGTTGTGCATATTTGATATGAGTTTACCGACTTTGGAACATCATCAGAAAGGTCCTTAAGGACATTGCTCAAGAGAAGGATGCCAAATCGCACACCCCTTAAAGAAATAGCATGGCGACTACAAGAACTGGAAGAAGCTGAAGGTGATGTGCAAGCTCTCCTCATCCTTTAAGATTTATGCTACCATATTTCAAGCTCAATATATTACAAGCGAAGCTTTGTCGCTACTCTACATACACAATGCTCTCATAGTTGTTGTCTTAGACTGCCCTTGTTGCCACAGGGTTAACAATAAGGATTTGGAATGAGACCGTTAAATCATTACAAGGGCTATGTTGCATGTGAAGCATGCATCATGAAGGCTGCTAGGATATAGCAATTTATTCAAAAACATCAAAATTTTATTCTACATACACATGCAACCAAGTAATCATTCAAAAGTAAACTACGTGAGCTTCTCGTCAACCCAAGGACACACCTAAATGAGAATATTAGGCATGGGTTAATGGGGCTACAATGTTGTGCTAAAGTGATGCATACCCATTTGAGGGCACGCTCCATAACTTTTGTTTGATTTGTTCAAAACCAAAATGGATTGAAAATTTGGAATCCAAACTAGTGGGACTACTGTATGGTGGTTTGAAAAAATTCATAGCTGTTGGTGTTGGTATTGGTATCTAGATTTATCCTAAAATGGAAGAAGTTAAAAAAGTGCAATTTGTGCATGTGCAAAGATCTTTTAATAAATCCATCACTATTTACAATTTTGAATTGTTTCTTTTTCCATGCACTTGCTTACTATATGGCTCATATGCACGCAAAAGGTCATTGAATTTCATAATACACAGCATCAAACTCGATAGTATGCCCTTTGGCCTATTTTTGTTTTGAAGCATTTTAGGCCACATTGTACTTTGTTTGGGATATCCGATTCTGCTAACGTGTATCACCAAAGGGGGGAAAACCAGTGGCTGAAAATTTTGCTACTCTAGTGGATTTCAAATTTTCACACCTCCCGCCCATCAAATCTTGGAAGATTAAGTACCTACAACCTACCCCCGCCCTGCAAACACCCTGCAACCTGCATGCACTTTGACGTGACCTTGCATAGACTTTTGTTTGCCATTGTCTTCTTTCAGGTAAGTTGTCTTCTATTCTTTGCTTGCCTCACCACAGCTAGATTCTCTCGATCTATTCTAGACTGATCATGGCCATGGCATCAATGGCAACATGCAGCTCACCATGGCTTGCAAGAGAAGCAGACAGAGGCTATGAGATAGGAAAGTTAAAAAGCTAGGTCAAGGCACAAGGAACAGAGTGTGGGTAGAGGAAGAACACGAGCTGTGGTGTCACGATTAGTGGGAGCATTTGAGGCAGCAACATCAGGCCATTCAAGTGATTACTAGTCTTGAGTCTTCACAAGATTTATCTTGCACCCTAAAGTTCATAGAGTAACAACCCTACCAACACCTTAGGAGATGCACGTCCAAGAGGCAATGCTCTCTAACTTGAGAAATGGCCTTTAGAAAGTGATAGGGGTACACAACTTAGATCAACTTACTGCAAGACAGTGACATTAGCTATGTCGGTGTCCCTTGAAACAAAGGAGAAAGGGCTTGGACACACAATGTCAAAGATGTTGTCAATCAGAAGGACCAATGTGGCTCCAGTGGTAGTTGAACATAGAGTAGAAGCAATGCACGATCATCTCGATCCGAGAAGTCTATGGGCTTCAATAGAACACAAGAAAAGGAGAGAGAGCCTAAGTTTGGAAGTCATTGCTACAATGATGATGTTTTGGCAAATACAAGAGTTTATCCAAATAGAAAGAACATTTGAAAAAACGGATGGGATGCAAGGTTTTGAGGAGCACATCATACACATGCTAGATACAACACAGGTCAGTGGTGCCTAAACCAGCCCGATGGTGGCTGATTGTGATTAAGCTTTGGGATAGTTTACTTGTTTCATTTCTTAAACCAAGCTTGGACTAAATGTGATTGTCCTAAACCATCTCGGTGGTTGGAACATCATGCAATTGTAGGCTGGTTTAGCCCAATTTCTCGTTATGTGATTGTCCTGAACCAGCATGGTTGAACAGACATTAGTTGTTGTGCAGCCCGATGGCAAAAATTAACGGGAATATTTTTTGCAATAGAATAGCAATATATTATTATTTTACTAAACCAACCCGATGGTTGGAACGTCATGCAACTATGGCTACTTCAGCTCAATCACCAATTATGTGATTATCCTAAACCAGTGTGGTTGAACAGACATTAGTTATTGAGCAGCTTGATGGTTGAAATTATTTTTTTTCTTAGTACTTAAATTCGTTAAATTTAATTTCCTGTTATTCAGGTTATATATCACTATTTCTAGACCGGGATGGCTTGTACTTAATGTGATTATCCTAAACCAGCCCAGTGTTGGTTCAAGACAAAAGATTCACGACAAACAGCAAGTAGTTACTGACATAAATTGTGAAATTCAGAAATAAAAAGTGATATACTTGTTATTGTTTAATATGTGTAGTTGAGACCGTCATGCGAAACCAGCCCCGGTGGTTGCTTAGCTGACCAAATTCCTCACACTCTCCATATCCTTTTGAGCAAACCCTCACAAGAGTACTCCAAAGCACATGACACATATTTTTGGAAAATGTGCCATATATTTTGTGAATGCATACCCAAATACAATGCTCTTCAAACTTCTTAAATGACCCACAAATTTCTTATTCCCTTTGATTAAACTTTGCAAGAATACTTCAAAGCACAAGACACATATTTTGTTTCATTTCAAACAAATCAATGTGTGTGCACACATATAGCTAGAAACCACATCCAGACATTATGTAACCAAATTTCCCACACTCTCTATATGCCATCTGAGCGAACCCTCATGGGAGTACCCCAAAGCATAGGGCACATATATTTGAGAAGTGCACCAACCAAAACAAATCTGCACAAATTTCCTATCCATACCCTAACTCTTCTTAAATTCCCCACAAAATTCTTATGCTATTTGAGCAAAACTTTACAAGGATACTCCAAAGCACAAGACCCATATTTTTTTTTCTTTAAACAAATCAATGCACACACACCTTGATTGTCCTAAATGTGTTCTAAACTAGCCCAGTGGTTGATTGTCCTAAATGTGTCCTAAACTAGTCCAACGGTTGACTGTCCTAAACTAGCCCATTGATTGAAATTGTGATTGTCCTAAACCAACCTGGTAGTTGAAATTGTGACTGTCCTAAACCAACGTGGTTGTTGAAAATTGTTTTGCTTCATTATATACTTTAATTAGACTGTATTTTGTCTTGTTTTAGTAGTGCAAAAAGGGGGCTCACTGTTTAGTTGTTCTTGCATGTTGGGTCATCAAACGGAGTTGTATCTCAAGTTTATGGATTAGAATCCAGACATTTCGATTGGGCAGAGGAGCTTTAAGCATTGTAAGCCCTCGTACATCAAGAAACTCAAAGAGATGAATGTTTGTTGTTGCAAAACACACATAGACTTTGACGTGGCCTGGCAAGTGATGAATAACTTGAGATCTAGTCATGTTGGAGCATTACTCCATGGGGATCGATGCCCATGCCTCCCCGATGAATGCGCGAATTGTAGGCCACCAAGGTCCTCATCATGTGTTGCAAGGGAGGGCAGGTTTTGTAGCCTAAGGTCTCTATGGGAGCCAGTGGTTTGTCCAAAGGGAGACTGTGAGTGGCACCAAATTGAATGCATTCGTGGCACATGCAAACATTGCAGCTTGAAGCTAAAGAAGAAGACATTCAATGTCTATCCAAATGAAATGAGGGAAGACAACCATGTTGCTCTAAATTGGAGGAGATTTAAAAATGTCAATGTTGAAGGATTGAGATGCTTGCTGTCATATAATAGCACTCATCTAAGGGAGCTTATAGGTCACGTGGTTCAATCCCATCCCAAAATATGTGCTTCACAATTTCACAACAGCTAGCTGGTAGGATAAGTAGTTCAGGATGTGCCTTGCCAATTTTCCCCATGACACTATTGTATCTATCATAGATATTTTGCTGAAAATTATTTATTTCAAGAACAAGATGAGATACAAAGTGCTCACTGGTACAATAAGCAAGTAACAATTCTTGTGCATATCTTGTATAGTCATTTGCTTGATTCTTCCATGCCTGATGCCAATCTGCTTTTGTTGACTTACAGGATTCCAGGTAAGTGCAACGCACATACCATTTCTACATTTCACATGATAGGAAACATGACACCTTATTTGTGTAGCATGCTTTTCTACTGCATTGGGAATGGCTAAAAAAGGAAAATCCCCATGCAAAAAATATAAGACAACATTGGGTGTGGTCAGATGGTGCTGTCTCTCAATTTAAATCAGCCCATGGATTCTACTTCATCTCAAGGTTCAAATCCTTGATTGTGGTCTAGATATGATGTGGAATTTCTTAGGGTCTAGCCATTGGCAAGGGTGAACATGATGGATGTAGTGCTGTTATTAAGCAAGCTCTATTTAAACACCAATTAACATGCCTTCAAGAAGAACTCAATGATGCCCATGATGCTGTAACATGGCTTATAGCCAACCTCTCCACAGGCGTGCATCAACAAACAATAAACAAAGCCTTAAGAATACTGTGGTACGTAGAGTGTTCCATGAAGTGAAAGTCGAGGAAGTGCAAAGGAGAAGCCAGCATGATTGTGAGAAAATTAAAGGAGTTCATGGTTAGTACATCATATGGGGCTTTTCAAACAACCAACTAAATAAAACAAGAAAACTTTCTTGTTTCTACAGTGCATGCATCATAGGGGATCATGATGATTATGGAGAACATTCAATTGTGAAGACATCAGAGCGAGTTCAAGTTTTCCCTCTATGTTCAGATGGAGTGACAAACAATGGAGAGACAAACGACTAGTCACATTTTGGGGAGAGTTTGGATGACCTCACTGACTGCCTAGAAGAGAGGGATAACTTTGTAGTTGTCACTGCATCTGGGGAGAATGAGGAAGATGACCCATACTTTCTATTACAGTGCACAAAACCTAAGTACAAGGTTGAGGAAGCATTTAAGGATAATTGGGGAACAACCTATGAGAAGTGGAATGTAGTAGTCAGAGCTTTTTTGTACAAAAAGGCATCCAAGAGAGGCCGCAATTACGAACCGCTACATAAGAGTCCACAAGCATTTTTGTACTCTCATCTAGTAAGAGCTATTAAGTTTCAGATGCAACCTATGCCACATTAAAAGAAGGGCAAGAGTGTCTTCAAATTGGATTTAGACAAGCATGAAAATATCTTGGGGTGTCTTGGAGCGGTGGACGAGGACAACTTAGATAGTACTAAGAAAATGTAGTCTCATTCCAAGAAAACTTGGAAAATGTATTTGAGACTATGCATTTTTTAGTAAATCCCAAACTAACCACCGTGCTTGTTTTTGTAAATCCCAAATGATAAATCCCGTGCTTTTTAGTATATCCCAAACAACCACTGTGCTGGTTTTATTAAATTATTTTTTTAAATTCCATGCTTGTTTTTAGTATATCCCAACAACCACCATGCTGGGTTTATTAAATCCCATAATGAATCCACACATCCACAAATCCATTCATCTTATAATAATAGAAGCAAACCACCACATTGGTGGCTATTAATATCCTATTGCAACCAACCACCGTGCTGGCAATCACTTATCTTGCACGACTATCGTGCACTACTACCGTGCTATCCTAAAATTTGTTGCATAGTGCTATACTAAAACAATCCCCTTTAAACTAGTTATCCTATCAGATTTCAACCACTGGGCTACTTAAAACATTTAAGTACTAACATGAAATTAGGTCGACACAAAATTAGGTATTAAGAGCACCATGGATGAGGGTAGGCCAAGAAAGTCCACAAGTCCAAGAAATGTCTACAAGATTTTTAATTTTTCAAAATACGACATTTTGCGGCTTAAGAAAATTCCAAACTCCCAACTATCTTATCAACCTCTCTGTATAGCAAGCATCTCCCAACCCTTTAGGCCAGTCTAATGTACTATCGTAGACCTCTTTACACACTTGGATCACACACTGCTTGCTTGACTCTACCGACTTATACACCCATAGTAACTCCTTCTTTTGCCAAGTAAACTGTGGAGAAGATTAAGAATTCAATAGATTATGCATAGATTACATAGATTACATCTCAAAGCCTCCTTTCCTTCACATTACATCTCAAGGACTCCTTTCCTTCATGGGGTTGGTTCCACATTTCTTTGAGTAGGTCACCTTTTTGAGCTCCCCAATTGCAGGCTTTGACCCTCCTTGCTCCTTTCCTTACTCCTTTCCAAAATGGGGCTGGTTCCTTCCTTCAGGGGCCTAGCCCCTCCCTTCATGTCGCTTCCTCTTTCCTTGATTTGAGCTTCATGGTTGTTGCAGGCTCGGCCCTTGTTGCTCCTTTCCTGAAGGGGGCTGGTTCCTCCCTTCAGGCTCCTTTTCCTTGCAGTCAGTAGGCTCTCAGTCTTGGCCTTCTTCAGTTTGAGCTCCTTGCCTTTTGCATTTTTTGCCCAAATGGCAAATTGAGCTATAGCATCTACTTTCTCATCATATAGATAGCTGTAGTAGGTAGGCACATTTGATCTGTCCATGACCTGGGCAATAACAAATGGCATTCTTTACATAGAAATCTTGCATGCACAAACACCCCAAAGCAAAAAAAGTGCACAAGATGGTAGAACGAAGGCCATTGAATCATGTAGTCATCTATGATGGGGCTATGCCAGACCATGCTGCTCAGCAGGATAGGAATCTGATTTAATTGTTGTAGCCATCAATACCACAATCTTGCTCTGTACATGACAAAGTTGCTTCTTGATTCCTTCCTCCCTCATCCTAAGGCTGCATATTTTCTCCTTCATCTCCTCCACTCTTTGCTCACTTTGTGTAATAGCTTCATCTGAATCCCTCAGCATTTGTTGAAGCTACTTAAATTGCTCAAAAACATCAACATGGGCCATTTCCAAGACTTCCACTCTAGTTTGGAATTCTCTCAAGATGACATAATACTTTTTAAAACTATCGAAAGCCATGGCAAGCTCATGCACAACCCTATCATAATCTTGTTGCAAGGTCTTGTAGCTTACTCTTTGAACTTCCAACAATGTTTTGAAAAACAACCCTCACCATGGCTATTGTAACTTGATCCACTGTGGCTGTTCTCTGCATCCTTCTCGGCCTGGAAATTTGTCTCATTTTCTTCTCCACCCCGGCTACTCTCTGCCCCATCCTTCCTGGCCTTGAATCTCTCTTGTAGTTCTTGCATCACCTTTGTAGTTTTTGTGTTCTCCCTTTTCAACTCCTCCATCGTCTAGTCTTTTTCAATGTTCAATGCATTCTACATGTTGAAGAGCCATTTGTAAAGACCCTCCTTTTCAGATCTCTGATCTTCAAGCTCCTTTTGCATCATTGCTAGCTCCTTGCCCGTGATATCCCCATCGCTTCTCACTTCTTCAAGCCTATCTCGGAGCTCCTTGATGTGCTTCTCTGCTTCTTCTCTTCTATGCCTTTCCATGTTGACCGTTTTTGCAACAGCCTCAGCTTGCTCTTGTGCCTGCAAGGCCCTCGCATGTGCCTCCTCTACCTTGGATTCTGCACCTTCCCTGAGAATTTTCTCAAGTTGTGTTGCCTTTGTTGCATTGGTGGCTTTCTCTTGTAGAAAAGTCACCTTCTGAGACATCTTCTTATCGTATGGCCCAAAAATCCCTTTGAGGGTAGATGCCATCAGGTGAATTGCAACTCCAATAGATTGAGATGACAATTGGGATTTGCCATCCATGCAATGCTTCAAGTTGTTTAGCATGCTCTTGGAGATCACCCTTGAGAAAGATACATCACATCCTTTCAGTTTCTCTCCTGCTGCTTGAACCTGCCAGAACTTTATGATTCTTCTCGTATCAGGAAAGATGTGAATGGTCTTCTTTAGCACATCTTGGAGGTCTATTGGCAAGGTAGAAAGATTGACTCCACCATCTTTACTAATCGAAGCGTTGGGGTATAGATCTAGAACTAGGCTAGTAGCAGTTAATTACCAACCATCACAGTGGCCCACAATTACTCACCTTCTAGGTTTACCACCATCGGGATTGCATGCATGATTACTACGAGTGTAGTAAATTACCAGTCTCATCGGGCTTGCATGCTTAGGAGAGTACTAGAGTGTATGGTAATGAGTGATTAGATGTGATTAGGCTTGATGATCTACTTTTATTAGAATTACTGATTGGTGGTGGTGGCTCTCATTAGCCACATCTGTAGTGGCTATGATTCCACCGGGCTGATAATTAAAGTTACCAGCCACCACAGTGGCCTACTCACGGGGCTTAAGTATGCATGATCACTACGAGTGCAATAAAAATTACCAGTCGTCAGGCTTGCATGCTTAGTAGAGTACTAGAGTGCATGATAACACGTGATTAGAGGTGATTAGGCTTCATGATTTACTTTCATGCTCAGTAGAGTACTAGAGTGCATGGTAATGAGTGATTAGAGTGATTAGAGGTGATTAGGCTTCATGATTTACTTTTGTGGGAATTATTGCCCGTGGTGGTGGCTCTCATTAGCCATGTCTATCGTGGCTACAATTCCACCGGGCTGACGGTTAATTATTAGCCACCATAGTGGCCTGCTCACCCACCATCGGGCTTAAGCATGCATGATCACTATAAGTGCAGTAAAAATTACCAGTCACTGGGCTTGCATGCTCAGTAGAGTACTGAGTGATTAGAGGTGATTAGGCTTCATGATTTACTTGGTGGCAAAGCTACGGCAAAAGGCTACACGATGATAAGTAGTACAAAGATGCTGTGTGTCATCTGAGCGGTGTTCAAAATAAATAGATTGCATCTCATTATTATGCAAGTGCGACATCATGACGTTGGGAAAATTTCTAGCGAGAGTATGGGTCCGTGCAAAATTCAAATATTCACCCAGGAGTGCATCGCATCATGGCCGCAAAATGGCCCCGGAAATAGTTTCACAATTGGCTACATCCAAGCAAACATTGACCCAGAAGGTTGGTTTTTTACAGAAGAAAGTATCATACTTATGTTAGAATGAAGATAAGCTTAATTGAGCAAGAAATGTAGGGGATATTATCTAGATTCAATGAGAAGCCATCTACTCATCATGGATATGATGCCCTTGAAACCTAGGTGACCATGGGCATGCAGGCACTTATCTTTCTTGTCTCTAGTGATGAAGTGGCTTCATCAAATTCTTCACCAAAAACTTGCAAATAACTCTGAGGTGTATTTGGTGAAGTAAATGTTGCCTCTTTGTTGTTCCTTTGAAAGAACCTACATTGCCACAAGATGAATGAAGGAGTGAAAGTGGCCGAACATATTGGCTATCTCCATGCCTTGGTAGAATAGCTTGCTAGTTGGGGAGACTATAAATGGTGAGAAGCTATATTTGTTATTCTTGACAGCATGGTTGATTCATATGAGCATGTGTATCCACTCTTGCAAATCTATCCACCTTACTCTTCCACTCTCATCTTGGAGGAGATACAAATCACGTCAAGAAAGGAGAATGGTAAGGAAAAAGAGAAAGATACAACCTCTTCAAAGGATGAAGAAAGTAAACGTGTGGGTGAGCTCTTTCTCTTTGTGAAGAAGCCATGTATCCACTACTATTGGAGCCCATGTAGACATGCCATTAAGGAGCATCACAAGAACTAGAAAGATGAGATAAGCATAAAAATGTTGCATCAAACCATGAAGTCAATTTTGCTAATGTTGAAAGTAGACTCTAGACTATGAGCCTTTGTTATCAAACAATTTTGAGTGAGTCCTCCTTGATCAAAGCACACCCTGCAAGATCAAGGGAGATTGTTGAGAAATAGATTATCATAGCATCCATTATTAATTGGAGCTATGTGTACCTAAGTGGAGTGGTTGTCTAAGGTTCTAATTGTGTGTTGGGCCTATGACACATGTAATGCTATGTGGTAACAAATTATAATCACCTCCTTGTGTGTGGGACACTTGGAGCTGGTGTGCTTTGTGCAAGACTCCTTTCCCTTGTCTATTTAAGGTCTTGTACATGAGTGTGAGACATCTTTGTGAGCTGTATCTGGTTAATGATGAATATTGCTTGGTGACATAGCTCATTCCACATTCTACTTAATCGCTTAAGCTTTCTAGATGTTTAACTATAAGAGATAAAAAGGCAGATGAATAAAAAGAAGCTAGATGAGCCAGGGATCTTTTGGATAGAAGAAAGAATATTGCAAGGGAAATTAGCCATTCATTCAAGAAAAAAGTAGAGAATCACCAAGCCCTGAGGTATTGAACATAAGCACACAACACATAGAGTGTAGCAATGTAATAAACTAAAATGAGAATAACAAAGTGAGAAAAGATGAAGCAAAAGGCATTCCAATGGAGCAGAATCAAATTAATATGGCCTAGGATAAATTCTAAGAAGCAAATTTGATAGTTTCTTTGAGTGATTACTAGAACTCACTCTCCACTAAATTAAGTTCTTCTAGAATCCCCAATCAATGAACAACCTACAATAGAGCCATCTACAAGGGTGGAAATGACCAAAATGGCAACTTGAGATGAATAACTACTGCTATAGGATCAATCCATGCACTTATTATGGCAAAAACAATCACTTTGAAAAGTTTTGCAATGAGAAGAAAAAAGACAAGAAAATATGGTTGAAGAAAGAACTCCATCAGCAAATGAACCAACAAATTTTGTGGTAGATAAAGATAAATATTGGGTCTCCTAAAGTCCAACATCTTTGAAATTTTGTCATCACTTAGCCATGTAGTCAATTTTGAGGTTCTCTGCCTAGAGTGGTACTCCAAAAAGAATGTTATGGTTATGTGTATTATTCCTTATAGTCTTTTTAAATCACCTCTAGTCACCATATGATGTAGGCCATGTGATATGTCTTTGCCTCCATGGTAACTCTTGCGAACATGAGAAACTAGGTCCACATAAAGGCCTAAGATTAATCCTTGTACATGCAAGGGAGATAACCATTTTGGGGGGTCTATCCCATTTTTGTAAACCTTGACCCTTGGACACCCTTGCTAGCATGAGATCCTAGTAGCCATAGATTTATCCTTGACCACCATGAGATGACATGTGAAAATATGTGACTAGATGTATCCTTGACATAGCATGAGGCAAACCTTGAGGGGGTTATGTTGGGATATTTATGATCAAGGTCTTGCTCTAAGGTGCATGTGTGCATCTAGAAGTCACATGTTTGTGTGTGTGTGTGTGTGTGTGTGTTTTAGACTTGACAAGGCCCCTTTCCATAGTGAAATGAAAACAATGTATCTCAAAAGAAAGAGCAATTGTCATTAATGAAAAGTAAAAAGGTCAATGAGAGGTGGGCATAAAAATTTGTAGAATGCACAATTGTTCAAAAGGTTGTGCTTTGATAAGACGTGGCATGCATCACTTTTATTGAAGAGGGGAGTCTACATACCTACCATCCAACAAGAAAAACATGGTGAGAACTAGTTAAGCCTTAGTTGGGAAGATAGGTCTCATAGTGAAATGAAAACAATGTATCTCAAAAGAAAGAGCAATTGTCATTAATGAAAAGTAAAAAGGTCAATGAGAGGTGGGCATAAAAATTTGTAGAATGCACAATTGTTCAAAAGGTTGTGCTTTGATAAGACGTGGCATGCATCACTTTTATTGAAGAGGGGAGTCTACATACCTACCATCCAACAAGAAAAACATGGTGAGAACTAGTTAAGCCTTAGTTGGGAAGATAGGTCTCATAAACACCCCTCCCTTGTTATCGGAGTCACAATAGCAATAAACACTAAACATTGACTTACAAAGCTAGTTTGAAAACTTATATAAATGCTTTGTAAGTTAATTTTGAGCAAAGGGAAGGGAAGGGAGAAGAAAAACCCAGGGTAAGGTTTAGAATAACCTTTGAAAGTTTAAAGAAAGATTTTTTGTGTAACAATTTTAGAAGTAAAAAAGGAACTAATGGAAAAATTATGGGGAGTGAGAAGAAATATAAAGAATAAAAAGAGTGCTAAGTATTTGTAGTGGGAATTAAAAGGGAAGGGTTTAAGTTTGCAAATTAAGAAGAAGGACTAAAATCAAGAGAGGAGAGAGACTAATATAAAGAGAATTAAATAATAATATAAAAATGACAAATCATAAGAGAGGTGAAAGAAAGAGGGGAGAGAGAGAGAGTGGGGTTTAATGCAAGAGTTCTTAGTGGGGCCAAAAACCTAAGAAATTAATGAAGAACAAAAGGTAGAGCAGAGCAAGGTAAGGAGTCTTTTGGGAGGGGTTGCAATAAATTAGAGAGGGGGGGGAATTATATGTATAGAGAAAGAAGAGGGAATTAGATATATTTATATAAAAGAGGGGGAATCTAACATAAGTAAATGAGAAGAGAAGGGGGTTTATTCAAATAGAAGGAGGGAGAGTTTTAAAAGTGAAAAAAGAAAGGGGGAAACATTAAAAAGAAGGGGAAAAACCATTAAAAAGAAATTGATAAAGAGAGAGGGGGGAGGGGGAGGGGGCGAATCAAGACAAGAGAGGGGGTTAATATTAAAAAAATGGAAAAGAAAAGGACCTAAGAGTCCAAGGTGGGCGCGACATCTGTGTGGATGGTTAGAGTTCAAGAGAGCCATGAAGAGGGGAGCAATAAGGATACTATAGAAGCATAAAGATGGCGAGGTCTAGAGAGGGGTTAATGAGGCATAGAACCATCGGTAGAAGGAGCAATGCAGTCATGGGGAAAAAGTTACAAAGACATTGAGGGGGCAGTCAATAGCAAAGAAACACACCTCGATTAAAGTTGGAGGGGTGGAGAAAGGACGTGTAGACAGTGGACAGAGGAGAGGGGGCCAGCGCATGCTGAGAAGGGTAGCGGGGAAATTAGGGAGCTCAGCAAAGGAGGCAGAGAGTGGAGGTTCTGATAGCGAGTCAGTGGTGTAGTAGTATAAGATAGGCTTGAAAAATGTGGGGTAGGACGTAAGAGCTAGGAAAAAAGAGTGTTATATAGAAGAGGAGGTCAGGAGAGTCGGGAGTCGAGGATGGGAACATTGGGTAGGTGGGGGTTACTTGGGAAGGCGGGTAGTAAGGAGTTAAATTTTAGTTGTAGTTAATATGTGTAAGAAATTGGACACAGTAGGTAGATTAAACGCAGAAGAGTTTAGGGGTGGTTTAGAGAGCTTTGGGAAAAATATGGGAAAAAGGAAATTAGGGAGATTAGGAAAGTAGAAAAATAGGGAGTTTAGAAAAGTAGGAAAATAGGGAAGATGGAAAAGT
This sequence comes from Dipteris shenzhenensis, assembly GCF_047967505.1. Classification (NCBI taxonomy): domain Eukaryota; kingdom Viridiplantae; phylum Streptophyta; class Polypodiopsida; order Gleicheniales; family Dipteridaceae; genus Dipteris; species Dipteris shenzhenensis. The sequence continues at coordinate 21,750,008 of NC_141603.1, read as the reverse complement.
GGAAGAGATAAATTAAGTTAAAACTATATAGGGATATAAGGGAAATAAAGGAAAAAGAAAGGTAGGGAAAATAGGGAATGTAGGGATATAGAAATTATAGGAAAAAAAAGGGGGGTTAGAAAACTAGGAAAAATAGGGAAAAAGGTTTTTAGAAAAAATAGGAAAATTAGGGAGATTAGGGAAATAGGAATTTAGAAGAAACAGAAAAAATAAAAATTAGAAAAAATAGGAAAATAGGATAATTAAAAAATAGAAAGGATAGGAAAATAAGGAAGAAGGGGGGGGGGGAGAATTTTAATAACGGGTAAGGAATTTAGGGGAATTTTAGGGCGAAAAAAGGTTAAGGGAGTGTACATGAAAGAGAAAGTACTGAGAGTGTAAGTGTAAGAAAAGGCGGGGGGGGGGGGGGAAAGGAAAAAATGTAAAGTAATTGTTAAGGAGAAAATGAATAGGAAGTGTGTGTGTGTGTGTGTGTGTGTGTGTAGTGAAGCACACTATTGCTATCTAGGACCATGATATAGGTGATGATTCAGTAGAAAGCGCCCTCTTAAGGAGATATCAATGCTTTAGGAAGTCCCTATGATGTAGGGCTGACTGCCTTTGATGTAGGAGAGGTGCCTATTGTCTAGACACCCTCTCTCCCACTCTATAAATGAGACGCTTCTCTCTCACAATCAATAGCACACACATTTTGGTCTTCTCTTGAGTTCTCAACTCTTGTCATGATGCATGTCTTCTCTCCCACCACTCCCCAACATGTGTGAGAAGTTGTTATTCCTTTATGATCGCATTCATCACGTGCACATTTATGCATATTGAGCATGGCCTAGCATGCCCTCATGGACTTATTTCTTCACGTTCCACCTTTCATCATGGATGCATGCATCCACATTCCACATTCACAACATGATAGTACCATCCTTCATAGATATGAGAATTTGCAAGAGTTTGTACCATTTCTTGCCTATGCATTTGATGAGCTCGATGATGCACTTCACTGTCCATGGACTGCACATCATGATGATATCTTTTGATAGTCTTTACTTAGTTCAGGGCGTTACTACAGGATCATCTTCACTTCTATCATCTAGAGATTCAGTGGGACATTATGCAATATATTGCTCCTTCAAACATTGTATTAGATAACAAAAGTTACATTTTGGGAATTTTGAAATTGGGTGGATTTCATTAAAATTGGGAAAGGTTTCATTAAATTTGGGAAAATTTTAATTGATTGTGGGAATTTTGCCAATATTGAATATGCTAATATTTGGAAATTATGAAGTTCTAAAAGACAGCTTCAGAAATTAATATGCTGATATTGAATATGCTGATTATGGTGGTAATATTTCATTTAGTTGTTGGTGAAAGACTTCTTGTGAAAATTCTCATATTAATAATATGCAAATATCCATTGACAAGATAACAACAATTGAGAAACTCGGGGGGGTCACTCATCATATGTAACCCTATCACGTGAGTTCAACAGAAGGATATTTTTTATTTCTAAAATTTACAGAAATAAATATACATAAGGGACTATTTTAAATAGTTTTGGAAAAAATTTACAGATTTGTATAGAAAAGGGGTACATTTTATTAATGAAAAATTTACAGATAAGGGATTTTAGAAATATGCTTTGAACGCACGTGGTATAGAGGGTTTATACATAGTGACCCCCCCGAGTTGAGAAACATCACATGAGAACACACATTACAATAGAAGCTTGGGAGATCAAGAGGGAGAAAATTGACACCATTTTCTATGTTGTGATACCAAGCAAGCTCTCCTGTGCTTTGATACACTGACACTCTATGGAATCTTAATCTTCTTGTATCTATTTATGGCTTTTGACATCCATGGCTAGATGACCACATCAATACACTCCCACACCTGTGGATCCAACCTATTCTCTACCCAATACTTGTTCCAGTCGTCAACATAGGCATCTGCATCACTTAGCCCCTTTCTCTTAACTGATGGTGCCTAATACTGGATTAATAATTTCTTAAAGTTGGGAGATGCAACATCCATCTTGGCACTTGATATAGTATCAAGCCTTATGGGGTATATAGGATCTTATGGCCTCACTAAGACAAAGTCACCTTGCTTAACATCCATCATTGGTCTAAACTCTTCCCTTGGCTTACCTTTTAGAGGCTTGCAATAGTGATCATTCAATTCCTCATAGCCTTGGAACTCATTAATTCAAGCATCTATATCCTCCTCCTCATCATGCGATTGTGTTCTTGTCCAAAACTCTCTGTACACTCCTATCTCTAAGATGTTTTCCTGTTCAAGCTCACTGATCATGGTTTTCCAATAGTCTATCACTGGCCTAATGTAGGACTTAGATGATGCATTATTTCCACTTGCACATCCCTCCCAAAACTTAATGTAATCCTTTATCCCCGATATATTACTTGCATGTGATGTCTCACAACTATAGCCATTGGTAGTATTTTCGGACAACCTGTTGTTGGCAATAATGGTCGACCCTCACTATCGGCTTGTGCCCACTCCAACGGTGGCTGTAAGAGCACTTAACTCATACAGGTTGTTCCTACTTACTCCTGTGTTTACAAGATTGCCTGCACTATCCAGAATTTTTGCTCCTGTCTTATTGAACCTCACCTCATGGTCAAGGTCAGTTACGGAAGCAACTGATAGCAAATTTCTCTTAATTTGTGGAACATACAGCACATTAGATAATTTCTTAACATCTCCATTTATAGAAATAAACAAAACCATACCTATACCCTCAATAGGGCATTTACGTTATTTCCAACCGTCACAGTGATGGGTTCCTATAGAGGGTGCATCGAACAATATAGACCCTTCTTGCAAGCCATGTGATGGGAGGCACCACTATCCAACACCCATAAATCAGTGGTTGAAGCTTCTTGAACTGAGGAACACCTTCCTCAATGGCCCAAAATAGATCCAACTTTGCTTCCGCTGTGTTAGCTATCTCTTTCCCCTAATCTGTCTTCTTCAAGGTACCATTCTTTTCATCTGCTTTCTTGACCTGGCAATCTGCAATCACATGGCCCTTCTTCTTGTAGTAGAAGCATTCTCCCTGAAACTTCTTCTTGCCGCCCTTATTCTTTTTGTCACCACTAGTACAGGACTCACCTTTGGTGGAGAAACCACCTTTGCCTTTCACAGTGGCAGAGAACACAGCATCCCCATTGCCACCTCCATCTTAAGCTTTAAGCCTCAATTCCTCCTCCATAAGTAAAGCACAGAATTCCTCAAATGACAATCGTTGGGGTCTCACCTGAGTGTTAAGCATTGTTACCAGTCCGTCAAACCTTGGTGGACATATCTGGAGACACCGCAGAGCTAGCTCTTTGCTAGTCTTTTGTATCCCAGCACCAGCCATCTGGTCATGCATATTTTTGATTCGGGTTATGAATGCCTCCACTGTCTCTCCTTCATTAATCTTCTCAGCTACGAGCTAATTCTCCAGGTTCTAGATCCTTGTCTGATTCCACGTCTCATACTGACTCTTCAATATGTTTCAGGCCACAGTTGCCTTAGATGTATGCTGAATCAAGGTCAAAATACTATCAGTAGTACTTTGTAACTAGGGCACATAGAGCATCTGCATTCCTGCATTTCCAAGCTCATAGAAGGTCGGCATTAGGAGGTATCGTACTCCTTCGGATTTGCTGGGTCGGGGGTTCCTTGTGGTTCTGGGTTAGTCCCCAGTACTATCTCCAAAAACTCATATGAATCCAAAATAGCAGTAACTTTAAGCTTCCACAGAGTGTAGTTCGTACCATCTAGCTTGCCTTTAGTGAAGGCTGGTGGGCGAATCCTCAACGCCTAGATTGTTGTTGCAACTGGTGCAGTTGTAGCTATTGAACTCAAGCCACTTGAGAGTGCTCTCAACAGAAGCAAGAACGGAAGAGGGAGAGAGAGAAACAAAGAGCCACACAAGTTTTGGTGGGTGCAAAACACCCTAATCTTCTTTTTCATTCATTTATATATGTGTTTGAGTATTGTACATAACTGGGGTAAAGGCACAGTGACCCTTAACCCCCACAACCTCGCACTTAAAGGACAATGTGCCTTTAAGGGAGAACAACCAGTGAGCATATTATCCAATGCCCATCAATACATGACAATACTCAAACCACTAACTAGGTAAACTCTTCGTCAGCATATTTGCAGGGTTATCGTCTGTATGAACCTTGACAAGCTCTATGCCCTTGTTCTCAAGTACCTCCCTGATGAAATGGTACCTGATCTCAATGTGTTTGGTCTATCCATGAAAGACCAGATTTTGTGCTAACTAAATGGCACTCATGGAATCACTATGCAATGTTGGTACACCTGTATGAATCCCCAAATCTCCCACTAGCCGATCAAGCCATATAGCATCCTTGCAACCCTCTGTGGCTACAACGTACTTAGCCTCTATGGTAGACAAAGCAACGCACTTTTGTGTGCAAGACATCCACGACACTGCACCACCTGCAAAGGTGAACACATAACCAGAAGTGGATCTCCTACTATCCACATGCCCTGCATAGTCTGAATCTGTGTACCCAAGTACACACATGTCTCCTTTACCAAAGCAGATGCACATCTCCTTGGTACCCTTCATGTACCTCATGATGCACTTAACTACCTCCCAATGCCTCTTTCCTGGATTAGCCATATACCAGCTAACAACTCCCACTGCAAATGCAATGTTTGGTCTAGTAGCTATCATTGCGAAGATAGTGGGAGAGAAGGAAGGAAGCTCACTTGTGGCTTTCTCACATACACAATGGGGAATACACACAAAGGTGGAGGTTGAAAACAGTTTTCCTTTTCTTAGTTGTGAAAGCCAAAAGAACTCTAGTACAAAGAGATAGAAGAACCCTATATGTGGGAATCAAACCAAACTCAGCTAACTAAGGTGGCATACTAACTGAGCCACGAACTAGAGTACATAAGGATAGCTGTCATCCGGCTATTATTCGTGGGCGGTGTACCAACCGCATCTACAGCTAACAAGTCGGTGACATAAATGCACAACGGTCACCCTGGCATATCATGAGTGGAGCTCGATATCTCAACACTCCTCCTCAAGCTCAATCCCAATTCCTGCACACCAAGTAGGTCTTTGAACTTGCACAGCTTCTCTGCACCCAATGCCTTCATGGATATGTCAGCTACCTGATCCTCTGTGCTTACATAAACTAGATCATTAAGACCTAGTAAAACCTTCTCCTGCACATAGTGATAATGCACCTCAATGTGCTTTCTTCTAGCATGATAGACTGGGTTATTTGCCAAGTGTATACTGCTCATGTTGTCACAATAAATGACAACTGGCCCATCTGTAGACTGATGCATATCATAAAGTAGCTTATGCAACCAAGCTACCTCACATCCAGTCATTGATGCACCCCCCTATACTCAGCCTCTGTACTCGACAAGGCAGCTGTAGGCTATTTCTTGCTGCTCCAAGTGATTGCAGCACTCCCAAAAGAGAACACATATCCACTGGTAGATCGTCTATCAGAAATACTACTAGCCCAATCAGCATCAGTGTATCCATGTAACTGTATCTGAACCCCAGTCTCATAAAATAGTCCATACTGTAATGTGGACTTCACATACCTGAGTATGCGTCTAGCCACATCCAAATGTGATTTCCTTGGAGCCTGCATAAATTGACTTACCAATCCAACAACATAGCTCAAATTTGGCCTGGTAATAGTCATATAAATCAAACTTCCTACTATGTGTCTGTACATAGTAGGGTCTTCTAGAAGCTCACCTGCATCTACGCTCAACTTCACATTCTGTTCCAAAGGAACTGAAATAGGCTTACAGCCTGTCATCCCATAGGACAGCATGTCCAATCCATACTGCCTCTACAAGAGCTATATCCCACTTGGTGATCTAATCACCTCAATGTCCAAGAAATAACGTAGCTCTCCCAAATCCTTCATCTCAAGCTTCTGCTTCAATAACATTTTCACATGAAGGATATCTTCATCACTATCACCTGTGATGGTCAAATCATCAACATAAATGACAAGCAGCATAATACCTTTCTCTGTTTTTCTCACATAAAGTGAGAAATCTGCCTTGGAAATCTAAAAGCCAATAGTGACAAGATACTGTCCTATCTTGTCAGAACATGCTCTAGGTGCTTGCTTCAAGCCATACAAGGCTTTCTTCAACCTGCAAACAAACTCAGGATGAACAGCATGAACATAACCTGGTGGCTGCTCCATAAAGACCTCTTCTTGCAAATCACCATGCAAGAAGGCATTCTTTACATCCATCTGATGTAAAGACCATCCCTTTGATGCAACCATAGCAATGACTGCTCTTACGGTTGCCATCCTTGCAATGGGACTGAATGTTTCTTCATAATCAATGCCATATGTCTGTGCATACCCCTTGACAACTAATCTTGCCTTGTATCTATTCATAGAACCATCTGCATTGTGCTTGACCTTATAAACCCACTTACAGCCAATTGCATTCTTGTCTTTAGGCAAAGACACTAATTCCCATGTAGCATTTGCTTCCAAGGCATCCATTTCTTCATCCATGGCTTTCTCCCATTTTTATTTTCCCATGGCTTGCTCAAAAGAAGTGGGTTCTGGCTCTTGTATCACTTTGACCATATAGGCATAGTGAATGGCTGTAAATCCATCATATTTTAGCCTATCCATAGGATATCTAACTCTAGTAGACCTTCGCAAAATAGGCTTACTTCCAAGTGCTCTCAAAACATCCCTAGTCTTCCTTACTCCAGGTGTAACAATAGAAGGAATACCCAACTCATCATCAATGCTCTGTTCTGAGCCCCTGGATTCACCATCCACATAAGAGTGACCTACATTCACATCAAACATGGGCTGATCTACCTTCTCTTTTCCTTTTTGTGATACCTGTGTACGACTATCTGCATTGCTTTGAGGAAATTCTCCTGATCTTAATCTACCTATCCATGGCGAAGTATGTGAACCACTCCAAGAGGACATTGTAGGTCCACTAATATTTTGTGATTATCTGCATTGCTTTGAGGAAATTCTCTTGATCTTAATCTACCTATCCATGGCGAAGTATGTGAACCACTCCTAGAGGACATTGTAGGTCCACTAATATTTTGTGATTGCTACTGTGAATTCTATGCAGCATTACCATTTTGTGCATCTACATCATCAATCACATTTACTGGTTTATACTAGCTGCTCATCTCATCGAAAACAACATCTCTGCTCACTGTAAACTTACGAGTAGATGGGTTATAGCATCTATACCTTTCTGCTGCAGAGAATAACCAATAAAGATGCACTTCTCGGCTTTTGGATCTAACTTGGACCTCAAGTCATCTGGCACACGAACATAGGCAATGCAACCAAAAATTTTCAAATGAGAAATATCTGGTTTCCTACTAGTATACATCTCCTCTGGCATCATGCCATGTATTGCTACAGTGGGAGTCCTGTTCATTATGTAAACTACTGTAGCAACTGCTTCAGCCCAATAATAATCTGGTAGGTCTTTTTCATTTAGCATGGCCCGAGATACCTCTCCAATATGCCTGTTTTTCCTTTCTGCAAGTCCATTTTGCTATGGGGTATGACCGCATGAATATTGCTACTTTATGCCATGCTCTTGCAGGAACCTTGCAAACTCATTTGAGAGGTACTCTCCCCCTCCATCTGACCTTAGGCATTTTATTTGCAGGCTTGTTTCTTTTTCAACCATAGCTTTAAAAGCTTTGAAATGCCCAAACACTTCACTTTTCTTTTTCATAAAATACACCCAAACTTTTCTACTGTAGTCATTAATAAAAGTGACAAAATAATGACAGCCTCCAATAGATGCAACTTTAGTAGTCCACACATCAGAGTGGATTAATTCCAATGGCTTCTTACTCTCTTGAACATGCCTAGGAAATGGTTTCCTTGCTTGTTTTCCAAATTGATAGGCTTCACATACCTTATGCATTTCTGCAACCTTGAATTTAGGCAATCCTGCAACAATATTTTGGGCCTACATTGATTTAAGTTGTTGTACATTAACATGACCAATGTGTTTATGCCAGATATCAATATCTGCAACTACACTGGTCCCATGTGCAAACATTGCTACACTCAATTAAGGCATGTCCACATCCAACGTAAACATCCTACCCTTCTTCTTTTCTTTTGCTATCAAGCAACTGTTATTTTTCATATCCTCAACAAAGCATCCATGAGGATTAAATCTGACCTGCAAGCCCTGCTCAACCATTTGACCAATAGAAACCAGGTTCTTCGTGATGTTCGGGACATGAAATACATCAGACAAGTATTTCTTTTTCCCATCCTGCATAGACAAAGGAATTTTACCAATGTGCACAATAGGATGTCGAGTATCATCACCAGTCTCCACAAATCCTGGTCTTTCCATTTTCCTTGCATCCTGCATCCATTCTGCATGACCTGTCATGTGGTTTGACACAACTGAGTCAACGCACCTGAGTGAACATACCACACATCATTGCTTTCTTCTGCACTTGTCACAGAATTGGTCATGTGCTGCACCATAAACAAATGCTCATTTCTGGCATCACTCTATCTACTAGAGGATGCATAATTGCCTTGCTGCAATTTTCCATTCATAATGTCATTCTGCTTTTTGTAGCAGTCTTTAGCCATATGACCCATTTTACCACAATAGTAGCATTCAACATTGTTGTTTGCATTTTGGCCTCTCTGCCATCCACCATGACCTCTTTGGCTCCCCCTACCTCTAGAGTTACCATGTCCTCCTCCATAGGACTGGTTTTCTTGAGTTTACTACATATTCTGATTTCTACCACGGCCTCTAGATCGGCCTCCTCTACCTTTGCCTCTACCTCTTCTAGCATTTGAGTAGAAGACAGTCTCTTTTGAAGTTCCTCCTGAAGAAGATGCACCACCATTTCTCTGCTCTTCAGAAATTAGAAGAGCAAACAACTCCTCAAAATCAGGAAATTTTTTAGGGATGGCAATGGATGTCCGGAATTGTGCATAATCCTTTCCTAGACCATTCAAGGTCACAGAAACTAAATCATCATCTTCCACTGGCCACCCAATGGAAGCAAGTGCATTTGCAATCTTCTTCACCTTCATGTGGTAGTCATTGATGCTCATATTCTCTCTCTACACATTGTGTAACTCCTGCTTGAGCTGCATTTTCCTAGCTTGCGTATTTATGCTATACATTTTTTCAAAAGTATCCCATGCCTCCTTTGGCATACTTGCATCCTGAATATGCACAATCATAGAATCCGAAATACTGATAGACAGCCAGTACATAACTTTTCTGGCTCTCTCATGCCATCCTTTAAATGTCTGCATTTCTTGTTGATTGGGAACATTAGGAAGAACTGGTTCTTCTTCATTTCCTGTAATGAACTCCCAATAGCCTTTTTTCATAAGGAAATTTATCATTCTAAACTTCCATGCTTGGAAGTTAGTCTTGTCAAGCTTTTTAGTGACAATCTATGAAAGAGAATCAGACGCCATTGCAGAACACCGCAAAGTATTCTGTCACTACAAAAACACAGCTTCTGCCTCACAAGGGCAAATCTGCAAAACAAACGAAAGTGGTTTTTGACCACATAGTCACTTCCTAGTGATGATTTTGCATGAACAGGAAATAAGGATGATTCTGTATCTCCCAATATCTCTGCAAAGGCATCCGATGCAATTTGCGGCAACTTTCAACCGACCTGCAGAATAGTGGTTGCACAGCAAAAACGGGGATCAAGACTTTGTGGTAGTTTTCTTTGATAATATCAAGATTTATAGCAAGAGCCAAGAGGAACATGAGAAACACTTGGATCTTGTTTTCTCTCTCTTACGTGAGAACCAACTGTATGCCAACCCGGAGAAAAGTTCTTTTTTCTAGCCTGAAATTGAATATCTTGGACACATTGTTTCAGATAAAGCCATTTGAGTAGATCCCAAGGAGGTAGAAGTGATAGTAAACTAGCCACAACATAAAGATATCCATGAGTTACGATCTTTTCTAGGTCTATGTAGTTTCTATATTAGAAATTTTTCACACAAGGCACATCCATTGACCAAACTACTGCGTAAGACTCGTGCTTTCTCTTGGGGTGAGCAGCACACTTTAGCCTTTCAATGACTTAAGGGTGCAATGACACACACACCAGTTTTGACCATGTCGAACTTTACGAGACCCTTCTTTGTCATGGTTACTGATGCTAGTGGACAGGGTTTTTTTCTGAGTGCTTGTGGAGAGCTTTCGCCTCCAAAACGGTCCCCGAAATGGCCTCGAATCAAAAAAATAAAGTCACCGAGGCTTTGCCCTATCCCGTACCATATATTGCCCTCTCGCCACACCGCGAAGGGGGTCTCAATCTGAGACAGTGCACTCTTGCACTTCTGGCTATGCTACTTGCATAGATTTGCTCCCAAACTCGAAAAAGGAAAGCAACACTGGTCCTCTTACTAGGACACCGCAAACTTCGTTTGCTTTCTTGAGCTCCTTACCACGAACCAGGCTCTGATACCATGTAAAGATAGTGGGAGAGAAAAAGGAAGCTCACTTGCGGCTTTCTCACATACACTATGGGGGAATACACACAAAGGTGGAGGCTGAAAACTGTTTTCCTCTTCTTAGTTGTGAAAGCCAAAAGGACTCTAGTACAAAGAAATAGAAGAACCCTATATGTGGGTCTCAAACCAAACTCAGCTAACTAAGGTGGCATACTAACTGAGCCACGAGCTAGAGTACATAAGGATAGTTGTCATCTAGCTATTATTCGTGGGCGGTGTACCAACTACATCTGTAGCTAACAAGTCAGTGACATAAATGCACAACAGTCACCTTGGCATATCACGAGTGGAGCTCGATATCTTAATAACCATAGCATACATAAGACTCCCAACCACGGATGCATAAGGAACCTTGGCCATCATGGCCCTCCTCATCTGATTTGGGATATTTGTATGACTCGATTTCACATATGGAGGCAATGGAGTACTCACTGCCTTCCCCCCCTCCATATTGAAACGTTGCAATACTTTTGTAACATACTCCTTCTGTGAAAGCCAAAGGAGTTTCATACTCCGATCACGCGTGATGCACATACCAAGAATATGACCTGCAAGTCCCAAATCCTTCATATTAAAGGCCTCATACAACTTGGCCTTTAATGCATCTAGCTCATAAGTATTCTTGCTAGCCAATAGCATATCATCGACATATAGTGCCAGGATTATCAGGCTATTATCCTTAGCCCTTTTTGTGTAGAGGCAGTGATCAATCGCTCCTTCTAAAACCCTAGGACTGAATGAAAGCATCAAACTTATGATACCATTCTCTAGGCACTTACTTAAGACCATAGAGACTCTTCTTTAGCTTGCAAACTAAATGCTCTTTGCCCTTTTCTTCAAAGCCTTTCGGCTGCACCATGTAAATTTCCTCATGTGAATCCCCATGCAAGAAAGTTGTCTTGACATCCATCTGCATAAGCTCCATATCCTCTGCTGCCACTAGTCCAAGCATGCATCTAAGTGTGGTCATCTTCACAACCGGAGAGAATATCTCATCAATGTCCACACCCTTCTCTTGCTTGAACCCTTTAGTGACCAAACAGGCCTTGTACTTAGGCACATCATCACCTTCGATGTTCATCTTATAGACCCATTTACATGGCAATGCTTTCTTTTCATGTGGCAAAGAAACCAAGTCCCAAGTCTTATTCTTCATAAGTGAACTCATCTCTGATTGCATAGCATACTCCCACTTGCATTGATCCTCGCGCATCATAGCCTCTCTGTAGCAAGAAGGCTCCCCGCAATCAGTAAGCATCACATAGTCTACCCCTAGAACAAACCTACCAGGCAGTCTAGACACTCTAGATGATCTTCTCAAGGGCATTTCAACTTGCTGTCCCACCTGCATATCAGCCACATTTGGCTCATCATTTCCACCAATAGATGTTTCATCATCTACCCTTGATTGTATACCTGTGGCAGTATTTGGTGGTACCATTTCTTGCACATTTGGTGCATGGACAGCTTGCTATCTATCAACATATGCAGGTGGATTCACATCCTGGAAAGTGATTCTCCTCATTTCAACATCCCTCATGGGTGCCTTATGCATCTTCTTCTCATTGAAGACTACATCATGGCTGCATATGATCTTCTTTGCTTCTGGATCTAAGAGACAATAGCCCATCTCCCCACTTTCACCATAACCCAGAAAGATGCATTTCCTAGACTTAGGATCTAGCTTCTTTCGAAGCTCTTTTGGCACATGTGCATATGCCTCACACCCAAATATATGCAAATGAGAGTAAGAGGGCTTCTTGTCACTCCATGCCTCTTCAGGAATACCACCATCCAAACTCTTACTAGGTGATCTATTGATCACATGCACTGCACTCTTCATTGCCTTAGCCCAAAAACCACCAGAAAGAATTGCATTGGAAAGCATGCACTGCAACCTTTCTTGAATGGTATGATTCATCTTTTTTGGAACTGGATTTTGCTCTAGAATATGAGGGGATGTGAGCTCCCTCTTAATCTCACGTGTATCACAGAAATGCTAAAAGTCATGAGAGAGATACTCTCCACCATTGTCAGTCTGTAGGCATTTAAGTGTTTTACCTGACTGATTCTCAACCAAGGCCAGCCATTTCTGAAATACCTGGAACACATCACTCTTCCGAGCTATAGCATAAGTCCACACTTTCCTAGTTGCATCATCAATGAATGTCACATAGAATTCAGCCCCGCCTAATAACTGTGTAGGCATGGGACCACATACATCTGAATGCACCAAATCAAGCTTTTCAAACTCTTTCTTCCCCTTCTTTTATGGGCTGATTTAGTCTGCTTCCCATAGAGACAGTGCTCACAAAATTCAAAATCAGAGAAACTCAAATGTGGTACATAACCCAAACGGCATAAGAGTTTCATTCCATTCTGGCTCATGTGCCCCAACGTGCAATGCCACAAAGAAGTGCTTGGCTACTCAGTTATTGCAACAACATGATCAAATACCCCTGATACATGTAAGGGATACAAAGTCCCACACTTGGCACCCCTAGCCAAAAGCATAGAGCCCTTTTGAATTTTCCAACTCTGAAAGCCAAAAGTGGTGTGAAAACCAGCATCATCTAGCTGACCCACTGAAATAAGACTCTTGGTCAACTGAGGCACATGTCTCACAAATGCCGACCCATTTGCAAATTAAAACTGTCACCTAGTCCCACTATGTCACATGCATAGTCATTTCCAAGATGCACACAACCTGTCTTTCCACTGTCATAAGTGGAGAACCATTCCTTATGGGGAGTAACATGGAATGAAGCACCAGAATCCAAAATCCAATCCTGAGAATATGCATCATCTGAAGTGGTAAGCAACTTTGCAGATAAAGTAGACATGAAGAGAACGTCATTATCACTATCATGTGTGACTGCATTGATCTCCTCGATCTTCACTTTTTCTTTGTCCTCCCTTGAACTCTCTTCCTTTTGATTTGCACCCCAATTTGCATTCTTTTTCTTATCCTTTTGCTCTCTTTTTAGCTTGTAGCAATCCTTTTTCATATGGCCCTTCTTGCACAATGGAAACACTCAATGTTCCATGCCCTGGATTTGTTACGATTCTTCCCTCTTTCTTGGGACTTCCCCGTGAACTGTGATCTACCCCTTTGCACATTTAAGGCTGCATCCTGCTTGTTGCCGTCCATAGACTTCCATCTAACCTCCTCAGCCAACAAGCTACCCACAACATCATCAAACTTTAGTACTCCACCAGGTGCAGAGTTACCGACAGCTGTATGAAAGGTATCCCATGAGGATGGCAATGAACATAAGAGAAATATTGCCTTAGTCTCCGCATCAAAATTCATCTTCTAAGCCTGAAGCTGGCTGAAAATAATATTGAATTCATTCAAGTGAGAAGCAATGGAGACCCCTTCCTTCATCTGCAGCTCAAACAACCTCTTCATGAGGTAAACTTTATTAGAGGCAGTTTCCTTCTCATAAGTGGCACACAGTTTCTTCCACAAATCTTTCGTAGTCTGCTGATTTACTACTGTGAAATAAACTGACTCTGCAAGATGAAGTCTAATAGTAGACTTTGCTAATGCATCCAACTCATTCCAATCATCCTCAGACATATTTGCAGGCTTAGCTTCAATGCCTGCCAAGGGTTTAATCTGCTTCTTTTGAATAAGCACATCCCTTATCTGTTCTTTCCACAAAGAAAAGTTTGTCCCATCAAACTTTTTAGTGTTGAAAAACTCCTTTTCAGACATGGAAGAGGATGCCATGATGCAAATAAAGCAAAATCCCAAATGCTAGTGCCTATAAGAGAGAATCACACCAAATACCAGGTGCACCCCAATGTTATGCCACAATAGACTGAAATATCACCAAAACTCAAAGCTCAAAGCATCAAAAGATACAAGTGACTCATGTGCATGTACTATGCATCCATATGAGCAAATCTGTCCCAAAAGAAAATGCCAACTGCAATGGCAATCCAAAATGCCAATAAGTGCCAAATGGCTCAAGCATAAACACCATCCATGGGTATATGCATTACTAATATTTCATCCAAGAGAGCATAACACTATCAATGCATCACCTCCAATGTGTCAAAGCTATCCCTCTGCATAAAATAGCATCCATGTGCAAAGCGTCCATAAAAAATAGCATCCCACAAGGTAATCTGGGCCTATCAACGCATCCAATAAGGATCGCAATGCATCCAAATGGCTTATAAATCATCCACTGCAACCCAATGCACACCACGAATGAGCGCACGTGGCTCAAACTACAACCAAAGTGATCTGCATAAGGTATGCTCAAGAAATCATGGTCCTACAGAAAAGACCGCTACTGAAAATAGAACCTGAGATGCCTCAAAACATGGGCGCCATTGCATAATCGGACTCAGCAAGATCTGCAAATATCTCTCTTCTACTGGAACTCCCAAATCCTAACCAATGAGTGAGAAATGGGAGTCAACACTTATCCATTGCCATGTGGCATAAATCTAAGGTTTCAAAACCTTAGAATGAAAAATGCATAACAGAGAGACGAAATCGAATACACAGAGATCTATAACTCTAAAAATACTCCACCAAATCACGCAAGAATTGACAGGTAGGGGTTTTTGGGCATCCGAAATGCAATGGGACAGATAGTTTTGGAAATTGTGGTCTCAATCGTTGGGTCCAACACACGGACTGAAAAATGTGAGCTGTTTGTAAACTCCATCAGAGTGCGAATGGTGAGCAACATAGAAGTTTTAGGACCTCCTGAGTCCACCGGAACTTACAAATCTGCAAATGGTTGCTCCAAACTTGAGTTCTAACACCCGAGTAGAAAAACGCAGAAACTAACATAGTGAGTCAAAAATCCAATGAAATGATCCCAGATTCAAGAATGAAGGTGTTTCCAAGCTCCTGAAGTGAAGTGGATAGCAAAAGCAAGCAATAGTTGCCTTTACAAGTCAATACGGAGTCTCTGTCATCGATGAAACAAGGAAAAGCTCAAAAAGCGACTTTTTCTTTGAAAACACTTAACAGGCTCTCAAAACCACTTCACAAAGCCAAAGTGACTTTTCCAAAGGTTCCTCCAAGGTCTCTACACACTCAGATGCAAGTAAAGTCACCCACAAAGCTTCCCACAGAGCTTCTCCTTCCTCCCACAGAGCTGCTGAGCTTCCAAGCATTCACACATGCTCAACTAGATCACCCGAGCTCTGATACCACTTGAGATTGCTCTCAATGGAAGCAAGAACGGAAGAGGGAGAGAGAGAAACAGAGAGCCACACCAGTTTGGTGGGTACAAAACACCCTAATCTTCTTTTTCATTCATTTATATATGTGTTTGAGTATTGTACATAACCGGGGTAAAGGCACAGTGACCTTTAACCCCCACACCACTTCTTGTTGCCATCACTCCGTATGCTGTTGAAGCCCTCACCTCTCTTCTATTCTTTGATCCTTAGAGCCACTTGGGCTCTGATACCATGTTAAATTACACGGCGCAGTGGAACAAAAACTGAACAAAGAATAGAGAGAACATAGCAAACTGAAGATAAACAAAATTTTCCTTCAATACTAATGTAGTACAGATGATGGCTCCGTCCACCCGTGCACTCCCACAGTGGAGCTTAGATGGCGATCTAGACAAATACTAGGTGAAGAGCTACTAGCTGGAAGATCTCTGTTGGAAGATCTGATTTGGTACAAGGGACTGGGAAGGTTGCCTCTTTATAGCTATGAGGGCGGTAGTCAAATCAACCTAGTCGGTGGAGCCGACCAGTCAACCTAGTCAGTGGAACCGACTAGTCGTCCATGGAATATTTAGGGAATATTCTCTATACCATCGCAAGAGTAAGGGGCTCCCACACAATCACCTTTCGACCATCAACGGTCTCATTGATAGACCTTATCTAACATACAAGTCAGGATCCATCCAGTGTCCCGAGCTCACACACATGGCTTCTCCTCATATGGGGGCCTTACAACTTGAGCACCTTGGACCACTGGTGGTTACCAAGGGGTGGTGCATTGAGCATATCTAACATATTAGAGTTGAAGAAGAAGACAAACAGGGTATGAAGCCTCTTTGTAATACAATTTGGAATACAAACACCTATTTCTAATAATATTCTTCTATCTAAAGCAAAAAAAATTCATGTATCTATGGCCAAATGGTGAATCTTTTCTTATGTCTATTTTAATTATCTATTGTTTTTAATATTGCATCTTTTTTTATATCAGCTTGCACACAGAAGTTATATCACATTTTGATGTAAGTTACAAGTCAAAAAAATATTGTTTGCCAAGTTTGGCCATTCCAATTACATATGTAGAAGGGATTTGACCATGGCACCAGATTGATTAGATGGAGTATTTAAAAACCAAAATTTGAGATTTTCCTATATAACCTTGTAAAGGATTGATGCATTTCATGATTTTCTACGAAGAAATATAGATTTTGAAGGGGTAGAAGAAGAAATTTGACAACTTTGGCCATTTCAATGTCAATTTTTGGCAAATGTAGGAGGAATTTGACTACGACGGAGAAGAGAAGTTGGTCGGGACATCATGGGGTGTCCAAAAATGCAAAAACCCACCACGGCGTGACTTTGGCCATTTGGAGGGTGTCCAAATGGCCAAATTCATGCCGTGGTGGGTTTTTGCATTTTTGGACACCCCATGACATCCCAACTAGCTTTGTCTTCAGTGCCGCGGTCAAATTCCTTCAACATTTGCCAAAAATGGATATTGGAATGGCCCAAATTGTCAAATTGCTTCATCTAGCTGATTGAAATCCATGTGTCTTTATAGATGCATCAACTTCAACATAGATAAACATGAAAAAGAAAATATTTACAAAGTAACTTAGCAAATGAAGGTTGGTTAATATGACAACTTATGTGCCTTGTAGCACAGCTCTGGTAAGACCCTTAGGCAATATATTTTCTATATAATTTCTTGCGCTTTGGAGGAACCTTGTAGGTTGGCTATGTCGATGTAATTTCTTATTTAATCCAAAAGACTCTGATCTTCCACTACATCACCTTGTAAATTTTCATTTTCTTTATTTATTTTGCCTTTGGAGCCACCTTTTAGGTTGGCTACGTTAATGAAATATTTGATTTCATATCACTAAATCACCTTGAAATAATTTGATGCATTACATGAGAAAATATATATTTTAAAGAGGAATCTAAAATTTTCATTTTCTATGTTTTCTTGATGATGGAGGTTGGCTATGTCCATGTATCCTTTATTTTAATTTTTAGGTTGTCCACTATATCACCTTATAAAGGATTGATGCACTTCATGATTTTCTATGAAGAAATATAGATTTTGAAGGGGTAGATGAAGAAGTTTGACAACTTTGACAATTTCGATGTCCATTTTTGGCAAATGTAGGAGGAATTTAACCACGGCACAGAAGGCAAAGTTGGTCAAGACGTCATGGGGTGTCCAAAAATGCACAAACCCGCATTTAAATGGCCAAATTTGTATTGTGGTGGCTTTGTGCATTTTGGGACACCCCATGATGTCCTGACCAACTTTGCCTTCTGCACTGTGGTCAAATTCCTCCTTTATTTGCCAAAAATGGTCACCAAAATTACCAAACTTGGTCGAGAGTATTAAAATTTTGACTTGGAATATTCATAATATTTTCCTAAATTAATTTTACAAAAATATATATACAAGTAATAGAACTTAATTGCATGGAATATGAAGAGAATAGTAAAATAGCTATAACTTTTGTGCTATAACTCCGATTGCAAATTCTTTTAGTTCAAAATTGAGAGCATGAGTAGCTCTATGATATTTAACTAGAAATTTGGTCCCTCAATGTTCAAATTCAATGTAGAAGACCTTCAAAAATTAGTCACAAGTTGAGGGGGTCATAAATTTGTAATTACTTTGGACACAAATGAAGGAAAAGGGACAAGTTTGCATATAAAAGGTTCAGCTCTCTACACAACAAACTTGGAGGTGGTGTATTCAATACTCTACAATTCAAAGCGACATTACCTTATATTGAATTAACAACACATTCAAAATTTCAACCATGACTGAAATTATTGCTTATCACATGGTATCTTGCAAGGAAGAGAATGTGATAAAATGTACATTTTTGTATTATAATCTCTCCATTCAAATACAAAGAGTCTTCATAGCCTGTACCTCCTCTTTGCTGGCTCTAATGCATAGAAAAAAGAGCTTTTAAAATCCCCTAGTAAGATCCTAATACTAATAACATTAAGGCTCTCCTCTCAGGGTAGCCAAGCACAAAGTTTTTTACACCATTGCCAATGGGATACAATGCAATAGGGGAAGCCATGTGATGTGGATCACAATGATCAAGCTATCAATACTTTGATGCACTTTAGTAGTTAAGTAGGCCATTTTAAAAATTGGATGTGGAAGACTATAACGTATCCTCCTGCTCGACTAATATAGTGCACCAATGAGTAATCTCAAATGCCTCCTGCATCAATTCAACAACCATTACATTAGTAGACCTAACAAAGCACATCACATTATAAGACCATAAAATATAAATCAATACATAGGATGCTTACCATCATGGCATTGTCTCCTTTAATGATGTAAGCAAGGCAAATAGGTATAAACTGTAAACTTTAGACATGAAAACTTTAGGCATGAAAACTTTAGACGTATTACCTGAAAACTTTGAACACGAAACCACACAATAAAAGCATCAAAAGAAAATTCATCAATGTTTTTAATGTCCTCCAAGTCATGAAGAAAACCCATGCAAATTCCAAAATGCCCAACCTACAATTTATGGGCAGCTTGTACTAGTCAAACACATTGTTTGATGTTGCACGAGGGATAAAATAAACATTTTCATGCATTTCTATAGATTCTTTCCTCCTATTTCACCATTTCAAGTAAAGTTGAAGGACTATACATTTCGTTTTCCATGAAAGGTATTCCTGCACATAACTTATAAACAATCCATTGTCAGTTATATCAAAGATTCCACTACTTCCCACTCCTATGTTAAAATAGGATCTTGTAAAGAAGATAGGCAAGGAAAGTACATAGAAATACATCCTTCCTCTTGGGAAGCTTATATGGACCCTTAGCAAAACGTTCCATGACTATCTAGTTAGTCAAATTGTAAGTTTAAGTCATCCAATGCATTTTTCATGTTTTAGAACACACTAGAGCTCACAATATTGTCAACTTCTATCACTTTATTCTTGACCATGCCTTTAGAACACACTAGAGCTCACAATATTGCCAGCTTTGGTCACTTTGGTTACTTTATTCCTGACCATGCCTCTACAACACACTAGAGCTCACAATATTGCCAGCTTGTGTCACTTTCTTCCTGACCATGCCTCCAGAACACACTAGAGCTCACAGCATTGCCACCTTGTGTCACTGTGTTCTAGAGACCATGCCTATTGTGAAAACAATGGCTGTAGGAGAGGAAAGAGCAGTTGTGTCCTATATAAGAAGGAAAAGAGGGAAAAAGAGCCTGTAGGAGGGCAAAGAGTTGTTATAGCAGAAGGAAAAGTGCCTATAGGAGGGGGAAAAGCACCTGTACTAGAAGGAGAAGCGCCCACAGAAGGGAAAGAGAACCTGTAGGATATGGCGGCTAAGCAAAAGGCCATAGAGCAAGAGAGGGCAGATCAAGAGAGGAAAGAGAAGGCAGAGGTAGAGCATGAGGGGATAGAGCAAGAGGACACAAAAACAGTGAGAAGAGCAAGAGAGAGCCAGCTATAGGAGGTACTGCAACCCAAATTTTGAAAAATGGAGGGAGAGAGCAACTGGACTAGAGCAAAGGAGAAGAGAGAGAGAGGGCAGGCCTGCAGTAGGCTAGAGGACAAAAGAAATTCGTCCAAAAGGTCCCACAATGGAGGGAGAGGGCAATTAGGACCAGAGCAGAGGAGCAGAGAAAGGGTGCAGACTTGTAGTAGGCTAGAGGACAAAAGAAATTCATCGAAAAGCTCCCACAATGGAGGGAGAGGGCAGCTAGACCAGAGCAGAGGAGTAGAAAAAGAGGGGGCAGACCTGTGACACACCTAAGGAGAAGAGAAATTTGCCCACAAGGGCCCACAAAGACTTAAATCAGATTTGGGGATGATCTGGGGTGGGGCGCACATGGGAGGGTGGTCAAGCATGCGTAGGGGGGGAAGGATGGTTTGGGTTGTACCCAATGTAAGATAATTAGCCAATAGGGGATCTCTGCATGCCTGCCATCCCTCCACCTCAACATACCATTGCTCCAAACAAAGGAGCACTCTCATTGATACACCTCAAATCCCTTGAAATTAGGAAACACTAATGGTAGCCAAGAAGCCACTTCCATGGCTGAAGCTAGGTGACTTTTTGAAAAATTAGTGGCTAGTGTAGATCCATTATACCCTAAATTCATCTCATGGGACGTGGTTGTAGATAAGTACAAGAGAAACTTAGAAACCCCTCCACCTTGAGATGAAAAGTGCAAGGAAGGGTAGCATGTGAGCAAGCATCCTATTGAAGGTTAAGGTTAGGCTAGCATTAGTGAGGATGGAGTTTTCATCATGACAAGCATTAGCAAACTGATTTGAGATTAGCATGAAATTGGTTAGGGAGGACATAAAATTAGCCATTGGGCTTAGGAGCTTCTTGATTTCAAGAACCTATATTGATGTATTGTGGAAAAAAGTCAAAATGAAGCGAGAGAGAGTCCCAAAATGTTGAATACTGTGTTATTGGTAGTTTCACATGCTTACTAGCTTTAGCACTTGGGCACATAAAATTTGAATGATGGGAATCCAAGACTGAAGAAAGAGAAACCACCCATGTAGTTTTTTAAGTCCAAAAATGTTGAATAGTGTGTTAGTACACATGCTTACAAGCTTTAGAGTTAACACTTGCGCACATAGTATCGATTCATGTAGTTTTTAAAAAAAAGGGTTCGCTTCTATTGTGATTGCTTTTGGCAGTATCTGAAAATTTCCATTGTTACTCGTGCTTATCAAAATTCCGTTCTGAGTGCAAAATTGATCAGTAAAGTGGTTGCGCAAAGCAGCATCAGTTCCTAATAAAATTTATTCCCATGGATTGATAATTTCTGCTATTAAACAAAAACCAAGGTCTAATTTGACACACACCATTGTTCAATTAACTAAGATGTTGAGAAGCCAGGGAATTTCAATGCAAATGCACTACCGCGGTCATACTTAGCAAAACGTGATGTTTACATTTCAAAGTTTACAACTCACAGTTTGAAGACATGGTGCCGACGACCTCTTCATGAAATTAGAAGAAGAGATACCTGATAAGAAACAAATCAACAGAAGCGAGGCCGAGGCAGTGGCAATTGCCAATCATCACTGGTCGAGAACAAGAAAATTAATGAGTCATGTGTTGGCTTCTACAATGTCGAACTTTACAGAAACAAAACCAAGGCAATGATGCAGTGCCGAGGAAATGGCAATTGCCAATTATCATTTGGTCATGAACCAGAAAATTATGAGTTATATGTTTGGCCTCTGCAGCAGTGTAAGAATGAACTTGACAGAAACAAAACCTAGCCAACAATGCAGTGCCGAGGCAGTGGCAATTGCCGATAATCACTGGTAGTGAACAAGACAATTTAATGAGTTATGTGTTAGCTTCTACAGAAGTGTAAGAATGAACTTGAAACCTATACTAGGCAATGATGCAGTTTCTGCATTTGCCAACCGCCACAGACGCAGTCGTTCAAGACAATATTGTTACGAGTTTCTTGAAAATAGTTCTTGAGTTAAGAAATAACCTGGCGAAGGGAAAACCTAGTTTCTGCGATTACCAATCAGCACCAGAAAAGTGTTAAGCATCCGGAAAGCTGGGATACTTTACGACCGTAAACAGCAACTCGACACGCCTCTGCCAATCACCAAAGCCGTCGTCCAAAGACCAAAGAAGCAACAAGAACCTGTGGCAGAAGCGTCGCAACCTCACAACTAGCTGGTGTCCACGAAGCTTGTAATCCGCCGACCGTAGGAACAATTCCCCCGCTCTGATTGGGAATCGGGATATTTGAACAATTCGGCAGCGATCCTTCTGTATTTCTGAAGTCAAATTGAGCAGACATGGTCTGGCCAATCAATGTGCTATCCTGATCAGAATGCATGCCGAATGGCGGAGCGTCGCACCGTGCTCGACCTGGATCCGGCATTGTTACTTGAGGGACATGCGGAAGTATCGAGGGAGGCATGGTATCATAATCAGGACTCGCAGTCTCATCTGGTTTGCTCCCTGTCGTTGTTGGAGTTTCCCGCGGGTCGAGAAGAGCACTAGCTGGGACTGGAGGGGGAGGGGGTTTTCTGAAGGGACGTTGCAAGCCAAAGGCAGGGGCATCAAAGACATGATCAACTCCATGAACGATGACGTTTTCGTCGGTGTAGATGTCAGGATTTGCAATCGGGACATCATCGATTGAGAAGATGCTGGTGGCGTCCGGAGAACTGGTGACGAGCAGCCGGTTTGGGGGGAGAAGAGTCTCAAGAGTGGTGCCGGTAGGGAGGCGCTTGAGATCCTCGTACGACAATCTCACCGTTGCGGTGTGGTAACGAAGGATTGCTCCAGCGATGGGAGATGCAAGCTGCACAGAAGCGAGAGCAGCGTCGCTTGCAGCGAATATGGTAGCATTGCGAAGAAGAGGCAGCAATTGGACCTGCGAAAGCTCTAGCGTGGCTGCCAGAATGGTGTACCCTGAGAGCTGCAAGGCGAGCAGTACCTTCTTCCCCAATTCCTGCCGAAGAAGCTCATCTGCTTTAGCTATCTCGATCTGCATGATCGTGCAGCTCATGAGAGTCACTACCAATGCAATCGCGCGCGAAAAGGCAGCAGACTTCTTCATTCTGCTGATTCGACGTAATGCAAATTTTCCTCTCCTTCCAGCTGCACTCTCCTGCAAGAAATTAGTTCTGTGCATCAGCAATCACGGATTCGCAACGAGCTTTGGCGAAATTTTGTGGTCGGATTCGTGATTGCAGCCTCCTTTGCAAGCAATCTTTCATACATTCGGGCTCGTCGCTGTACTTACGTAAGAAAATTCCCTGAAAACTGACGACGGGAAGAGACATAATCTCGTTTGCAAGCAACTAATTTCATGCATTCGGGCTCGATGCTTCGTAAGAAGTTCTTGAAAACTTAGGGATAGGAAGAGACATACGGCTCGATTTTCCATAAGTATTTTCGAGGAGAAGCAGACTTACTTGAGCGATGGACAGAACTTGGAACCTGCTCAATTTATCACGATAGCTCCTAGTGGCATTCACATTCCAGAGATCTTGCAGAAAGAGATCAATCTTATCTTCTCAGCATCCAAATCAAACAGATGTCCGCTATTTTCTGCGAAATCTAGCAGTTCCTGGTTATTAACATATTTCACCCTCACTGGACAAGCTTATGCAATCGCTTCTGCGAAATCCTTCGCGTTCTTTCATAAGAGCAT
The DNA here is from genome assembly GCF_047967505.1 of Dipteris shenzhenensis. Lineage (NCBI taxonomy): Eukaryota > Viridiplantae > Streptophyta > Polypodiopsida > Gleicheniales > Dipteridaceae > Dipteris > Dipteris shenzhenensis. Next base: position 21,726,019 of record NC_141603.1, on the reverse strand, counting down.
TACTTAATACCTTCAATCAAGCCACGAGTTAAGTCCTCACACAGCTGGATGATCAAAATGCTGATGATCGTCCTCCAAGAAGATAATTCTAGGCCCGGGAAACTTTCTCAGATCACTTCCTGTCGAGCAGAAGAAGAACGGCAGAGCGATAAGCGAATCAAAGCCAAGGATCGTCCGAAGAGAAAAATCACAGTACGCAAACGCTTTCAAACAGCAAGCAAACGGATTTTAGAAAGGTATGCACGTTTCGCCGCCAAATTGGCAAACCGTACGCCATTTTGGCAAAAACGCCACGCCAACTTTGATAGTTAAAAGAATGACGACTTAGTCGTTCGTTCCTATTCAGTAAAGCGTTCCCTACATCCTAACAATATTAGTGAGCACATTTTGTAAATGAGGCCACCACTGTTTTATACTAGCTTCTAGCCTTCTTTCTTCTACTTTCTGTTGATCTCACATGCCGAGAGATTGTAAAAGTGATCTAGCCATAAGGAAACATCTTCTTCAAGCATACTTGAGAACGGTTTAGGTCTGACACTAGAGTCATGTCCCAAACTCGATGCTTGTCTTGATGTCAGATGCACGGTCAAGTTTGCTACATGCATATTTGACTGAACAAGTTCTAAAAGCAGATTAGCCAAAACGGAGACGTCTTCTCTAAAGCTTCATACTCCATCTTGATCGGCGTCTCCACCAATTACATAACGTGTAGACAAAGCAATGACAAATGTAGAAAGTGAGATAGAGAGTACGGGACAAGAGAGCCAAGAAGATTTGAGAGCATCAAGCTTCAGCTAGAACTGCTCAGCATCCCTCATTGCATTGTATTTATCTTGCTCGTACAACAACTATGTCCAAAGCAATAACATTAGCCAAACGGCCTGTTCATGCCACTTTGTTTTCCCCGGCAAAAAGATAGTAAAGAGACCAAGACAAAAGTAAGATAGACTCCCTCCTCAGGCTTTAAGGCCTTGTGGCTTGTCGCGCCACTTGCCTGGTTTGCAAACTAGCCCGTCTCTGTCACTCGATACTCGAAAATCAATTTTGGGATTGGCCCCTACTCGAGAGCAGGGGCCCGAGGAGCAACCAGGTCTGCAAGCACCTGCTGTAGAGCAGGTGATTTTGACTCATACCTCAGCTTACATTCACACATGTGCCCAAACAAGGTGAATTATATTCATGAGGCCTGCCATGTTTGTGATGGAGTATCAAAGTTGTTGGAGTGGTGGAGCTTCGTCGAGTGTTGTGTGGCCAACGAGTGGTCACACCAGTAGATATAATTGGTTCCATGCTTGAAGTTTGGTTGGACGTTGTTGTTGACCCAGATGTGGTCCAACACGGACCCGTGTACTGTTGTAGGGCTTGTTATTAGATGATGCATGTTTTGCTGCAACAATTTGAGAGTCTTACTGGGTTTGTTGTTGTAGCAAATGTTGAAATCGCCAATGATGTATATGGTGCACTGAGGTTTTACTTGCCAAAGTACTTCTCGCAAACTAAGGAAGAGGTTTGCAACAGTGGATTTAGGTGATCGGTAGATGTTGATGATTGCTATTTCTGCGAGCATGGAGTTGTGAAAATGCATGAACAAACACTTGACACTATCATTGTAGTATCTTTTCTTATTGAGTAAAGTAATGTTGTCTTTGTAGTACATTGCAATGCCAAGCCCTTCTGTACTGATTAAAACCTAGTATGGATGTAGAATGTTTGTCTTTCGTGTGCATCTCTTGCAAGCATAAAATGGTTGCGGCTAGGATGCTATGAACTACTGTAATGTCTTCTTTGTGTCCAATGAGTGATCTTATGTTGAGAGATTGCAATGACGAAGTGTTTTCGCTGATGTTGTTGAAGTCTAGTTGCAGCGTTCGCCATGGGCTTGAGTTCCTTAGTCACTCAAGTTCTTGCAAGACAGTCTGGTCGATTTTGATATTCTTATCTTGTAGAGGTTGCAAAAGGTAGAAGTTGGCAGGATCACATGCACTTGTGATAGAGCTATGTAGGTCAGACCATGCATTTTAATTCCATAGGGATCGAATGCAACAATAGGCATGGAAAGACCTTGCAAACAATGAATCGTGCATGCTGTAGCTACCTGAACTGGAAACTAGTGTCTACAAACGCTGTTTAGGTGGTTTTTGCTAATTTGGAACTCGTGCGCTATTTGGAAGATTGGAGTCCATGATGTTGGTACTTCTTGATGGTACAAGTAGTGGTGTAACTTGCGGGCTTGTTTCCCCATGCTTGGATTGGAAAATTCCACCCAAACTATCAGTGGGTTTGCTTGACATAGAGACTCGTGTTTGAACATGGCATCTGCTCCATTAACAAGGCCGTCGCAAATGTCAAGATTTCTGGAACAAACTTCGACTATCATTTCATGCTTAAGGCATAGTATGGCATGCAAACCTCCTGTCACCTTGGCATCTGTTGGGATTGCAACTGTTTTGCTACATGTCCTATACTTGGTATCTATATCTTTGATATGGTGCATTGTTGTTTGCCACCTTTCAAAGATGGTGTTATTGTGGGCATCTTTTGATACATTTGTGTAGAAGAGGTGGGGTACCTCCTCGGGAGCTATTGGTTGTCGACAATATAGTGTGTTAAGCATGCTAATGTCACCAGTAGTGTGTGAATCTATTCGTAGCCGATTTTGTTGTGAAATGAACTCTTTGTTTTGTTGTTGCATTTGCATTTCAAGCTCGTGGTACACAACATTGTCTCTCCAAAGTCTTTGTACTCCCAATAAAAAAACCTCAAGTTTGAAACCTGAGTCTTTTACAAAGTCACATTAACTTTTACACTTTTAAAAGTGAATTTATGGAATGACAAGAAAAAATAATGCTTTGAAGAATGCAAACAATGTAGCATAAAAGTCTTTGTATTCATAATGATGGAAGTATACAACTATAACCTTGTTATCATTTGTTACACGTATGTACTCAAATGTACATTGTAGTATACAATTGTATCTCTACAAGTATATTCAATTCTTATCCTCTTTTTTTGCTTCTTCTAGCCTACGTTGAACTGAAGCTTGTCTTTGAGTTGGTAAGATAATTGGACTTGCAAAGCTTTGAGTGAGTAGTGGAGCATTAATAACATCAATTGCCACGCCAACTCTTGCAAGTGCCAAAATCCTTCCAGAGACCCTTTGCCCAAAACGTCCAAGCACTACCTTGACGCACCAAGATTGCTTTATTTACATGTGATAACAGTGCAAAGGATGTCAATTTTTATAGTACCCTATACTTTATTAGCTCCTCTTTTCTATGGGGTGTGTACTTCGCATGCATGCATACAATTGTGTGCCTTTGAAAAAGCCCCATGTATTGGGCAAGAGAGGCATCTTTTCCAAAGCGTTTCCTTGTGCCTTCCTTCCACAGTCCAACATCGTTGGCCTCAATTGCAGCTTGAGAAATCCAACAAAACATTTTGATTAGATTTTTTTATCTATGAATTGAAATTAAAAACTAAAATATACATAAAATTATAAGTACTAGCACTTGTGCATTTGCCTTCTCAAGACCTTTCCTATGTATGAAGTTTAATAGAGCTCTTCGTCCGATCAATTGTCGAAGGTCCAATAGACAAAGAAGCCTCTCTAGATGATTCGCCTTGATGCCATTTTGTAGCTTGGCTTCTCTCAACCACCACAGCTTGGGCTTGCTGATATTCTTCTTCTGTGACATAGCTTTGTTCAGCCAAGTTGCATTGAGTGCACCCTCCAAAGATTCCACCTTTGCTAGATTTATGCTGCTAGGTAGTCCTTCCTTCCTTGAAAAGGGGAAAAAGATTGCATGATGACTCACTATGCAAATTTCTCTTGTTTGTGTTGTTTTGAGTTTGTAGATTTTCCCATCGTTTTGTGGTTTTTTGTCGAATCTCATAGAGCTATGGAAATCGGGATATGAGGTTGCTACATCTGTGTTGAGGCTTCCTCTAAGTCATTTCATGCATCTTATCTCTTTCTTGACATTTCCTTCTAATTTGGCAAGAAACCTTTAAATTGTCAAGAATGAAACAATTGAACATTTTGATAATTTTAATAGAGGAAAACATATTATTATCTTGAATGGTTCCCTCTCAAGAAAAGTACTTCCCTCAGGGAAGATTAGAAAGGTGTGTTTTTGCAGTAATATATTCCATGACCACTTTCTATCTCTACTGAAGTCTGATTCTTTGTTTCAGCTATTGCATTCTGTTGAGGAGTATCTGCCAGGTGAATTGCCTTCAAATGTTATTATTTCTGCAAAAGTTCATATATGATAAAGACATCTATTCATCTCCTTTCTCTGATCTCATAACTTTGATCTTTCTTCTTGTCTGGTTCGCTACCATGGCTTTGAATTTTGAAATCTGGAAAGACTTCAAATTTCTCGTTCACAAAATTGACCCAAAAATGTATGCTATAGTCACAATGAAATTCAAGTAGTAGAGTGAACCATTGATGTTGTGAGTCTGTGCATAACCCCATACATGTGTATGTATCAAATCAAGAATACCTCTTTCTCGAGAGGTGCTTCTCCCAAACTTGGTTCTCTTTTGTTTACTAAAGCAACATGCTTCACAAACTTTTCCAAGAAACTATAGCATAGGAGTCAAGTGCCATATTTTGATTTCTCAATTGCATCAAGCCTTTGAAATTGACATGACCATATATCTTATACCGTACTACGAGAAGTGGCATCGGTTGTTGTTGAGCTAACATGGCATACAAGTCTGGTACTAAAGCTAGCATCCTGAACAAGTGTCCTTCCTTGACTGCTTTTCCCACTGGCTAATATCCTCTGATATATGTATCCTTGATTGTACATTCATCTCCATCGCAGATGACTCGATAGTTGTGTTCCATCATTTGCCCAACTGACAAGAGGTTCTTGCTAAGCTTTGGAACCTAGAGTACATCTTTCACCAATCCTTGTGTACCAGCAAAACTGTTCATAGCGACAATATCCCAATCCTTTTGTACTAGCAAAACTATTCATAGGAACAATGCCTTTCCCTTGTTGAAATAGATTCGGCACGTTATCTATAGTGTAGATAACTCTCTTGGGTCCCTTTAATGGTTTCATCTCTGTAAACCATTCTTCATTCTTTGTTATGTGAGATGATCAATACACCACTATCTATGTACCAAGGATCTTGATCTATATAGTCAACTCATTTCCCCTTAGATTCACAATCAATGTCAATTTAGTGATGTGCAACTTAAATTTGTTATATTTTATCGTAAGAAATAAATAATATATAATTATTTATTTAATTAGTTAGGAATATGGTGCAAAGAAGAAAGGAGAGTAGATGGTAGTGTGAGAGATGCTAGCTATTGCACTAGTGTGAGTATAAGGAGAGTAGATGGTGATCACACACACACACACATAAGTTTCACAACTTATAAGCCACATACTCTCTCTCTCTCTCTCTCTCTCTCTCTCTCTCTCACACACACACACACACACACACACACACAATGCACGTGCATGTGCATGCGCGTGCACACATGGACATGCACACGCATGCATGCACATGCATGCACGCGCACACACACACACACGCACACACATGCACATATGAGAGATCTCAACAATGGAAGTAGAATGGAAGAAGGTGAGAGAGAGGGAGAGACAGAATAGAGAGATTACAAGTTTTGGTGCATGCAAAACACCCTAATCTTTCATGTAATTCATATATATATGTGTTTGATTATTGTACATAACCGAGATTAAAGTATAGTGGCGTTTAACACCCACAACCTCCCACTTAAAGGCCAATGTGCCTTTAAGGGAGAACAGCTAGTGAGCATACTATCCAATGCCTATCAATACATGACAATACTCAAACCGCTAACTAGGTAGACTCTTCGTCAGCATATATGTAGGGTAATCCTCTGTATGAACCTTGACAAGCTCAAGCTCTATGCGCTTTTCCTCAAGTACCTCCCTAATAAAATGGTATTTGACCTCAATGTGTTTGGTCTTTGCATGAAAGACCGGATTCTATGCTAGATGAATAGCACTCATGGAATCATTATGCAATGTCCGGGGGGTACACATGTATTGAAATCCCAAGTCTCCCACTAGATGATCAAGCCATATAGCCTCCTTGCAACCCTCTGTGACTACAACATACTCGGCCTATGTGGTAGAAAAAGCAACACACTCTTGTGCGTGAGACATCCACGACACTATACCACCTGCAAAGGTAAACACATAACCAAAAGTGAATCTCCTACTATCCACATGCTCTACATAGTCTGAATCTGTGTACCCAAGTACACGTATCTCTCCTCTGCCAAAGCATATACACATCTCCTTGGTACCCTTCATGTACCTCATGATGCACTTAACTACCTCCCAATGCCTCTTTCCTGGATTACTCATATATCGGCTAACAAATCCCACTACAAATGCAATGTCCAGTCTAGTAGCTATACTCACAACCCCTGATGCATAAGGAACCTTGGCCACCATGGCCCATTGCTCATCTAATTTGGGGCTATTTGCTTGCTCTTTGCTTGACTCATCTTCACATATGGAGGCAATGGAGTACCCCTCCATATTGAAACATTGCAACACTTTTGTAACATACTCCTTCTATGAAAACTAAAGGAGGTCCGATCACACGTGATGCGCATACCAAGAATATGACCTTCAGGTCCCAAATCCTTCATGTTAAAGGCCTCATGAAACTTCACCTTCAATGCATCTACCTCATAAGTGTTCTTACTAGCCAATAGCATATCATCCACATAAAGTGATAGGAGTATCAGGCTATTATCCTTAGCCCTTTTAGTGTAGAGGCATTAACACCATAGAGACTCTTTTTCAGCTTGCAAACCAAATGCTCTTTCCCTTTTCTTCAAAGCCTTCCAGCTATACCATGTAAATTTCCTCATTCAGATCCCCATGCAAGAAAGTTGTCTTTACATCCATCTGCATAAGCTCCATAACCTCTACTGCCACAAGTCCAAGTACACATCTAAGTGTGGTCATCTTGACCACTGGAGAGAAGGTCTCATCAAAGTCCACACCCTTCTCTTGCTTGAACCCTTTAGCAACCAAATGGGCCTTGTACTTAGGCACATCATCACTTGCTATGACCTTCATCTTGTAGACCCATTTACATGGCAATGCTTTCTTTCCATGTGGCAAAGAAAACAACTTCCCAAGTCTTATTCTTTATGATTTAACTCATCTCTAATTGCATAGCATACTCCCACTTTTGCTGATCCTCGTGCATCATAGCCTCTCTATAGCAAGAAGGCTTTCCACAATCAGTAAGCAACACATAGGCTACCCTTGGAACAAATCTCTTAGGCAGTCTAGACACTCTAGATGATCTTTTCAAGGGCATTTTAGCTTGTTGTCCTGCCTACATATCAGCCACATTCGGCTGATCATTTCCACCAATAGATGATCCATCATCTGCCCTTAATTGTGTACTTGTGGGAGTACCTGGTGGCACCATTTCTTACACATTTGGTGCATGGACAGCTTGATGTCTATTAACATATTCAGGTGGACTAACATCCTAGAAAGTGATTCTCCTCATTTCCACATCCCACATGGGTGTCTTATGCATCTTCTTCTCATTAAAGACCACATCATGGCTTTGTATGATCTTCTTTGCTTCTGGATCCTAGAGACGATACCCCATTTCTCCACTTTCACCATAACTCAAAATCAAAAAGATGCATTTCCTAGACTTAGAATCTAGCTTCTTCCGAAGCTCTTTTGGCACATATGCATATGCCTCACACCCAAATATATGCAAATGAGAGTAAGAGGGCTTCTTTCCACTCCATGCCTCTTTAGGAATACCACCATCCAAACTCTTACTAGGTGATCTATTGATCACATGCACTGCAATCTTCATTGCCTCAGCCCAAAAACCACTAGAAAGACTTGCATTGGAAAGCATACATTGCAACCTTTCTTGAATGGTGTGGTTCATCTGTTCTGCAATTGAATTTTGTTCAGGAGTACGAGGGGACGTGAGCTCCCTCTTAGTCCCATGTGTATCACAAAAATGCTGAAAGTCATGAGAGAGATACTCTCCACCATTATCAGTCCGTAGGCATTTAAGCGTTCTACCTGACTGATTTTCAACCAAAGACCACCATTTCTGAAATACCTAAAACACATCGCTCTTTCGAGCTATAGCAATAAGTACACACTTTCCTAGTTGCATCATCAATGAATGTCACATAGTATTCAGCCTCGCCTATTGACCGTGTAGGCATGGGACCATGTACGTCTGAATGCACCAAATCAAGCCTTTCAAGCTCTTTCTTTCCCCTTCTTTTATGGGCTGATCTAGTATGCTTCCCATAGAGATAGTGCTCACAAAATTCAAAATCAAAAAACCTCAAATGTAGTACATAACCCAAACGGCATAAGAGTTTCATTCCATCCTGGCTCATGTGCCCCAACCTGCAATGCCACAAAGAAGTACTTGGCTGCTCGGTTATTGCAACAACATGACCAAACACCCCTGATAGATGTAAGAGATACAATGTCCCATAATTTTGGCACCCCTTGCCCAAACCATAGAGCCCTTCAAAAGTTTCCAAATCTGAAAGCCAAAAGTGGTCTAAAAACTAGTGTCATCTAGTTGACCCATTGAAATAAGACTCTTGGTCAGCTTAGGCACATGTATCACATTTTTCAAAACAAATGCAGACCGATTTGCAAAATAAAACTTTATATCTCACCTGCTCCCACTATGTCACATGCATAGTTATTTCCAAGATGCACACAACCTACCTTTCCACTATCATAAGTGGAGAACCATTCCCTATGGGGAGTAACATGGAATGAAGCACCAAAATCCAGAATCCAATCTTGGGAATATGCATTATCTGAAGTGGTAAGCAAGTTTGCAAGTAGACTAGACATGAAGAGAATGTCATTGTCATTATTATCAATGACTGCATTGATCTCCTCAATCTTCATTTTTCCTTTGTCCTCCCTTAGTCTCTCTTCCTTCTAATTTGCACTCCGATTTTTGTTCTTTTTCTTATCCTTTTTCTCTCTTTTCAACTTGTAGCAACCCTTTTTCAAGTGGCCCTTCTTGCCACAATGGTAACACTCAATGTTCTGTGCCCTGGATTTGCTACGAGACTTCCCTCTTTCTTGGGACTTCCCCCTGAACTATGATCTGCCCCTTTGCACATTTAAGGCTACATCCTTCTTTTTGCTTTCCATAGACTTTCATCTAATCTCCTTGGTCAACAAGCTACCCACAACATCATCAAACTTCAGTACTCCACTAGATGCAGAGTTACTGACAGCTGTAGGAAAGGTGTCCCATGAGGATGGCAATGAACACGAGAAATATTAACTCTATCTCTGCATCAAAATTTATCTTCTGAGCTTAAAGCTGGCTGAAAATAATATTGAATTCATTCAGGTGAGAAGCAATGGAGACCCCTTCCTTCATTTGCAACTCAAACAACCTCTACATGAGCTAATCTTTATTAGAGGCAGTTTCCATCTCATAAGTGGCACATAATTTCTTCCACAAATCTTCCGTAGTCTGGTCATTTACTACTGTAAAATAAATTGACTCTCCAAAATGAAGTCTAACAGTAGAATTTGATAATGTATCCAACTCATTCCAATCATCCCCAGACATATATGTAGGCTTAGCTCCAATCCTTGCCAAGGGTTTAATCTACTTCTTTTGAATAAGAACATCCCTTATCTATTCTTTCCACAAAGAAAATTTTGTCCCATCAAACTTTTTAATGCTGAAAAACTCCTTTTCAGACATGGAAGAGGATGCCATAATGCAAATGAAACAAAATTCCAAATGCTAGTACCTGCAAGAGAGAAATCACACCAAATACCAGGTGCACCCAAATGTGTATGCTAAAATGGACAATAGTATCACCAAACCTCAAAGGTTCAAAGCATCAAAATGCATGTGACTCATGTGCATATACTATGCATCCATATGAGCAAATGTGGTCCAAAAGAAAATCCCAATTGCAATGGCAAAACAATGGCAATCCCAATGCCAATAAGTGCCAAAATGCCTCAAGCATAAATGTTTTCCATGAGCATATGCATCAACAAAATCTCATCCAAGAGATCATAGCACAACATGTGCATCCACTGCAATATATCAAAGTTGTCCCTCAACATAAAATAGCATATGTGTGCTACACGTCCATCAATAAAGCATCCCACAAGGCAATCTAGGCCTATCAATGCATCCAACAAGGATCACAATGCATCCAAATGGCTTGTAAAGCATCCAATGCAACCCAATGCAAACAACAAATGAGCACACATGTCTCAGGCTACAACCAAAGTGATTTGCATAAGGCATATCCAAAAATCACGGCCCCACGGCAATGATTGCTAGTGAAAATAGAACCTAGGATGCCTCAAAACACAGGCATCACTGCATAATCACACTAAGCACAATTTGCAGACAACCCTTGCAATTGACCTATAATCCAAAAATCAAAGGTTTGAATCTTTGAATGGATTTTTGATAGAGAAACAGACGATTTGGCAACTCAAAGAGATGGAACTTCTCCAAATCTCCATGGAATCGTGTAAGAGCTGGCAGGTAGGGGTTTTTCAGCCTCCAAAATGCAATGGACCAGACAATTTAGAGAGGGAGAGCCAGAAGAGAGAGCCATACAAGTTTTGCTGGGTGCAGAACACCCTAATCTTCTATGTAATTCATATATATATGTGTTTGAGTATTGTACATAACCGGGGTTAAGGTATAGTGGCCTTTAACCCTCCCCCCCCACACACACACAATTTTCATAACTTGCAAGCCACGCACAAAGACAAAAATGCATTTCTTAATGCTCAATCACACACGGTGGCACAAACCCACACACACGCTACACACATAAAGAAAAATAAACACTTTCATAATACGTGCGTACACACACAACATAAATATTTGAATAAACACTTAAAATGTGAAGGACGAGCTTGATTTGAAGGATCCAATTGCATGTCATGAACCATGTATACGTGTTGGACTTGGTGTTCAAGAACCTAATGATATGACCTTTCCAATGCTTCTGTTTGTTGGCTATGTTCTTCCTAGGAACCTTGTGTGGACCTATTGCAGATGGTTGCATTGTAACCCAAGACATGATCTTGAACTCTTGAGGAGTCTAGGCACCATTAGCATCCTTCAAGGTGTGGCAAATACAATATTGAAGAGATATCGTTGGTTTAGGAGATGGGGAATGCTTCACCATGTTGGAGAGGATACCAAGAGGAGAAGAGACCGTTTAGACCTCACTTTGGAAGAAGAGGAAGAGCGTGGAATTGGTTTGGGAGAGCATTTGAGGAGTTTTGGTAATTTGGATAAGTTTCCCAAAAAGCCAAATTTTAGGAGGGGAAAAGTGACGTGGTTGGCCAAGAGAAGGGAGTAATTGACCAAGAGAGGGGGGTGGAAGTGGGGCACAAAAGGACAAATGAGATGGGGCACAAAAGGACAAGTGAGGCATGTGGGGGGGGGGGGGGGAGGGACAAGAGGGGGCCTAGTGGCAATGTGTGGCAGCCAAGGGAGGTCTCTCAACCGATGAGAGGCATTTTTGGTTTCTTACAACAAATATTAAATGTTGAGCCTCCTCATTGGTAGATTGCTATTTTTTTAATTAGAGCTCTCATTAGCTCCTTAAGTAAAAGGCCCTTTTTGACCCCAAATCTGCCCTAATGGTTAGGTATGTAGCAATACTCAAGTTGGCTTTGTTGGTGGGCTGGCAAGGAAACTTTCCTTGGGATACAATGGTTTATTGGCCTTAAATGGACAATAGGCCTGGCATGTTTGGTCATTGCACCTATTGTGTTGTGACTTGTGTTACAGTGTTGTAATGTGTTGTGACTTATGATGCACGAGTGTGCTTCAAGCTTGGCGGGATTTCCCATGTGCACACCCTTGAAGCTTGCAAACGATGTTGTTGAAAAAGGAACTGGATCTCAATGTAGACTTTGCATCCTTCTTCAATTGCTGAAAGTCTCGAAAGGACTCTGCTCCAACATGGGACTTTCTTGGCTTATATGTACCATGTGCAAGTTGAATTCCTACATCCACTACACCAGTGTTCTTTGGATGACTAGAGTGGAGCCTGGTGATCAACATAACATATAGATTTAATGAAATTATGATAAAACTTTTAAACACGGTAGACCACCCGAATGCTTCACGCTTGGCTGCATTGTAGTTTCATTGGCGATCAACATAAAATATGAACATATTCTCATGAAAATGATGACAAAAGTTTTAAACATTGTAGACCACCAAAATGCTTCATGCTTGGTTGTATTGTAGTAGTTGCATTCTAGGGGGGCCGTCATGTGGCTTGCATAGTAGATTGAATAATCCAATCGGCCATCATGTTGCACTCGAATAATGCCTATGGCATAGCTTGAGGCACTGACATGCATATGGAAAATTAGATCCCACCAAGATTGATGCAAGATGGGCGGTCCTTACTAATCACTTTTTGAGTGTTTGGAATGCCTATGATAGGTTTTCATTGCATTAATAGTTTATCTTCTTTTTGGTAAGTTTGTGTAGTAGTGTTCCAGTCTTAGAAAAGTATTTAATGGATCTCCGATAAAAATTAATCAGGGAATGCAACTAGGTTAGGTTCTTAGGTTATAGCATTCTCTCTATGGCATCTATCTTGGACTGCTTGGTTCTAATTACCCCCTTAGAAATAACATGGTTCCAAGAAAAATGTCATCCCTTACATAGAATATAGGCTTTGAACCTAGCTAGATTTAAGGATATACCTACTTCTTGTCATTTTTCAAGACCTTTTTCTAATCAAGAGAGGTGCCATATTTTTGTCGCACACACATAAGTCATCCAGAAAAATGGCAAGAAATTATGTCTGGTACTCCCTAAACATTTCTACCATGAATCATTGGAATGTTGTTGGAATGTTCCTCAGTCCAAATGTTTAGGTCCTCCCTGAACATTTCCATAATGAATAATTGCTATGTTAATGGTCCCAATGGCATCACCTTACATGCATAATCTTATTATTCAATGGACGAAGACTCTCTTCTTCTGGTCCTCCACTGTATCCATCAATGAATGAGTACAGCTCAAGGCAACTACTTGGTCCAAGATGCTATGATGGGATTTGGAAATAGACCTGGCATGGTTTGGGGTTTTGAACCACACATAACCGAAGCTTCCCATCCTATTTTAGGACCACCATGATTGGGAACATCTAATTACTTTTGTTAATGGAATAAATGAATCCTACCTTGATGAGTTGGTCCAACTCAGCCTTAACCTTCAGCATTTGGTCAAAGACTCTCTTCTTCTGGTCCTCCACTGCTATTGAGATATGATTGTAACCATTGTATCCATCAATGAATGAGTATAGCTCATGGCAACTACTTGGTCAACAATGCTGTGATGGGAATTGGAAATAGACCCGGCATTGTTTGGGGTTTTGGACCACACATAACCGAAGCTTCCCATCCTATTTTAGGACCACCATGATTTGGAACATCTAGTTACGTTTGTCAATGGAATAAATGAATCCCACCTGGATGAGTTGGTCCAACTTAGCCCTACCTTCAGCATAGTTTGGGTTCATTTTGTACCTTTGTTGGCATACTCAATTGGAAACAAACACCAAGGTAATCTTGTGTTGGTAGATCTCGAGGAGTACACCCCTCAAATTAGTGTAGCTCTAAGAAAAGATGTTGTTGAATACTATGAGCAAAGCATTTATTTCATAGATCTAGGCAGCCATCACCTTTTGATTTATCTTTATTTCATGTGGCAATTTCTCTATTCCTAAGTTCAAGTCTTAAGTGGCCTTGAGGAATAATTATTCCATGCTGAGTCACCTTATCATACTTGTTGAGGCTCGGCCAACTGTTTTTCATCTATTACATCTTCTAAGTAGCTCTTGAGATAGAGGTTCTTTGTGATTGCTATGTGCTTGGGAATCCTTCGTTTGGTTCTTCTTGCGCTTATTATGACTTTTCATATTCTTTAGCTCTTTGCATAGCACCTATGCTTCTCTTAGTTGCTTCATTGGACTCATGGAAGTCTACTACTTGCTCCTCTATTTCCTTTGCTATTTTGGCAGGATTTTGGCTTGCCACTCCTCTTTAAAGGACACTCATAATACTCCTAGAGTTTCATTTCCTCTTCTAATCACCTTGCCTTGTATTCAACAACCCCTAATGGCTAGAATTTCTCCAATGTATGGCACATGAGGATAATTTGATTGAAAAATCAGAATACCAAAGACATCAGAGTACTTTGTGAGCTCCCCTTGTGTGCAAGTGGTTACATCGATTCAAGATGCAGGGGGCATTAAGACTTCATGTAGTAGCCATTGCTCAACAAGGAACATCATTGATGGTCTTTCTTTTATGGCTCCGGCTACTGCTAGTCACTACTTGGCCTACTTCTACTTTGTGGCTTGGCCATTTTGGGCTCTGTTGGCCCTTTCCCTTTCTCATTGGGCTTTGATTGCTCAGGTGCCCCTTATACAGTTGGGACATCTTTTGTTCCTGGATACTTGTTACTTGGTTTGGTTGATGAGCTGGCTATTTGCTCATCTCATTTTGGTGACTTGGCAAATAGCTCCTTTAGGATATTTGTTGGTAGGTTTTGGTAGGTCGCTTTAGATTTTCTTCATTGCTACATCCCAAAAGATAAAGATGGAGCCCCCACTCCCATGCCACTTGCCTTTATCTTCAACTTTGTGTCTTGATTGTTTATTTGGTATTTCATCAACTTTGCTCAATTGAATTTGTCTCCCCTCGCCACCTTTAGGGCCTTTTGTACTAGTATTCATGGTGCATATGTGTCTAGTATTTTGCTCAGGCAAGAGTTGAAAAATTGTTTGGACAGTTGAGTCCAGTCGTGTAGCATTGCTCTTGCAACCACACATCTTTTTTGAATAGTGCATCATAGCTGGTTGCGTGGCATGTTTGGTAGAGTCATTGGGGAGCTTGAGTACTTTGTCCACCTTTTCGTGGATGATGGTCATTGTTTTTCCCTTTTCTAAAAAGGTCTTAATTTGGACATGAATGACCTTGATATCTAAGTCTTGGTTGGAGGCCTCATTCTATGGAAGTTCATAGAAGTCATTGAGTATGGTGAGATGTAGATAGCTGAGGGCAAATGATGGGAACTAGCCAAATGGTGGCATTTTGATTTGGGTTTTCTAACTTTTTTTCCTTAGGGTTATCCACTTAAATTTTTTGACATTTTGCTTTGGTGAATAATTAGATGCCGTCTGCTTGGTCTAATTGTTGGAGGATAGAGATTTTGAATGCGGTTTTGGAGGCTATGGAGGCAAGATAGTGTTATTTGCCCAAGCCTTTAATGCATTTTCCAAAGGGTTTATATATGTGAGCATTTAGGGTTCACCAACTACATCAACGTGGAGAGATTTTCTTATTCTTCCTCTCTTTGGTTCTAATACTACCCTACACATGTGCCTACACAAAGACTCGAGCAACTGTCGCTCGACCACACTTAGCCGCAACAAAAAAAAACTACTATATCAAAGCATGTTTAATGCTCATGTGATAGACAATAGTTGCAAATAATGCAACAACAAGACATCAAGGCACTCAACAGAAGCTAATAGCAGCCTCAGCAACAATGATGCTCAACAAACCTAGTAAAAGGCAGCACATAATGACATAGGGGCGAAGCAAACGCCAGGTGACAAAGCTTCAACTAAGCAAGACAATAGATAGCACCGCCAAACAACAAGTACACTATAGTAGCAAAGCACACAAAGACAACAAAACACGCAACTCGATGCAACACAGATAAAAGCAAACAAAGCAACCAATAGCTAACCTGCTGGACTTGACAAGCAAAAGCTTCACACAATGAAGTATATGAGTCTTACCATGACAGATCACACAAACACAATCGAGATGCAACCAAGACAACCTTCATCCTCTGTGGATGTTGTGCCATCGCAGTTTTTCAAGCTTCGAACCCACTTCAAAGTTCTTACCTTGGGCCATGTGGCATACTTATGTGGTAGTTAGGGTTATTCTACCCTAGGGTGAAGAAAGTGCCACATGGCACCCACATCATCCCAACAACTATGTCATCAATTGAGTCACCACGTTACCACATCAGAAGTGTAGTGGCCAATCGTGTACTTTTGTATGCCTCATCATCATGTTTTACCACTCCTTGGCCAAAGTTTGGCACATATTTTGATCCTTAAGGAATTTTCTAGTGGTGTAAAAAGAAAAAGTGATCAGTAGAGCATGCTATACATAGTGAGCATAATAGATTTTCATTAATAGTCAAAATCATTTAATCGTCGTCATCAAAACCACCTCTTGATTTGTTGCAACCTCCTAACACATAAAATGAAAGAAATAAAATTTATTTTGCCATATTTTACAATCAATGTGTAGTTTGGCTAAGACTAGCACATCCTTAGAGGAGATTCAACTCCACCAATCCAAGTAAGCTAGTGCCCATATTACCGTAGTTCCCACTGCTATCAGCCCCCTTGGATTTATCCTCCATGCATACATTTGGATTACCATTCGGGTCCTTGGCAATTGGAACTTCAGATTCTGACACTTGGTAGAGATCTTCTTTACATTTAGGCCAGTTGCATAATCTTGCACATATGCATGCCACCTATGTATAGTCATGTTTCTTGATTATTTTTGGCATTGGTTCTAGCACACACACATCAGCCTTATATAGTCTCTTGGATATCCGGACACATTGTTATCATCTTTTTGTAGGCTTGATATTTGGCATACACAATTGTTCATACATCTTCACATCATAGTCATGATATACTAGTCATGACTCCTTAATGAGATCCATGAGTGGAAAGAGAACTACTTTGACCATTCCGTGCTAAAGGGTATGTAGTTCAATTTACAAGGCGAATCAGACCTCATTGGTCTTGAGAGATCATATACAAATATCTTATATGCTGGCATGGATCAAACCACTATTTTTTTATCATGCACATTTGACTAAGTCCTCAGCACGAGGCACTCCCATCTACATCAGCACAGGTTGATTGTGATCTACATCCATCACATGTACACATGGATACAAATCCATCTCTTGCTACCTCAGATGACATAGATACTCAACAATAGTTCGCCAGTAATGATGCAAACTTTACACTAGTAAGTCCTCAATATAAGGCTTTACATGCCTCAGTGCATCCATCTCCTTAAGTGAAGTCATTTCAAGCATCCACCATTGATGCTTTCACCCTTGAGACGGAGCATATCATATCCGCGGACTCAATTCCTTGCCAATGCCAAACCCAATAGAGGAGGTTTATGAGGCAGTGTTGCTGCCAACCACCATTCCGCTCTTTGATAAGCACCTAATTGTCATCCCAAGGTAAGAGAGTTGGGAAGGCGAATACCGAACCCTATCAACTAAGGTAAGACCTTCCTCATCCACTCCCATGTACCCATAAGTGATCCAGTCTCATTCAATCTGAGTGCGTGTCGTTCTGCGAAGGACCAGTAGAGAAATGGAGGCCGCACACAAACAAGTGCAACTCAAGATCATGCACAAAGGCATCATCCACCTAGATGTGGTACATGTCATAGAGCAATGCAAAGAGGAATTGCAACTCTTCCCAAAAGTGCCAGTTGACGGTATACTCTTGTCTACCTCCGATGACGCTATAGTCGTTTGTCCAAAGCATGTCCTTTAAACCATGGTAATTGTATCTTTTGGATTATAGGCTCAAGCTCTTTTGATCCTCATGGTGTTTAGTTTTGTTTCCATTTTATGCCATTAAGGAAATTTTGGACTAAAAAAGAGCCTCATAAGGAGTGGATTAGCAAAATGGATTAAGTCTTGATTGTTTTCTTTCGACTCAAGTTGTGAGCATTGCCATTTCAATGTTAATGTGTTTGGACCCCATGATTTGATCCGCATGGTCGGTTAGATCAATGGGGATCTAATTCACGTTTTATCTGATGATAGGATCACTGATACCTTTATTGATGCCTCCCTTGTGTACAGACACTACATCGAATGATTCCCAATAGCCACCAATAGTGGTCAATCTTGCACATGGTACTTCAGAGACCTGGGGAAGAGATGGTCTCACATCTTTGTGTGACGATTTAGGAATAATCACAAGAGCTGTCATTCAACGTTATGAGATTGATGGGTTGACGATTTGTTAGGAATGGATTGATTCTATAGCAAGAGCTCTCGTCCAGATATTGATTTTTTGAATCACGTAATCACTTTCAATATAATGAAAAGCTTTATGCTCTTCATGCTGATAATGCTAAATTTATTGGGTATTATTTGGAGAGCTGTGTACATAAAATTGGACACTCAGCTGAGCATGAGTTCAGCTCATCATCAGAATGATAAACTGAGACGGTCGTCGCAGTCACCAACATGGCAACGCATGCTTGTACAAAACTCCTTGCTCACGAAGAGCTCAGTACCTTTGTCCTGGCCTCAAGCCAGTAGAGTCGTCGTCATGTAGGTCGATTGGTCTGACATGCGCAACTGCAGGTATCGTGGCGTAGTGTAGATGTCCACAGTCGGTTGATGGAGTTCATTGCAAACCTACAACAAGATTGATAGATATGAGCAGGTAGTCAGCATCTTGGTCTGTGTCATGTGCTTAGTTCTGGATAATGTAAAGAGATACTGGACATTCCAAAGTGTCGCAACAATTCCCTGCTATTTGTACTTTATTTGTGATTATTCGCATCTCTGGAATCCATATCATATGTGAGATTAATCATCTTAGTTTGAAATATTTCGAGTGAATCATCGAGTTGTATGAATAAGAATCTAACAAAAGTTGGCATGGTTCAAGATACTTTGCAGATTGCATAGGAAAGGCATAAAAAGTGCTCAGGATAGAACACAGTATATGCCAACCAGAAGCAATCACCTCAAGTTTTTTCAGAGGGCTAGTGGGCTTACTTGAAGATCCCTATAAATTCTCACACTTTTGTGATCCTTTCTTGACGCTTAGAGTTTTCAATGAAGCGGCTTACAAGTTGTGTTTACCTGATGGGGTTTAGTACACCCAGTCTTTCATGTCGGCGACTGATGGGTACAAAAGATTATCTTTGGAGATGAACACGTATGACTCGAGGATCCAACCACTTATGTGCCCCATGAACCGGAGTATCTTCTACATAATAGGGACCAACAGCTTAGAAACACGGTTCTTTCACAGCTGAAAGTTAAATGGAAAGATCGCTTGGAGTACTTGGGAAGGTATTGATTCTCTTCAACGTCAATTCCCAGAGTTTGCCTCAGTCCTTCTCTGACTGAAGGAAGGAGAATGTTATGTCCATGTGGGGCATTCTTGGGAGTGGGGTCTCTTGAGAATACCTGGAAAAGAAGAAGCCCGTCCAAGCCAATGATTCCCTAACAACATCTGTGCTCAGATGGGGCTGTGTGGTATGAGATGCTTAGTGTTAACAGTTACCTGGGAGATCACTAGTCCAAGGTTTGCCCAACCTCAAGCTCAAAGGTGATCCTTGTGAGGATCTACAGTCGGGTGATGACACACTAGCCTAAAACCACGTGTGTCCATGTCTGTATTCAAACCTCGGGTGGTGCTCGCAGGTAGCTCGTGGATAGAGGATTGCATAGAACCCATAGGTTAGTTGTGGCTAACCTGTAAGGGATGTTTGTATGATCTTCTTTCCTTGGTAAAGGCAGACAAATTACTTACAAGTATAAAGCAAGAGGCTCAGAGAAACCAGAGCACGTCCTGCGTATTGGTGGGCACATAAACAGGGAACGGTTCTCTGCTGCCTGCCAAAAGAGCAGTTAAAAGCCTCAAAGCCAAACACTCTTGTGTGAATGAAACACCCCCCCCAAAACTCCCCCTTTCACAAAAAGCTCCACTTCAAGTCAAGAGCCGACAGTCACCTTAGAAGGGCAATCGGGCAATCATCTAGAAAGCTTGGCTACTTTCCCTCAATCCTCCCCTCTTCCTGCAGAGCCATAAATCTTGAGCAGAACTAAGTACGGCATTGAACTCTCTGGATCTAGTTCAGCCATATGGCTTGCGGTACCTTCTGCTCGTTTCACATCAGCCTGAAATCTGCAGGCATCAAGCACTGCCATAAAGGATGCAACAGTTGGTTGAAAGGGCATGTGGTTAAGAAGGTAATCTGCCTCAAGCAACCGCCCTGCCCTGCCAAATAGGTCACTTATACAAATATAATGTTCCAAAAGTGGTGAGATGCCATGATCTTGGACCATAGAAATAAAGTAGCGGTGACCTTCTTCAACCAAACCAGCATGGCTACATGCAGTATATATGTTGACAAAAGTGACCTTGTCTGGCATCACCCTTTCTTGCTGCATTAAATGAAAGAGCTGGAATGCCTCCTTTGCCTCTCCATGATGTGAATATACTGCAATCATGGCATTCCACAGAATCAGAGTCTGTCCAGACAACTTATCAAATATACAGCGTGCGTTCTCCAAGCTGCCACACCTGCCATACATGTTCACAAGAGCAGTCCCAACAGTGTCATCTGTCTCAACTCCACAATTCACAATACAGGCATGCATCTGCTCACCCTGAGCTAGTGCAGCAGAGATAGAACAAGCATCCAAAATGCAGATGCAGGTAACCTTGTCTGGCTTGACTCCGTCAAATTTCATTCTCCCAAAAAGATGAAGGGCTTTATGACCCTGGCCATGCTGAGCATAGACTGCAATCAAGGCTGTCCATGAAACCACATTACGCTCTGGCATTCTGTCAAACACTATCTGTGCATCTTCCAAGCTCCCACACTTGCCATACATATTCACAAGCACATTTCCTACAATAAGATCTCGTTCAAACCCCCTGCTGATAATGGAGGCATGCATTTGCTTGCCCTCCACTAGTGCAAAACAGCCGGCACATGCATCCAACAGAGAGACAAATGTGACCGTATTTGGGTTTACACCTTCCCACTGCATTTGATCAAAAAGTTGAAGGGCCTCTTTGACCTGTTCATGCTGAGCATGCACAGCAACCAAGGCATTCCAAGATATGACATTTTTCTCGGGAATATTTTCAAACTCTCTCTGTGCCACTTTCAAGCTCCCACACTTACCGTACATGTGAACAAGAGCAGTCCCCACCACCACATCTGAAACAAATCCATTTCCCAAGAAGCGTGCGTACATCCGTTTACCTTCAGCTAGTGCTACACAGCTTGCACATGCATCAAAAATACTTATGAAGGTGACCTTATGAGGCTTTACGGCTTCCTGCAGCATCTGGTCAAAGAGTTGGAGAGCTTTTCTGCCATGCCCTTGCTGGGAATACGCTGCAATCATGGCTGTCCATAAAACCACATCCCGCAGGGACATGCTGTTGAACAATCTGTGAGCCTCCTTCAATCTACCACACTTGCCATACATATTTACAAGTGAAGTCCCTAGAATAATGTCTTCCTCAAAGCCACTGTGCAGGATACAAGCATGGACCCGTTTGCCTTCCGATAGTGTTGTGCAACGTGCAAAGGCATCAAAAATGCAGACTAAGGAAACCTTGTCCACGGTAACCCCTTCTTGATGCATTTGGTTGAAGATTTGAATTGCCTTCTTGACTTTTCCATTCTGAGCATAAGCAGCGATCATGGCATTCCATAATATCACATCTGGATAGTGAATCCTGTCAAACGTCCTCCTTGCACCCTCTGTGCTGCCACACTTCCCATACATCTTGACAAGTGCTGCCCCTATAAAAGCATCGGGTTCAAACCCACTGTCCAAAATGTAGGCATGAATCCGTTCACATTCAGCGAGTGTGGCAAAACTGCTAACAGCAACCAAAACGCAAACAAAGGTGACTCTGTTTGGTTTGACAGCTCCCTTCTGCATATCCTCGAAGAGTTGGAAGGCCTCTTTACCCTGTCCATGCTGAGCATATACACCAATCATGGCAGTCCAAGCAATCACATCAGGCTGAAGCAATTTGTCGAACACCCTTCGAGCATCCTCCACTTTGCCGCACTTCCCATACATATTGACAAGTGCAGTAGCCACAACAACGTCCAGGTCAAATCCTTTGTCCCGAGCACAGGCATGTATCCTCATGCCTTCACGTAGGGCTCCCTGGGAGGCACATGCAGTAAGTACACGCACAAACGTGGATTTATCTGGCATCACTTCTCCTATCTTCTGCATTTGATCGAACAATTTAACAGCTTCCTGGACTGGCTTTCGCTGAGCATATGCTCGGATGATAACATTCCATAAATACTTATTTTGCTGACGAATGCTCGTAAATAATGCCAATGCATCCTCCAAAGCTCCACACTTTAGATACATTTGTATCAGAAGACCTACAAAAAACGTACCCCTGTCCAGCCCACGTCTGAAAATGTTTTCATGGACACGTTTGCCTTCCAACAAGGCCTTTGTGTTGCCACACCACCTCAAAAGAATACTATAGGTGGCAGAATCCGCCTGAATGCTGTCTCGGTCGAGCTGGGCAAGAGTCTCGTCGCATGCCTCATGACTGCACTGGTTTAGAAACGTGCCTTCCAGCGAGGGGGACGGTTGGCCAGTAAGCTTTGAAGAGGAATGGTCCAATTCCTGCTCCGTCTGTCCTGCGACGAATGGCCAATCATTGAGACAGCCTGCGGTGTTGCATGAGTTCCGATCGTTGATAAGCTCGGTGGTCTGATCGCCCAGAATGAGCCACCGCCCTTGTTGATGCTGGGGGTTGGAGCCGGAGGTGAGATGATGAGAGGAAAGTGAGCGCAGGAGCTTGTGGCGAAGCTGACCAAAGAGAGGGCTAAGGACCATGAAGATGATGAGAAGGAGAAGATGTCCATTTGCTGCAGGCGTCAAGACAACAAAATAGGCCTTAACAACAAGATGGGTTTTAGATGCTTCAATGTTCAAAAAGAGGTAATGATTCAGTCCATGGAGAACGAAATAGAATCATCACCGAGTTATTGAGTATTTCACCACCTGGAGTAGAAGGTCACACACAAATCTTTCGTGCCCGTGTCCGAGCCCGTCCCTTCTCTTGGGCCAACTAGGAGAGCAGCCCTTCACACCACATTTTGGAGGATGGCAAGCGCGTGGTCTAAATCCCGTCTTAGGCCCTCCCCTAGATTAGCATACACACTACCCGTAGAGTCATCGAAGGAGCAGCATCTCAGGCATTTATCCACCTGATCCAGTTGCCCAAGTTCGATTCCCTTCTGGAAAGACCCTTGCTACACGGGCAATTGTGCCCCTCGTACATGGCCGTCTCTCTCTCTCTCTCTCTCTCTCTCTCTCTCTCTCTCTCTCTCTCTGGGTGCTAGTGCTGCTTTATAGTGAGCTTGCAAGCAATTTTATCATGCATAGGTGCATGAAAGTGTTTGCATATTTTTGAATAGGCCATTTTCCAACCCAATAGTGAAATGGGAGTTCTCATGCTTACGATGTACCAAATGGGAGGAGTCAAGGACATGCACGATCGGATATCAAGTGGTGGATGTGAAGGCTGAGTTTCTAGATTCTAGCTTATCTTGTAAAGGCTTTCGTTTTGTTCACTGATTTAGTGTTCCTCCCTTTTAGCCTTATCAAGGACTAATAAAACATGAAGATAGTTTTTGCTCATATGACTCCTATGATGTAGTTATGAATTTGATAAACTTGGATTCTTCATTGGACTTTGATGAAATTGGATTCTTCATTCTTTTATAGTTTGAAAGAAGGACAAAAGGAAGAATATGAATTATATCTTCATGTTTTAGGTCTTTGAGAGAAGGGAGGGTCAAAGGGTATGGATTTCCTATTCATACATGAGTTTTTTGAGAGAATTGGCATTTTGGAGAGGGTGGAAACGTGACTTTGATTGTCTCTTGGAGTTAAGGATTTGCAGGGTTAGTTTAGAATTAGAACTTTGTACTCAAGCTATGCTAGTAAGAAAGCTAAATGCAATGATGCATGGAGTCATGTTGCCATAAAGGCTAACGTGGTAGTGATTATTTGTTGAGTTATATGATTTACAAATGATAATTACATAAGCCCGTATTTAATGGAGGAAGAATACACTATATATTAATGTGTCTTTCTTCTTTCTTTGGTACATATTCAACATGGATAAAAAACCTACTACTTATGAAACAACCTTGAATGGATTGGAGGTCCCTTTTACAAAAGAGCGAGCATGGCTACTCATGTCATCATAATGGATCCTCCATCTAGGATTAGTAGGACTACATGGTTGCTTGTTAATAAGGATGTATTGCAAGAACGAAATCTAAAGTGACCACCCGGTAGTGATGAAGCCCTTGAGCCTTCATAAGCTTTTCTACAAATCCAATAGCATGTATCTATATCAAAAAGATTATTCAACATCATTCATGGAAGGCAAATGAGGGGAGCACATTACATGAGACAACTTCAACAACCTAGATGGAAATGGGTAGCTTTCAACTTCCCATTAAACCCAACAAGGGCAATCAGAGCCTATATGACATGGAAAATACATGCATCTCTATCACTCTAGTAAAATGTTCAATAGTTATTGCATATTATTTAAAGTTTATAGGTATGTGTTTTGATGTTGTTTTATGCATCCCCAGATCCTGTTGGACTTTTCCAGAGATGATTGGGTGGACAACATGCATAAATATGCCTTCAAGCACATAGGGATTTTAATTTGCACGATGTATATCAAAGGAAAACTCCCCAGCATCGCATAATTGGAGCCTCTTAGAGAAGGAGATCCAAAAAGAAAGAAGACAGAGACAATGTTTGAGAGAGAGGACTATGCAAAATTACCACAAGCTCCATGCACTGCAATCCTCACCGCAAGTATGTTTAAGTTCCTTGACGCACTCGATGAGGAGTTGCGAGACCTTCAGTGAGGCATATTATACAACAACATTTTGTTGAAGTCTATGAAGAAACTTATGCTCCAATAGCCAAAATGGATTCTATTAGATATTGCAACAACCTTATGGATATGTTTAAACCAAACAAGCAAATCAAGTATGCAACCTAAAGAAGAGTCTCTATGGTTTGGAACAAGCATTAAAACCTTTTAAGAGGAGTATTGACAAATATTTTGCTAATCGTAGATATACACAATCTTATGGAAATCATATATTCTACTACAGAGTTAAAGGGGAAGATACCACTATGGCACTATTATATGTGGATGACTCGATAGTCATTGGAAGTAATGAGAACTTCATCAAAAAGCTAATATAGGTACACATGTTGGAGTCGTTATATTTGACAGCATGATTTCGAGTGATCCATGGTCTTTAGAAGAGTTGACATGCTTCCTTAACCTTATCCTCTTTGTGAAAATCTATACTGAATTTGTTTTCATAAGAAACCCCACACACCTCACAAACACTCACATAAGTGGGGCATGCCATATTGAAAAAGACTTATAGAGCTATTTTGCCACATGGATCATGATTACATTGTGGATGTGTTTGATGGTCGCATTGTGATCAAGCAAACAAATCTTTCAAAGAGGTATTGCATTTTTCTTGTTGCCACGGATGAGAAGGTGGATATATTGGACCCAACATGCATGGAAATGATAGATAGAAATAAGTACTTGCAACAATGGGTAGGCTTGGACACAAGCCCATGTGGAAGGAGAAAACCCCCAATGGATGTTCCATTAACTAAGAGCCATCTAAATTCAGACACAAAATTAGATCCTCCGGAACCTATTATAGGATAAAACCTCTAGGCCGTGGTGGATGATTGGGAATGAAGAAAGCATCATCTTTAGCTAATCCATCAAGTACTATGATTTTGGAAATAGAGTTTGGAGATAGAAATTTGTTTTATATTGGGTACAACAGTAGAGAGAGCGATGACAAAACTAGAATTTGTGAGGCCAAAAGTAATAGATGAAGCACCATGTAGACATTCCAATTGATACGAGGATTGGAGAATTGGAACTTCAACCTCTCAATTGGTAGTTCACAATCGTTGAAATCCCTTGGTGGTGCATACAAGGGTCGAAAACAAGGTATTCATCTCCGAAAGTAACAGAGAAATATAGAAGGAATTGGGATATGTTTTGTTAAATGAGTATGAATCAAACCAATAAAACATCTAGTAATTGAGATTTGCATAGAGATATAGATCTATCTTTCTACTTGTGACTATGTGAGTACAAAGTGCCATTCTTATTTGTGACTCACTGATACAACATGCCATTCTTATTTTTCTTACCCATTGCAATCACTTACTTTGCATAACATTTATTTTTCCCCCAGTTTGCAATCACTTTCTCTAAAAGTTTTGACAAATTTTGTCACATTACAAAAGAGGATAGTCTATAGAAGCACATGGTCTACAAACAATTCGATACACAAAATATTCAAGGAAAAAAATGGTTCTAGATTTCAATGGGCGTCTCCAATGCAAATCAAGTGAAAAGAAATCTTCAAATGACATAGAGAATGATATTGGAAAGAAACAATTGTTCCATAGAAAGGATGCATTCAACTCTAAGAAATTGTGTGTACAGGCTTGAATGTGGGAATATGTTCATCGTAAAGAGAGTACAACATAATGCTAGAAATTGACTTGCTCTAACAAGTCTCCATCCTTATGTGTGGAAATATCCCTTGCGCTTTAGGCATGATACACTTGGCATCAAAGCAATGTTCAAACCATTAGAAAATGTTTGGAATGCATTGGAGGATCGTGCAATGATAGGAGTACAATCTTGATAGACAATAGCCTATATAAGGGATGTATGAACTATCCTACAAATTGTATATTTTTAAAGGCATTTTCATTTGGAGATTCAAATAATGATGACTTAAACCTTGAGCCAGTAGGAAATAGCCTATGGTATAGAAGGACACTCCCTATTTCAAGATATTATAAATATATTTCAAAACACTGCAAGAAATTATATATGCATTATAAGAGCCTTTTTTGAATCTATTTATTTCTCCATGCATGTAGCCAATGCCACAAAACCAAGGTGAAGATGAAGGTAAAGGTAGCAAGAGAAATGCAATGTCTCAAATGGAAGCAATTCTGTGTGGAAAGTGGTAATGTGGCAAGCTACATAAACAACTCAAAATATTGTGAAAACAAAACGAGTGTATTTTGGGAATATATTCGTGAGTTACCCCCATGAAAGGACGATGACCACCATGTAACCATAGATGACTATGATTTAAGCTACAAAGGACATCAATGTAGGAGATGATGTTTTCATGGATTATGACTTCTAGTAGACAAGTAATGTAGACAATCCATTTCTAATTCATATTTTTAATTCTCAAAACAATGAATTTTTCTATTAAGACACAAGGTCATTAATTTCTATTGTACAAATGCATAAACTTTGCAAAAAAGTTAATCAATGTTTTACTTTCATCTAATTATGTAGGTACATACTAGCTCTAATTTGTAAGATCCCCTTTATGGGTAGTATGGATGTCCAATAGGTCCCAGTTTAGACACTAGATGGAGGCCAAGCTTGGCCTAATGGTCACAGTTACAAGCATTAGCTGGGGTCCTAGGTAGTGCCCTGGCTGGGGGTCGTAGGGGGGCCAAAGGACCCCCTAGTGGAGGTCCAAATGTAAGATCCTTGACCCGATGGTATAGCTTCATGAGTAAGGGATGTTGATTTATGCAGTGATTGACCAAAGTTGGTCGACTCTACAGTTGACATGAGAGCCCATGCAAGCCATCATAATAATTCACTTTCTATTGCCCTTGTATTCACCCAGTATATAGACTCCATCCTTTACTATTTCAAGCATGCAGTCAAAGCTTCTTCACCAAAGCACATGATGGGAAGCGATGGCTACCATCTATTATAACGGTTTGCGTCAATACATTTTAATTCTCTCTCTCTCTCTCTCTCTCTCTCTCTCTCTCTCTCTCTCTCTCTCTCTCTCCATCTCCATCTCCACCTCTACCTCCACCTCCACCTCCACCTCCATCTCCATCTCCACCTCTCTCTCTCTCTCTCTCTCTCTCTCTCTCTCTCTCTCTCTCTCTCTCTCTCTCTCTCTCTCTCTCTCTCTCTCTTTGCCTCTGCCTCTATCTCTATCTCTCTCTATCTGTATCTATCTATCTATCTCTCTCATTTATAGAAAGTTTGTTGTTTGTGTTACATGTAGAAGTATTTTCTTACAAGGGAATGTAGCATAAGACACAAGGTCGTTAATTTCCATTGTACAAATGCATAAACTTTGCAAAAAGTTTAATCAATGTTTTACTTTCATCTAATTATGTAGGTACATACTAGCTCTAATTTGTAAGATCCCCTTTATGGGTAGTATGGATGTCCAATAGGTCCCAGTTTAGACACTAGATGGAGGCCAAGCTTGGCCTAATGGTCACAGTTACAAGCATTAGCTGGGGTCCTAGGTAGTGCCCTGGCTGGGGGTCGTAGGGGGGCCAAAGGACCCCCTAGTGGAGGTCCAACTGTAAGATCCTTGACCCGATGGTATGGCTTCATGAGTAAGGGATGTTGATTTACGCAGTGATTGACCAAAGTTGGTCGACTCTACAGTTGACTTGTAGTACCAATCAACTTGAGCACCAACCCTGACCTGACAATAGGTGCTATATAATGAGAGCCCATGCAAGCCATCATAATAATTCACTTTCTATTGCCCTTGTATTCATCCAGTATATAGACTCCATCCTTTACTATTTCAAGCATGCAATCAAAGCTTCTTCACCAAAGCACATGATGGGAAGCGATGGCTACCATCTATTATAACGGTTTGCGTCAATACATTTTAATTCTCTCTCTCTCTCTCTCTCTCTCTCTCTCTCTCTCTCTCTTTGCCTCTGCCTCTATCTCTCTCTCTCTCTCTCTCTCTCTCTCTCTCTCTCTCTCTCTCTCTCTCTCTCTCTCTCTCTCTCTCTTGCCTCTACCTCTATCTCTATCTCTCTCTCTATCTCTATCTCTCTCTATCTCTATCTATCTATCTATCTCTCTCATTTATAGAAACTTTGTTGTTTGTGTTACATGTAGAAGTATTTTCTTACAAGGGAATGTAGCACCAACAATATAATTGGAAGGAACAATGGATCAGTGCAACACTCAATCAAAACAAGACAATGGAAACAATCAAAATGTGTAGCACTCAATCATATCCACCTTGCAGCTTCTCCAATTGATGTGAACGTTGTTCATGAGGAGCTTGGCAATCGTTCAATCTTGCTCCCTGTGAGGTCTTAATTGCCTTTTGGACAATCTCTCTCAGGAACTGAAAATTATTGGCATGTCCATTTCCATTGCTAGCATTGGCCTTGCAACAAAGATACTCGAGGAAACGCTAGTCACACTTTGCTCCTGATGGCTTTAGCAAGTTATCGTTGGTCGGGAGCCGGACCATGGCCACTACCTGGGCTTTGTTCGACATAATTTTCTTGCTAGCCACTCTAAATGACTTTATGCATGCATCGTAGGTGCGGAAACTTCCTTGCTTCTAGGGCAATTCTTGGAATACCTTCAACCTTGTTTGCTCCAACAAGGCAAACGGATGTCACTCACTTGCTTTAGTCATGAGGAGGTTGTATGTCAAATCCCTGTGGCTTCTCTACTATATTCAATTTCTTTGAAGCATGTGATGAATCCATCTTCTTGTACTTTTTTCTTACTTATATGGCACAACCATGATGAATGGTAGCACTACCATGCATGGATCAAGCCTACATGTTAAGATCGTGCTTGAAGATATAAGATCACCAAAATCTCACCTATAGCACTTTCTTACTCATCAATAAGTGAAAACCCCAACAATCTCAAACTATCAGCAGGATGAGGCAACATGCATTGTCACAAGATTGAATCTCCAAACATTTTATGGAGCATACATCCTATCTAAGTATATGCTTCAATTACCAATCTCTTTTGTTGAGCCTTAGTGAGTGCAATTAGTATCTTTTCCATGGACAAATACTTTAAAATCACAAACTACCACTCACATAACATCTGCATACAAATAAGAATGGATTGCAAAATCATCAGGCACACTTTTTTCAAGGCCATCATCTTGGATGTAAGATAAGTGATCTATCAAGCGATGTACCTTCCCTTGCTTCAACACTATCCAAAACTGAAAGGCTTGAAAGAGAAATCGCCATCTCTAATATGTCTGGCAAAACAAGGGAAAATATTTTACCCATAGCCTCTTGCTTGATGGTGGTTGAATAATTCTTTTTTGCAAAAATCAATTTACGTACTCACATAATTGATTGGGTAATCTTTACCATCAATATTCGCTCCACTTGCATAGGCATTAGGTAAACACATGTACTTGCTGGCAAAGGAAGCTCTAGAGCTCAAAAAAGATACTACTATCCTAGGGGAATTTATTTAGTAACAGGTATTCAGTTAGAAGCTATCTAGAATGCTATTGTCAATTTATATTAGTAACAGGTATTTAGAATGCTATTGTCAATCTCAAGGGATAGTACCCAAAGCTAAATACATTGACCAAACAATTAGTGGCCCTCCAAAAAGAATTATGTCCTATTACATATATTATGTAGATATATATATGTATTTCATACATATATATATATATATATATATACATACATATTTAAAAATAATGCATATATACGTATTATATAATATATATATAATATACATATTTAAAAATTATATATATATATATATATATATGTGTGTGTGTGTTTTTGTGTGTATGCGTACAACACATCCGTGCGCATGTGTGCGCACATGTGCGCATGTGTGTGTGTGTGAGTGGAGTTAGTAAATGTGGCTTTACACACTATGAGAGAGAGAGAGAGAGAGAGAGAGAGATCCATTGGAGCGCATCTCTAACTCGTCGTAGTCAGGTCCTGGTACTCATCTTTCTTCCCATGAATCATGCAAGGGTGTATTTCTAACCTATGTATGTATCTTTGATGGACATGATGCTTTGCAACTTTAAGAAGGATCAAGTACAAAGCAACAAACCGATTGAGAATTCAAAAACAAGCTCAAGCAGAAAGAAGGCTCAAGTAATTCAAAAATCACTTATCTCACACCCCCCCCCCCCCCCAAAAAAAAAATCCGAGACAAAGAAGGCTCAAAAACAATTGAGAATTCAAACTCATCCATCTTGACAATGTTGAGGATAGTGTAGATTATGCTCGTCCAAAGAGAAGTACAAACAATTCATGGGACAAACCATAACCTAACCCTAAGGAGTTTATGCGTGAATCTTATTTGTCCTCCCTAGTAGTTAGAGTTAGCTATCTCTTGGTGCTCTCTCTCTCTCTCTCTCTCTCTCTCTCTCTCTCTCTCAACCAACATGGTTTAAGAGCCTATAGCATTGAGCCTACCTCAAGGCATGTTTGATTGATCTAATGGGTGTGCTCCCTTTTATTAAATGTTTAACATCTCAAAATTCTAAGTCCATCATTGCCTTGCCTTTGGAGAGTGGGAATCAAAATTGATGTTCCCAACATGAGGAATTAGTGGGTTGATAGCCGAGCATGATAGCTTGACTTGCGAAAATGTACAATCAATGAGAGTTTGCAAAAACCACCTCAATGTCTTAGCTCCCATTTGTGAAATCATGCGTTCCACCAAAGCCAATTAGCAAAGCTTAGACTTTAGTAGAAACACATGTACAATCAATCCCCACAAGCAAAAATCGATCATGAAAACAAACCAACCATGTGTTAGAAGAATTAAGGAGAGACATCGAAAGAGAAGTGCACACAAGGTAGCTAACTATGTACATTACTTTAGATACTTTAGAGGAGAACTGCACACAATGTAGCTCTTCTATGTACTCTAAATTTATATTATGAACAAAAGAATGAACATAACATGCCACACATGCACATAAAAGAATGTACTCTCTCTCTCTCTCTCTCTCTCTCTCTCTCTCTCACACACACACACACACACTCACGCACGCACGCACGCACGCACAGAAGTGTAAATAAACAATTAAAGGCTTGTGCAACTAGTCAAGAGTTAAACAATATATTGGTGGCAATAGTTAAAGTGTGGGGATGATTGCGAGGAGTTGACAAGGAGTGGTAGGATGCATAGAGCTTGACACTATTCCATGGTTACAATCCATGCAATAAAATGTAAAAAGTTATCGATATCCATTAAGCCATGCAAACATGCATATAATATAAGAACACCCATCATGAAAAAAGGTCCATCCACCAAATACACAATGTGGCACTCATAAATATGAAACCTACATGCCATAAACCATGAACTTTGATTGAGACAATAGATATCATCAAAATTCATAAAAGCATATGCATACCATGAAAGATGACATTCAAATTATAACACCCAATCTACATAAGCAAATCGTAATACGCTAGTCTCTTGAGACCACTCTAATGGTAGATGGCCCATTGAAACATGTGAGGGTGACTACCCCTGCTCATATCATTTACAAACGAGAATTGCTTTGCATTGGTAATAGATAAACAACTCTTCACATGCAGCCATTTAGATGCAACAATGATTAAATATCAACCTACATGATGAGATACACAATCTACTTGGTGGTAGTATCGATACTCCAATTCTCAACTTGCCATGGGTCTACCGTCTATAATAGACATGCTTGGAGTGATTCCTGATCCGTGACACCCATACTTTTCCTTGTATGTGTACTACATATATAACTAGCAATCTCCTTGGTGGTGGTATCGATACTCCAATTCTCAACTCGCCATGGATCTTCCATCTATATACGTGTGCTTGGATCGATTCATGGTCCATGACACCCCTATTTTTCCTGTATGTAGACATACTACAAATATAACTAGCAAGTTTATGCCACTCACCCCGTATGCATGTCTAACCGAAAAAACATAAGAGTCACTACATGACACAAGCATCCTGCAACATATACAAAACATCACGTATATAAAACGCAGGGTGTTATCATGCATACACCCAATGACTAAAGTAATCCCTCTCCATAAGAAAATAGCCATGCGTTCCGTCTTCACAGTTTTCTACCTTAGTTAAATAGAGGGTAGTCTATAAGAGTCTTTGCAAAAGCTGGAGTATTAATCACACGATATAATTGTAGTCCACTGTAAACATGTCTATGAGACTGCAATAAAATGTATCCACTGCAAAAATATCTCTATGAGACTGCAATAGCATGCCTCCAAAGAGACACACAGCCTTCATTTCGGCCTTGGTTGTGTCCTCGTAAGGATTTGAACCATGATCCCTAGGGTAGTGATCAGCATATTTTCAAACGAATGCCCCGGGAATGCCATACTCTTTTTCCAAAGCATTAAAAAATCAACAATACAAAAAGTAAATGTCGATACCATGGGAGGTCAACTACAATTGCCTCTAGGAGCACATGGGCATATACCTATATGTATTCATGCTTCGCAAAGGCAAAATAACTGGGTAAATATTACTCCCCCCCACCCACCCACACACACAAAAAAAGGAAGCCACCAACCTAGGTCCAAAGAGCCCTAGTTGTGCAGAGAGGAACAGAAATGGCAACACATGAGTCGAGTACAATAAGTTCTGTAATAAGCATGTGATTTAAAACAGGTAATTTTTACATGGGCCTTGCTAAGTTGCTATCTGCTTGCAGCTATTGCCACTACCCATAGCAAGGTGGATTAACGCTAGGAACTGGCTCATTTGTTGTTCTTATCAGAAACCTAATGCAGCATCCACTTTTTCCAAAGCATGTGGAGCCTGTACGGCTGTTTCATCTGTTTCTGAAACTATTTGCCCAGAAGAAGGTTTGAATTCCGGCTCTTAAATACATCCAGTCACTCAGACCGTTCCTGTTTGAACTTAAAATAGGGTTTTTCCAAAAGCCAGACAACTGGCAGATCATTACAAGATTTAAAGAAAGTCCATCCCAAGTACCCAATGCGACTGACAATATTCCCCTGAACTTGAATGTAGCAAAATGTTGGACTGCATCTTGAAATGTGAAATATTATGCGTGACTTCACAGCAACCCTTATCGCCAGCATATGTACACCAAATTGATCTAGCTATCCTCCAAAAGAGTGGAGAGCACCAGCTGTTGAACAAACTTTGCACGCAAAGCTGCTTGCTCCACTTTTTCCTCACGCTCTCCAGCTGAGAGAGGGAGGTCATAGCTGCAAGAAACCCACATTATATAAGCGAGCTCACAAATAGAAAATGTTTTAATTTAGCAAAGGAAATGTCCCGGGGAAACCCAAAGAAATTTTGAGAGAAAGCATACAATCAATCACTTGCTACAGTTCTAATTAGCCATAAGCACACATGATATGATAAGAACCAAGCTTTTCTCCAACAAGATCAGGAAAGCAGCGGAACCATAAACATACATACAATCACTCACATCAGCTCTAACTAGCGTGTCATGTACATTTCTTTGCTGTAACATCAACACAAACGATTTATATCTCTAAAAACTAGCCTTAAGCTCGTTTACCTTCATACCTTCTGCAATCTAAAATTTCTTCTAAGAAGCTACCATCACTTTCAAGGGCCTATTAAAAGACTGGAAATGCAGAGAGAAATCAAATAGAATGAAATGCCTTTATTACCATCTAGCAGAAGCTTTGGGACAGTCAAACTTCCTAGGTTCAAAAATTCAGAGGTAGTTCATTAGTCCCCAAAAAAGATAAACTGTAATGCCTTACCTTGACCACACAAAACAAGTGTAAGTCTCATCCACGTCGAATATTTCCACTTCTTAATACTTAGAATTTTGGAAGATGGACAAACCTAGCACTATGAGCTTGTCTCATAGGCTGTTTACCCTTTGCTAAGTAAGGGGCCTTACCACCCTCAAGCTGATTAGGGTAATCTGTGAGAGTGAAAGCGCGGAAGCATGCAGCACAGAGAGAGAAAGAGAGAGAGAGAGAGAGAGAGAGAGAGAGAGAGAGAGAGAGAGTGAGAATCTACACTGACAAAGGCAATGAAAACTGTGTATATAGCAGGGGGAGAACACCCAAAAGAGAGGCAAACTGCTCACAGGAGATTATCAAATGAGGGGAGAGGCTGGCCCTATAAATAGGGCAGCAGGCCAGCCAACCAGTAGGGACCGACTCACAGCCAGCCCTAGAGCCGACCCAGGGCCAGCCCAGCCCTATAAAAGTGCTGCTAGGCGCCTGGGTAGCCAGCAAAAGGTTGGCCCACCAGCCCATAAACATGGGCCTATGGGGCCATGGAGATGCCCCAAACTCTTAACACCCTCTCTGCAGCTCATGGTGTACAAATGACCTGAAGCAGCTGGCCAATGAAGATTCCACCATGAACACTCCCGGATGAAAGTGTCCCCATCGTGTGATGCTCCACCGCTAAAGACCACCACAGGTACTGTCGAAGAAGCCCCCTTGTGCCACGAACCGCCTCAGCATGATCACTGGAAACTTGGAACTGTTGCTCCTAGGCCACAGGGGCTAGGTACACTCCGGTCTGGTAATGGTACATTGGGTCAACTGGAACAACAATCCAACTGTTGGTACTGGTACATGACTCCAATAGAGGATCCTGGAACAATAATCCAGCTGATATTGCCTGCGGTACAAGGAGGTTTGCTTCCCTGGATGAGCACCCGTATCATAGAGCTAGATAGCCCCCTCTCAAATCCAAACTCATACACTGTTGCCAGATCGATAAACTTTAGTGCTCCAATGGCAACCGGCATAGAACACCTCACAAGGATCAATCAACTGTGTCTAAGTTCCCGCACTGGCAATCAACTGACCCATCCGGATCTCCAACAGACAATAGCTGCAACAGAACACTAGGAGACCCCCTCTGAATCTGCCAAGTCATTACGTCAAACAAAATAGAAATTGGTAACAAACTGCCACCTGAGTCAGCAAGAACTACTCCTCGTGGCTCGAGGTCCACCTGAAAAGCTTGCCTCGATAAATGAATCCCTGCTCGGTGCACCTGATCAACAAGTCCTACTGCCACAAACAAGCAAGCAATCCTCCATCTTGATCCGAAAAGCTTGCTGGCAGCACTTGCCTCGTGCTACTAGAAGGCTAGAGTATACGTAGTCGCAATAGTAACACTATTGGCCATTTGGTTACTGGACCCCTCTACTTTCCGTTGGGGACACTAACAGCAATAATGACCTTTCTGGCCACATAGGTTACACGTATGGGATGCCTTGAGAGCTTCTCGTTCCTCAGCTGTCAACTGCTTTCTGCATTTCTAATCAATTGTCAAAGCCTCAGGCTGACTGTCATAGGTACGGTCGACGAAGCGCTCCTCCTAGTCAAGCACCATGGGGACTAATTCCTCCCAAGTCAACGCATTCACCCTACACTGGTGATCAAGGATGAATAGAAGGCCCCATACAGAGAGGATGACTGGGATAGTAGAGTAATAGACATGTCCTCTGATTAGGTCTGCTTCTGTGCCTGGAGGATCTCCTGTTGAAATTCTTGTAACTTGTTGATATGGTCCTGCATCGATGAAGACTTCATGGGATCCAACAACCTCATCTGGACCTCCAGTGAGACCCTCTTCATGGGAGAGGTTCGGTTATACATGGACACCAAATGCTCCCATATACTTTTGGCCGCTGTCATGTGCTTCACGTGATTAATCACTTGAGGAGTATAATTAAGAAATATAAATGATCTTACCCTAGCATTAATAAGGTCCCAAAGCTGAGACACGATCTCGACCTCCTTTTCTCTGCAGAATACCAAGGTCTTCCACCAAGGGGTTTGGTCAGGCAACACCTATCAAGATGAAATTTGGCAGGTCGTATGACTGTAACACAGACTCCATCATTACTCGCCAGACACCGTAATTGAGCCCATCCAACTGCCGGTCAACCGGGAACCTGGTCAACACTGGAATTCTAGTCTTGTTCTCTGCCATCTCGGACAAAGTCGCCATGTCGGAGTGAAGAGGATCATGAACTGAAAGAGAAGATGTCCATATATTCTGTCTCAACAACCTTTGGCATTTTAGCTCTTAGATCCTTTGTTGGTGACTAAGGGTGGAAGAAAGAAGAAGGCAGAAGAAAAGGATGAAGGGGCTGACAGCCCAATGTACCTTCACACCTCACTTTCCGTCCCTTGGAAACTCCTCCTCTCCGATCTGAAAACACCCTTCAAAGTCACCACTTTGCTGGTCACCCGACCAGTCCACTCCTTGAACACGCTCCTCCTCAAAGACACCTCCGAACAGCACCCTAATCCTCCTCTCTCTCTGTTGGCTCAACACTCCCTCCGCTCCTCAGGTCTCAAGCCAACCGTGGCTCCGATACCATGTGAGAAATGCAGCGGAAATGAACGGAAGAGAGAGACAGAGAGAGAGAGAGAGCATGCCTCACGCGCACACACACACTGAGAAGGAGAGAGAGGAGAGAGGCACAAGAGAACTGCAAGTGATCTCTGGAGAAAGCCCCGCTACAACTGGGGGAAAACCTGGGAAACAACGGGCTGCTCGAGAGCTCGGAACACACAGCTCAACAGCCAAGTGAACTAGGAGCACGAGGGAGTGGATGAACTACTCCGAACAGCACCCTAATCCTCCTCTCTGTGTGTTGGCTCAACACTCCCTCCACTCCTCAGGTCTCAAGCCAACCGTGGCTCTGATACCATGTGAGAAGTGCAGCGGAAATGAACGGAAGAGAGAGAGAGAGAGAGAGAGAGAGAGAGAGAGACTCACGCGCGCGCACACACACACACACTGAGAAGGAGAGAGAGGAGAGAGGCACAAGAGAACTGCAAGTGATCTCTGGAGAAAACCCCGCTACAACTGGGGGAAAACCTGGGAAACAACGGGCTGCTCGAGAGCTCGGAACACACAGCTCGACAGCCAAGTGAACTAGGAGCACGAGGGAGTCGATGAACTACTCCACTACCCTGCTCCTCAAGTGATGCTGTGGACTGGCTCTGCACCTCTGCCAGGCTCCACTAGATAGTGGACTGAACTGCTCCACTGGCTGCTCTGCTGGAAGAACTGCTCCAGCTCCAGAAGACGCTCTAACAAGGAGTGAGGGGGGGCCTATATAAAGCCCCTCACCCTGCTCCAGTCGGCTGCAGCATGTAGGCCGACTGACTCAAGCTCATAGGGCTCGGCACACAGCCCTATAAAAGGGCACATAGGGGGCCGACCAGGCCAGGTGGGCCGACCCACCTAAAGGGCTGCCTGCTGCCCTGTAAGGAGGGCTCAAGCCCCACAGCTAATGGCCAGCAAGGTGGCCGAACCCAACCTCTGCTCCACAGCCCAGACAAGAGGCCCATAAGAGGCGCCTAAGAGCAGCAAACTGAGGCACAACTGCCCACACAGCCCTGCACCCGTCGTGGGAACCTCAGTGGCCTACGTGGCAACACATGTGGCGCTGGAAAGCCAGACTAACCTACAATCACGGGGTGGGCACACCCAAAAAAGAGGCCCTCACTCTCTACCCTAGCCTCACTCACTGGGCACGCACACCCACAATCAAGGCCCTCTCTCTCTAGGTGACATCAGGAGATGCTGACCTCCAACAGGAACACCCATAAGAGAGGAAAACTGCTCACAGGAGATGATCAAATAAGGGGAGAGGCTGGCCCTATAAATAGGGCTGCAGGCCAGCCCTGAGTCAACCCCAGCCAGTAGGAACCAACCCCCAGCCAGCCCTAGAGCCGACTAGAAGGTTGGCTGACCCAGGGCCAGCCCCAGCCCTATAAAAGGGTTGCTAGGTGCCTGGGTAGCCAGCCAAAAGGCTGGCCCACCTGCCCACAAACCTGGGCCTATCCGGCCCTGCCTCTAGCCTATAAGGAGGCCTCGACCCTCTCCCTAACCTAGCCTGAAAGGGGGCAGGCACACCCACAGAAAAGCCCTCTATCTACATGAGATGCCTCAAACTCCAACATAATCTGCATACACAAAACGTTTGTTAAGTCTCATCCACATCGAATATTTCCTCATCTTTATACTTGGAATTTTGGAAGATGGGCAAACCTAGCACTATGAGCTTGTCCCATAGGCTGTTTACCCTTTGCTAAGGGACCTTACCAACCTGATTAGGGTAATCTGCAAATATATAATCCCTACAGACCATTTAAAACACAGCCGCTCTTTCATTGCCTTTGAAGCTGTCTGAAGACAGAGGAGACCGTTTACCTCCAATGTCCTGTACTTTTAAAGGAACTGCTCAGTTTTCTTTTCCTTTTCCAAAGTGACCACGATGAACGGTTGGGTTTTCAAAAAAAGATTAAGATCTTGCCACAGAATCACATATCTTGGCAGGTCTGATAATAGTCTTCCAACGTTTT
Organism: Dipteris shenzhenensis; assembly: GCF_047967505.1. Classification (NCBI taxonomy): domain Eukaryota; kingdom Viridiplantae; phylum Streptophyta; class Polypodiopsida; order Gleicheniales; family Dipteridaceae; genus Dipteris; species Dipteris shenzhenensis. The sequence continues at coordinate 21,686,800 of NC_141603.1, read as the reverse complement.
GTGAGCATTTCTAGAATCTATGAAACTCGACCTTAAAATCTGTGTTAAGGCCTCGTACAAACCCCCCAATCTTATTGAAACTCATTGAGGTTCTCCAACCTCAAGCCAATGTTTGTAATTATGTGACGTTGCCTGTATCAGAATTCCCCTAAACCTCACCATGGAGAACAAAAGGACCCAAAATATCACCAATCTCAAGAACGAGATCCTCAACACAATGACGAAAAAGTTTATGAAACATGTGGACAAGATCAAAATCAGAAGTTGAAGAGGAGGTGACACCTGAGAACAGCCAAAAGAAGAAATATACGCAAAGGATGAAGATCCAATGCATTTGACTCATTCAAAGATGATATTCAAGAAGATTCTCTAGGATTGGCACAACTCTTCAAAACCATTACGAGAAGTTAGTTTGAAACAAGTCCAAGGAGGAGCAATCTTGAAAAGTAAATTCAGCCAAGAACCAGGAGCACAAGCAAAAGACTTACTAGAAGGACGGATGAGACAACCCAGTCTTGTTGGATTTAGACGTGTTGAAAAAATATTGAAAGAGGAGTCAAAGGAAGAAAAAGGAGAGGAGTTCGAAGAAAGAGAGGCACCCAAGGGAGGAAAAGGGAAACAGCGCAGAAGAAGGTAAAGATCAAAGTCTCCTACTTCAACATTGTCTTGGGAATCTTATGCACATAACCGATGTCATAAATGAGGCAAAAAGATTAAAATGTCTTAATCACAAAGTATAATGGAGACCACAAGCAAGAGGTTTTAGTTACTTGGATCTGGAACCTAGATAGTCACAACAAGAGCCATTTTTATTTTATTTTTAAACAAATCTGAAATGTACAACTTACTGGAGGGTTCAACCACCTTAACTTCTCTGCATTCAGAAAACCCCGTACTGTAATAGAACAAAAATCATTCAAGTACTTTTTCAACGGGGATATCCTTGATGAACTCCACACAACTACCTCAGGTACTGAATGGTAAAGCTCTATGTGCCACTTGTGCCAACAAGTGACAACTTCACTTGTCAAGTGAATAGAAGCTAAGACGCATCCTGGGTATGCATAATGCAAAAATAACTATCAAATTGGTTGAGCCAAGACAAGAGAACTAGCAGCTCTATCTTTCCAGAATCCATCGTATTTGCTTAAGTCCACCTTCCCTATAAAAGAAGAGGTGGAACTAGTCTACTCTACTAGTTTGGCCTAGAGCAGTGGCAATAGCAATGCTAGATCCCATTCGTCCCTTGCTTCTCGAGCTGCTCGGAACGTTCTTCTCTACATTTTCGCATTTTGCATTGGTATGGATGCTCGTTTAGCAGCTCCACTACAACAGCTTGTTGTATCAGGATTTTCAGAGTCTCACAGACCCATCAGTCTCCCGAAGACTTTAATAAACTTTCTTTCTTTCTTCCTTTCTGGCTTCTAGGCAGCTTCCTTGGCTTCTTCGGCATCCGCAAAGCGTTCTTCTCTAACCTCCTGGGCTGTCTGATCACGGTTATCCCTCAGCTCTTGAAGTTGTAACAAGGAGCGAGGAGGTTTTCTGATTGCTAAGCCTGCATCGCGTCAACCATGGCTGATGGGGATACGTGTGCCTCTAGTGGTGAAGATATTGCTGGCGAGGTTATAGAGGCAGGGCTTCCTCCTGAGTTGAAGCCTCCTTTTCCTCCATGCCGGGGGTTGGACTGTTAGTCCGAGACTCGTCATCATCTTGCTAGTGTTGTCACTGTGCACTAACTGTGCTACATGGATCTTGTGGATCTCCAGCTAAGACTGAAGGATGGAGCAAAGTCATGGAGAGGCTACGAGAGGTGGAAGACACCTTGGATGTTCTACTTCCACTCCCTACTCCCCGGGAAAAGCTCTGCTACCGATGTAACAGGCAAGGTCGTTGGTCCATCTTAACTACTGAGTGAGGAAGCATCAAATGCTATCTAGAGAGAGAGAGAGAGAGAGAGAGAGAGAGAGAGATGATATGATATGGTTGTAAGTCGACTGACGATCACTATCAAGTAGTAGTGATCCCTTATATCCAGTGATAAAGAAAATATTCCTTTACGTATTGAGTACATGTTTGGGCTAGCTGGTGTCTAGTCCCAGTACCTCGTTACGATGTTCCAAGACCTCCTTCAAGTAGCTCCCTAACTTTATGGCTAGTTGCTCCAACAGATTCTTCAAACTGTCTCTGCTGCCTTCATACCCTTCTCTGATGTGAGCATAGAGGAGTGAGCGTAGAGGAGTACATGCTGCTCATCTTCTACCTCCCCTGTTGAACAGATTTTGCCAGGTCTGTTTCTCTCTAACCTCCCACAGAGAGAAAGAGAGAGAGAGAGAGAGAGGTCATGCAAAGACATCATGGATATGCTGACTACTATCTCTACTCTTTGTGTTGGTGTCAAGCAATCACTAGAACTACCCCTTGTACAACTGTTGACAGTTGTGTTGGCAATAAAGATCAATTCTAGTGCATGCAGTCTCTTATATATTGTTTGAAATGCAAGTGAATTCTACATGCAGTAGGAAATACATAAAATGTCGTGAATGATAATTCAGAGCTTTACAACAACATATGTTCACTGCTTGCAACATTCACATGTGCTAGGAAAGTTGACGCAATGTAAGAAAACCTTGTTCTATTACACTATTAACTCGACAATAAGTATAAGACAGACTGCCTCAAACCTACGGGGCTTGTTGCCTTATAAAACGGATAAAGACTCTAGCAAGCTGTGCTTGCTCCTACATAAGCATCTTCCCCGCATGAAGATACTAGAAGCAGGGCGACCTGAGCACGACCCTCATCGAACCTGTCATGGACAAAAAGACCAACTTCCTCTACTCTCTTGCACTTTGTAGAAGCATCTCGCCGCCTTATTTCCCACCGCCAAGCGTCGCCTCTGCTCAGCACGCATTGGAGCACTCGTTTCCTCGTTGCATGGACCAATCAGAAGCAACCCACAAGATTTGCCACCCAACCACGTCAACTAACCAATGGTTCCATCATCAAGGCTCCCCAAGAGGCTTAACGCTAACATGTTGGTCCCTCAATGAAGAAGGTGTACATATTGGTCCTCACTAAAGGCTAGGCTGAGACTAGCTGTCTATGACAGGCTATGTTGGCTGCTCTGGGTCAGGGAACTGTGCCCATAAGAGGATAGTGCATGGAAAGCTAGGACCGCTGTAACGGCTGCTGGCTGTCCGGGCTGCTGCTGCGGCAGTACTGGCTGGGACAGGAGATGGTCCTGAATGAGGGGAAAGGCCTCCTTTTATAGCCTTGAAGGCTCCTGTAACTTTCATCTCACAGACTGGTTCATACCTGCTATTCACAGACTGTTCTGTAACTGCCATTTCCACCGACTGGTTTGTGCCTGCCATTTTCACAGACTGGTCTGTAAGTTTACAAACTGGATCTGAGCCCATAGAAGGCTGCTGCAGGTCCCATGTTGGTTCTGGGCCTACAGGAGACTGCCCCGGCCTAACTGTCTTCACACTGACCTGCCACATCCACATCTGCACCTCCTTGTGCCTGCTCTGCCTGTCTGCGGATGATTTCAGCAAGCCATACAGTCTGTGCAGTTGCTGTCCTTGACCTGTACTGCTACTCTACCACTCTGGGGGCTGCAGTGTGCTGCAGAACTGCCAGCAAGGTAGCCGTGCTATGGGCTGCAGATTCCACGACACTATATGACTTCCTCTAGTAAGTTTATGCTATGCGAAACAGTTTTTTTGCATTAAGTTTTGAAAAGCTACTTTCATGGGCGATAGACTTCCAGGTTGTTAAGAGGCCTTGGATTATGATGGCATCTCCAAGATGAAGAATAACATATGCTTTCATAAGACTAGAATATATCCAATCTTACAAATAGACAAATAGAACAAGCGGACAAACAAAGAAAAGAAGGGAGTTTGCAAGCAAATTTAGAATCCATCGTACACTTAAAACGAAAGCAGTATACTAGACAACAAGCCGGACAACCCCATGATCGCAGATTCTCTCTACAATAGAAAAAATCAACCCACAAGGGATAACACCCTCCTGCTTTTAACTCAGCGACCAAAAGAATACTATAATAAGTCGGTTAAAAAAAACTGGCTCGACAAATAGCGTTCGCTCAATATATTCCATAAACAGTGTCCAGATCATGTAGCTGAAATTGTGACAACCAGTACACCACCAAACACTTTTCAAACCAAAATAGAGGTACTACCTGATTTTGCGTTGAGGAACAGGGCAGTTGCTCTTCGCAGATGCTTTATCGGCCGGGACGCTCTGCTTAGGGGAATCCTCTGATCCTGGGATGGGCAGACTATCTACAAGACTAGAAAGTAAAGAGTCCGCAGGATTGCTTGATGAATTGCCGCTGCTTCTGAAAGCACCACTCCCTAGAAGAACCTGCAGTTGTGCCTCTCGAAGCTCCTTACCAAGAAAAGATAAAGAGCCATTGGACGCACCAGAACCCCTCCTGAACCTCCGCCTCCGCTGAAAGTGAGAATGTCAAGGGAACATCCCGTGCAATGATACTAGAAAACTTTTATCAATATTTGCGTTGCTAGGCGGCATAGACAAGCAAAGACCCCACAGGTTGAGAGCGCACAAGCAACATCGGAACACAGCTAAACAAAAGAAGGGTAGAACTGATGAAAGAAAACTGCGCATGAAATCTGAAATTCACTTAAACGGTACAGCGTTAATGCGCAAATTTGACATAGACTCACTACAAGCGTACAGTGTTAAAGACATTAGACGAAGCATTGATGGATATCCGGAAGAGATGGCCGTGTTGAAACGTGATATGACCAACGATGTCCTTCACCACCTTTGAAGCACAAACTGGGCAAACCTGCGCGAGCCTCAAAACAACGTTAAAAAAGGTAAAGAAAGGTAGACAGTATGCTATGTCTGCTCAACGTTGCCAAAGAGAAATAAATCTTTCGGATGCAGCACGCCCCTAAGAGTGTCTCATTTGGGGATTTCCAGAATGATAACACTGATATGTACACATACAATGTTGAGCTACGCATGTCTTCATACAGACCATGACCAGCAGGCTGGATGCAAAAACTACAGGTTTAAGACCCCAATTCTGACGGATTCAAGAAGAGAACCATTAAACACGATCTTTTAGATTATACTCACCACGCCCTTGGATTCGAAGGGGTGTTCCTCCTCAACATGAGAGCAAAGGGTTGAAATGTCGAATTCCTCGAAACAATAGGGGCAAGGAAACTCGGGGCACAAATCTTCGTCAACGTCGAGGTCATCAATGCTGTGGCGATCTGCAAGGAATCAAAGAAGGCATATAAGGAAGAGGTTAAAGGGCAAAGCGATGGGGGAAAGGGAGAAAGGGAAATGGAGAGAGAAGAGAAGCTGAGGTCGAATGCGGGAGTACCGAAGTGGGGGTGGAGATGAGATTGGTGGCGTTTGATGGCGCAGATGCGAGAGGCCCAGAAATCCTTGTCCATGAAGGCTAGGGTTTCGAAGAGGATTTCAAAGCTTTGGCTATGGCGGACGATGAAGCTCAACTGCACAGAGCAAAAAATGAAGAGGGGAACGATGGCCTCTCAAAAAAAACGAACTAGTTCCCACTTTATATAACAACCCCTTGAAGACGATGACTCCCCAAGCCTCCAGGCTCGGTATCTCCGAGCCTCCCCCGAGCCTCAGCCTCGGCCGCCCAAACCGCAGGTGCGTTTGCCCTCGCGCCAATCCATTCTTGCCACGTTCTTGCACAGCCCTGTCTCCCTGCCACGTCGCCCTCTCCTTCCGGCTCGGCATCCCCGAGCCTCAGCCCCCCGGTGTCCTCTCTCTTTTTGCACGCGCGTCTGCCGTCGTGGCACATCCTTGCCTTGGACCCATCCTTGCCACATCGGTGCACCGCCCTGCCTCTCTCTCCCAGCCCTGCCACATGGCCCTCTATCCGAACCCTTTTTCCCACGTGGCACCCACCTATTCGAGCCTTGCCACACGCCCTCGTGCTGGGCACTCGACCATCCAATCGATTTCTTGCCACGTGGTTGCCATCCGGCGTTGGATCCTTTAAGCCCCGCATCTATTTAATGCATTTTGCATGTTCCTTTTTGCCCTGTCGTAGGTAGCCTTAGTGAAGGCTTCAGTTTTGAGATGGGCAAATTTCAGAATTTTTTTAAGTTTTTATTGTGAATTGTCGATTGGTCCACTTGTGTGTTTTTACTCTAGGCAGCCTAGAAGGAAGTTTTCCTTTTCTAAGCCCTCGTTAAGCCATGTGTCGTGATTATAAGCGTTGATCTTTATGAAGATCCAAGGGTTTGAAACGTGCTTTTTAGAAAAGCAAAACTTTTGTGAGCTCTCCTTAAGCCACTTGTACAATTTTAGGCCCTTGATTTTAGATTGATCTAAAAGACTAAAACACTCCTTCCAAATTTGACCCAAAAGCATATTCATTCTTCACACAAATCTATTATATAAGGAGGGAGATAATTGATTTCTTGCCATAACTTTGGACAAAGCTCATGACCTTGCCATTGAAACTCCAATTCGATAATAGTGAGGATTAAGGTTCAATTTGGAGTTAGAGGCATGACGGAAAGGCTGCCTACCGCAACCTAGTTTGTTTTTAATGATTGATTATCTCCACTTATTCCTCCCTCTTTCTCTCTCTTTCTATTTGAAGGCAACCCCACCCCCCTCCCCGTCTCTCTCTCTCTCTCTCTCCCCATCTTCTCCTTCATGCACATTGAAGAGCTCTCTCTCTCTCTCTCTCTCTCTCTCTCTCTCTCTCTTTTCCAAGCTACGCATTTAAGGTAGGCCTTTTGAATGCTTTATGAACATTCATCTTGGTATAACTTTCGAGTTTGAGACCTTTTCTAGCACTCGTTTCTAAAACAAGTTGAATTCAGGAGTAAGGTGCGTGGAATTTAGGAAATAATTTAATAATTAGCGAATTTCACTTCTCCAACCTAGCCTGGCGTCAATAAGGCTTCCACATTCCACGTGTAGGCCAAAAACCTACAAATGCCACGTCTCTCGTAATTCTCAAATAGTCATTCATGTTACATGTATATGTACATGTACAAAAACACTCCTTCCAAATTTGACCCAAAAGCATATTCATTCTTCACACAAATCTATTATATAAGGAGGGAGATAATTGATTTCTTGCCATAACTTTGGACAAAGCTCATGACCTTGCCATTGAAACTCCAATTCGATAATAGTGAGGATTAAGGTTCAATTTGGAGTTAGAGGCATGACGGAAAGGCTGCCTACCGCAACCTAGTTTGTTTTTAATGATTGATTATCTCCACTTATTCCTCCCTCTTTCTCTCTCTTTCTATTTGAAGGCAACCCCACCCCCCTCCCCGTCTCTCTCTCTCTCTCTCTCCCCATCTTCTCCTTCATGCACATTGAAGAGCTCTCTCTCTCTCTCTCTCTCTCTCTCTCTCTCTCTCTTTTCCAAGCTACGCATTTAAGGTAGGCCTTTTGAATGCTTTATGAACATTCATCTTGGTATAACTTTCGAGTTTGAGACCTTTTCTAGCACTCGTTTCTAAAACAAGTTGAATTCAGGAGTAAGGTGCGTGGAATTTAGGAAATAATTTAATAATTAGCGAATTTCACTTCTCCAACCTAGCCTGGCGTCAATAAGGCTTCCACATTCCACGTGTAGGCCAAAAACCTACAAATGCCACGTCTCTCGTAATTCTCAAATAGTCATTCATGTTACATGTATATGTACATGTACAATGTACATGCGCTTGTATCTGTACATGTCTAGTGTAACATGTTCTGGTGAAATATACAAACTTTTAACAAGTGCCTCAATCTCTAATAATTAATCTACCTTTTAAAATCCATAAAGACAGACATTAAGGCTCTCCCAATGTGAAAACTATTGCACAATTCTCAATCAACACGCATTCCATTCCCATACTTCTTCAAATGTCTTATAGACCCTCCTTTTTTGGGGGTAGCTTATGTCGCCCATACGTAACAAAACATACTCAAGTGCTTCAACAAGAGTGGTCTCCACCTCTCATGCCTAGCAATGGGGCTGGTTCTATTTGATGTAGATTCTAATAGCTACCTGCTTCGAAGAATGCATCACAGCGTTTGACGTCTGCCAACTTCTTAGGATTGGAACGCCGCTTCAGCTGAAAGGCCTTCTTCAAGAGATCGGAAATTATCCGAACATGCGTTTCATTGATGACAAGGCTATGGTCATCCTCGTCATGGGAGTTTAGGACCTCTTCCAGCAACTCTTCATCATAGACATCCTTCCACGGTAGCTGAGCGAGCTTCAGGAGCCAGTTCAACGCTGGATGCTAGTAAGGACGTCATTGAAGAAATATTTGATTGGGTGTGAAGGGAGATGCGAGAGCTACGTTTCCTATTCTGTTGAGCTTGGTGCTCTACCCTTTCCATCATAACAAAGACGACGAAGCTAGATACGACAAAAGAAGGTGACTAGGGGGTCTTTGTCCATCAGTCTCATAGCCAGTCTTTTGGCTTCATACCTTTTTGGACGTACTCCTTCGGGAATGATAGCCAAGTATCGCTGAAGACGTTCTCATCTCTCTCTGAGTTGGTCTTTGTGTTCAGTCTTTTGTTCTATCAAGGAGATGGCCCGTTCAAAATCCAAACTCTTTGTAGATGAGTGCTCAAATTCCATTTGCCACAATGGGCCTTCACATGCCAATCTTATCGGATGCCTCGGCCTAACACCATCATTATGACCTTTTGGCTTTGCATAATAGTCAACTTCCACCCTTGGGGTAGCATAGCTATGTCTCTCTCTCATGCTCATCACTCCTATTGGATAGATGCTTCTACTAGCCTCCTTCAAGCATTGAACTCTCTGAGACGACTACACCTCGCATAGTCGGATGTAGCCACTGCCTTTGGCTCAAATACTCTTCACGTCTGGTTACATATCCTCTTCGTCTCTCTGAGCATGTGTCAGCCATTGCTTAAGTCAGAAATAATCAAAGAGCAATCCGAGCACTTTCTGTGTTCCACACCCCGGTCTTCAAGCACTCTACCAAAGTCAATGCCACTCGTATGGAGTTACTTGAATAAATTTTCTATAATACCCCATGATTCTCAGCAGCTGTTTTACTTCATCGTGAGTTATCATGAACTCTCTCCTTTTTCCCATTAAGCTTACCAACTCGTTTCTCTAAATCTCCTACCCTAATAGCTTGTTAATTCGGAATTTACTTGACCTATCCCGAGCATGATCATCCAAAAGTTGACGGTGGTCTCTCACTCGACTAACTCAGAAGTGCTCGATTTAATTCCCAACCCCATGCGTGCTTCATGAAGATGCTTGCTCTTGCAGTCCTAAAATAAGCATGCTCGGGTGTAGAGTAGGTGCCAAAAAATAAACACTTGAAGGTTGAGGCTAGCTATCAGGGAAGAACCATGTGATGATGGGAGAATATCGAGTTACAATGCACTCCACACTTAGACAATGAAGCATAATAATAGAGTTGTACAGGAGAGAGTCAATTTCCTGTTCATTATCATTGGATCAAATCAACTTGATACACCAATCCGCCTCGGCTTGCAATGGACACTCCCTAACCTAGCAATTCAAGTCAGAGGAAGAGAACTCGGCACACTTCTCTCTTGTTCTCTTCCTCTCCTAGATTTCTACCTAAAGAACCACCTTCTATTTGAGTGTGCACTTGGTGTGCCAAACACTACTCGCCTATTGGTCGACTTGCCATGATCGGTTGTACCTCTTGCTGCAAAATGGTTGCTCGACTGTCTCCACCGCTCCTTGCTCCTAATTGAGGTCGATGCTCGGTGACCACATACCAGTTAGCCTAACCCAAGGCTAATAATCCCTCCTCCTCTATAGTCTCTATGATGTGGTCCACTGTCTAACAAGTGCTATTGTCACTCTATTGGTCTCTCTCCCCATGTCGAAGAGAGAGGATATGTCTATTGCCCTCATGTGAGTGTCCACTCCAGATCAGATCTGGTGAGTTATGCCCTTTAGCTCTCTCCTGCTCCTGATTCTCTACTGTCATGCTTTGAGTGGGCTCAACTTGATCCCTCATGAACTTTCCTCTATGCTTGTATGCACTGTTCTTTGTGTCTCTGAGCCTTCAGAAGGAAAATGGCCACCCATTGCTATAGCTTGTGTGAAGATACTTGAAAATAACCCATCAAGATGATCCTCAATGCATATGGTAGATGAATCTAGGTGTAGCTTGCTAGTTCAATGAGCCCCTCCTCTGAGATTTGTAGTAATAATATATGTAGAATATAAGTTCCATTGAAAGCTCAATAGCTACTAACTAGGTCCTAAAAAGTAGAGCTACGAGAGATCCTCTCTGATGACTTGGTTCACCTCTTCATAGGCAAGCAGAATGGATGGAGCCTCAGGGATATACTAAAATGATGGTAATATGTCCATATGTAACCCAAGCTTGGAAACCATCTCCTTGTTTGAGCATACCAACTCCTTTGATCCCCCCTTTGCCTCAAATGCCGTACATGAAGTCAGGGCCATCCTATTGAAGTACCGACTCTACCTAATACCTGCTCATAAAGGGTCCAGGCTGCCCAATAATATCCTGAGTGTATCCAAGATCAAGTAAGCATCTGAATAGAATGTTCAATAGCTCTTTCTCATTTTGATGGATAAAATCTATCTGCTTGTGATGTATTAGGCTACAATATTCTTGTCTCATCTCTATCACAATCAGAAGATGATGCTTGGTCTTGAACTCGACCTAAAGGTGCAAGGCTTTACACTCATCATCATATGAGCTATTGCAGGGGATCGTCGATCCAATGGGTGGTGGTGGGTGGGTCTAGTGGTATGCGAGAAAAATTGGATGGCAACGTCATGTAAGGAAGGTGATAAGTGCGGATTTGTCCTCTAGAAGAGGGATATTGCTAAGATGCTCAAGCATAGTAGGCACGACTAGTGTATGGTCAAAATGAATCTCCTAGAAAGTAGTGTAAGTGGTACATGATGGGCTCTATGGTGGTATAGGCATAGGTAGGGCTAGTGTATGGTCAAAATGAATCTCCTAGAAAGTAGTGTAAGTGGTACATGATGTGCTCTATGGTGGTAGGCAGCTGGATAACATAAAGAATAGGGATATTGTGAGAGCTAGAAAGGGAGTTGATTTAATAGACTACAACAAGCTAGGTGTGTGGCAATTGTGTAGTTTTAAGAGTGTAGTAGTGGTTGTGGATGATGTGGAGAAGACAAAGGGATGGGTGCGTTGAGTGTGGTAGAGTCATCTCTATTACAACTTGTAGATGAAAGTGTAATTAAAGAAGAAATTTCCTTCTCCATTGGCAACATATGCACTGTGCATGCATGTATGAATTCACATCCATCCATTGTTCTATGTTCTAGATGAACAAGCAATCTTCACAAGTGTTTGTGAGCATGGTGAACCCATCCTATGATGATCTATTACTAATATCATGCCACCTAGAACTACATATATTTTCTATACGGAGTCCATAGTGTGGGCATCCTAAATGTACATCTGAGTAAAATGAATTGTAGTGTCAAGTGCAATTTGTAGCCAACACGATCTTACTAGGGAATGTATGCATTGGATGTGCCAAAGAAGGAAGGTGGAGGGATGGGCCTTGATACTAATGAAGGAGCAAGATGGGAGCAAGCCCAAATCCATTCCAATATAAAGAAGTGATAAAGCTACTGTGGAAGTATCATAAGCAATTGGCCACTATGATGTTGGTGTAGATCAAGTTTCTTGTCAACTAGAGAAGCTATTGTTGCTGTTGCTCTACTACAATCTATAGCCTAGGAAGATTATGGCATATATCAAATTTAGGGAAGGATGTTACTTACATTATAATGAATTTAGTGATTTGGCATTGATTCAATTGCTAAGGGATGATCTACGTGTCAAGTACATGAAGTAAAAAGCTTGGTGCCATATGTGCTAAAGATGAAGACTAGAAAAGGTTAGATGTGAATCAATATGAAATCAATGCTAGGTGCAATAGATGATGCAAGAGCTCACCAGTAGCAAAGATATAATAAGAGAAGAGAAGAGAAGAGTAGATGGAAGAGTGAATGAGAAAACTCTAAGAAGCTTATTGTTCATGAGCCATTAGGAAATCCAAGTTGGGAAAGAGAGTGAGAAACTTTAGCAATTCAAAACTAGATACAACATCTAAGACAACAAGGAGAGAGCAATGAAAGAAACCCAATAGGCTCAAGGACCCACCTCTAAAGGAAAGCTGCCTTTATCACATCATAAGGAACTAAGAAACATTACTATACGAGCTCCACCAAGGCAAAGAGCGATCTAAGTTTAGCAAAGTCCTTGGTGAGGATGGAAGATTTAATAGGGAGTTCACCAATAACTCTATAGGCGAATCCATGCCCAACAATGGGGAAAGACCAAATGTGAAGATCAAATTTCATAAAACATAGAATGAGAGGGTGAAGATCCCATTGTAGATCTTCTTGTGAATGGGAGAGATATTGCAATGCAATACAAAGGGGACAAGTATCAATGCTTGATGTTGTGTAGTCCGGTGGTGACTCCACATGTTCAGGGGATCTTGGAGGGATGCCGAGGGAACTCTCCACCTCCTACCACTCCTTGTGGGAGCAATGCAAGCACATGCGGTCTAGAAGTGTCACTCTAATGACTTTTGGAGTTGTAGTAACATGAATCCTCGAGAAAAAAGGGGGGAAAGAGGAGGGGAAGAGGGATGATAGAGGAGGAAAGGAGAGTGAGGAGGGGAGAGGATGCATGAAGCAAGAAGAGGGAAAGGGTGTGCAAGAACACGAGAAACATAGACAACACTTCTTGGGGAAGAAGGAAATCTTCAATTTCTCAAACTTGCATACATACAACTGAAGACCAAAAGTCAAGATTTTGAGCTTTTATACATAACACCTTGTGAAGGGAGGGCCAACCCTACTCCTCCTCATTGCTCTCCCTATTTCTCATTTTACAAGCACTTGGACCGTGTTCAAAGGCAAAATTCCATTCTCATCCTAGCCTTTTCTCCACTCTATCTCATGGGGATAACATGCCCCTTTTCCTGAAGTTGATCCATCCTTGGATCAATTGGTGTGAAGTAGCCTGGTGGTCAGCATAGATTGGATGAGGGAGTGGTAGTCAAAAAGTCGTTACAAGATTCGACAGAAAAGAAATGAAATGATTAATTACCAAATGTGACCCATGCCCTGATGCTAAGTACCTCACAGCCTGGTTCATTGCAGGCCTAAGGAAGAAAATCCACAAAGACATGAAAAAGATTAGCAGTTACAAACATTCAGTACTGCTCATGCGGCAGCCATTGACATTGAGGATGGCATGAGTGACTTTGACACTAGTAGTGATGATGGAAGAGCCAGTGCATGAGATAACCGCTCTAAAAAAGGAAAATCCAAGTCCACTATTGAAACGTTTAATGAAGATCGCCTAGAGGCCGCCATGACCATGAAGCTAAAAGAAGAAATGATGCATGCCATGGAACAGAAGCTTCACATTTCTCAGCCGCCACCTCAGACTTATCCACGGTGAGAAAATGTATGATGGTGCCCACACTGCAAGGCCAATCATACAGTAAATGAATGCCCAGTCCTAAGAGCTAGGATCACTGCATAAGCAAATCCACTGCCAAGGTTGTGGTGCCATATTTGCGTAGTCGGTGGCCATGATGAAAACAATTGCATCTTCAACATGCGCAACAACTTGTCTCGACCTCAACAATACCAATCGGCACCCAAACCAGTGTACAGGCAAGTGGCACTTGCACAAGCACCCCTAGCTCCAAGGCTTAATCCTTTTCCTGTTCAGACACAAGTTTCACAATTAATCAGGAATCCAAATCCACGACTATATCCAAGAGCGCCAAATCTAGCTCCTTTGGCAGTTCCAATACAACTTCAAGCTGAGGAAGTGGATTCACCATTCGAGTATGAAGCTGAGTACCCAGTGTACTATGTAGAAGGCGCATAAGATTAAATACTAGTCTATGCAAATCAAGTTTGGCCCAACACATATTGAGCGCCAATCAAGTGCTACGATTGTGGAGAGAATCACCGGATCGCAATGTCCCCTCATCGTCGTAGCCCTGCTACTTTCCAACCACTCTACAGAGATTGTGGTGTTGAGAGTTGTGGTGCCATGAGCACATATAGAGCAAAGGTATGAGCAAAGGGCAAGCTGCCACATGGCATGGAGGAGATATCCCACATGTGAGCAAGCATATGGATGTAAGTACCCTCACCTATAAAAGGGAGGTTCATTTGAAGTAATATCAATGAAGCACTTTGCACTATCTCAAGATTCTCTTTATGAGTCCAAGCTAATCTATCTTGGAACCTAATTGACTTGAGGTACATGTCATGAGCACTCTCTTCATCATGTTTCCACATAGGTTCCATCCACCTTAGAGCGCTCCATAGATCCTGAGGCACACATGTTTTGTCATGGTATCAGAGCATAGGTTTAGCTCTCCTAGTTTAGCTCATTAGTAGTTCACTAGGATTGCTCCCATTCCTAGATTAGTTTCAGAATGTTAGATTAGTTTTAGATCTAGAGAGTTCTTTAGAGTGTTTCTTGAGTTGTGAGAGAGATCTAGATTCATTCTTCTTGTGAAAGAATTCCGTCCATTGGGTGTTTGAGAGAGAGAGAGAGATTATCCTTGTTTAATTTTGGTGGAGTATGAGAGAATGTGAGTGGTTCATGAGCATTCTGTTGTGAGTATTGTGAGTTATCAGAGAGCTTGGCTCTCCCTTCTCTGAGTGTGGCTGCCGACTCTATCAACAAGCCTCTACAACGAATGAGCTCCAAGGCAACACCAGCTCCTGCACCTCCAAAAGCTAGCACAACCCTTGTCTTCCATTTGGCCTCAACAACCCCGATTCAAGTTGCTGCTCCCAATAGCTTGTGGAGTTTTGCATTTTGCAGAGCCGAGGTCATCGTGGAGGGCATCAACATGTAGAAGCGCCATTGCGATCAGCCCGTATCTATCAGCATGCAACAACTCCTCCTATATCTTCAACCGACCTCCTGCTCCTCCTCTGTAGAACAGCAACACAAGCCTAGCTCTGTGGTTGCATAACAAAGTAGTTGCCTTCGCCAAGCAAGATGCATAGAGTGAGCCTCCAAGCTCGAGTCTTTGTTGCAAGACAGGATGGGAGGTGACGTTCCACCGCTCATGGCGGCTCTCTCCAACAGTAGCAAGCGGCTGCTCTACACCTGCATCTTCAGCAGCACAACTACAGCCTCTAGCACACAGGTAGTTCCTTCTTCTTCTGCCTCCATCGACGACAAACCTCCTCCAGTGCAACTACATCGAGTGACGACCACAGCAGCCCAAGGCCAGCAAAAGCAGCAGACGATGAGCAAAGCATCTCCAACGGCTCCCGTGACAGAGGCGAAACGTGCCATTGCGCCATAGCTTATAGCTCCTGAGCTCCTCCATCTCTCGTAGCTCCCAAGCTTCTCAAGCCCATACTCGGCTTCTCTATAGTGACTCACTCCGTCAGCACAGCTCGCAGCTCCTCGAGCTCTCTCCGTCGCTCGTTCGTCGTTGACGTTCCTGCACAGCAAACCTTCAATTTCTCCTAAGGTTCTAGCATTAGGCCACGTGGCAAATAGGCTCTAACCAAGGTTAGGTGATGTTAACCCATGGTTCATAGGCTTGGTCAGTTTCTTGCCATGTGGAAGATAGATTCTAACCTTGGTTAACACAATGGTTGAGTTTAGCTAACCTTGAGTTATAGACTTTGGTTAGGTTACATAGGGTTTGGTTCAGTTACAGGTTGGTTAAGTTTCAGTTTGGTCAAAGTTGTGCCACATCACCCAAGTGCCTTCTAAGCACACAGCCTCTTGTTAAGCACAGTGTGGAATTCAGCATGTGAATCCCTGTGCCACATCATCAAAGGCCCTCTTCTTCACAAAACCTTCAACAAGGCATAACTTGCAATCCAGAAAGAATTCGGACACGCTCCAAAAAGGAAAAGTGATCGTTTTTCCAAGCTCTACGCGCTTGTCAAATCAAAAATTATTGTATGCAATTAGACACTACCAATATTGAAAGAAATCAATTGGTAAGACCTTTGCAACAAATGACAAATCAATGCATGAATGCAAAAAGCATGCCAAAAGCACAAGTGCATGAGATGACCACAGCAAAAAGCATGGCATCCACACACAAAGCATCAAGGCACATGGAAGAACAATGCATCATGCATGAAGCTACGTCAAGCGAAGAAGCAAATGCCATCGACATGAAGCATTGAAAAGCAAAACCCTTGCCAACCTTGCCTATATTTTGTAAATCAAACCTGACCACCTGAGAGTAGCTATGTAAGCACCTAGGGGAGGATTTGATCTTGTAACTCACATCTGACCACCTTGCAGTAGCCAAAGGATCATGGCACCAAGGGGAGGTGTTGAGAGTTGTGGTGCCATGAGCACATATAGAGCAAAGGTATGAGCAAAGGGCAAGCTGCCACATGGCATGGAGGAGATATCCCACATGTGAGCAAGCATATGGATGTAAGTACCCTCACCTATAAAAGGGAGGTTCATTTGAAGTAATATCAATGAAGCACTTTGCACTATCTCAAGATTCTCTTTATGAGTCCAAGCTAATCTATCTTGGAACCTAATTGACTTGAGGTACATGTCATGAGCACTCTCTTCATCATGTTTCCACATAGGTTCCATCCACCTTAGAGCGCTCCATAGGTCCTGAGGCACACATGTTTTGTCATGTGGCATAGGCCATGCATGTATGGATTGTCCCATAAAAAATAAGGTCCCACAATAAACTGAGCCTAAGCTTGACATCCAATCGGCATTATTGGGGTGGACCATCAATGCCTAGGGCCGACAAGCGTAATATCACAACCTGTGAATGTAATTACATGCCAATAAAAAGAGGCCACCAAGGACCCTAATATTCCATTTCAATCAAGAAACTTCTTTCAAAGAAATCACAATTGCCTCTACCTCTGCCAAGCAATGAGCAGCCAAGCTCATCCACATCATCTCCTGAGCCTCAAATAAAAGAAGCTCCATACCCGAATGCAGAAGTGGAGAAGGCTTGATTTCAGGCCCTTCAACAATGGGTATAAAAGGAACAAGCTCAATTTGAGGCTGAGAAGCAAGCACAAGATCCAATCCCTAACTTGGCCTCACTAAGTATTGATATTGTACTTGAGCCTCTGTTCCAACAACAGGACTTGCAACATAATGTACCGCCATGCCAACTTGAAGGAGCCACACTCTAGCATTCTAAGTTGCCCTGTGTCAATTCCCATTGGAATCCTATTACAAAATTGTTCCAATCTCTAGGAGAGTTTCAAAGGTTGGATTGAACTCGCAAATCCCCGTCCACCTATCGAAGACATAGAAGATATCCCTGTGTAGATGGGTGAGAGAGATGACGTATGCAACGTCGCTGTGCCTTTGATCCACGAGGCATATGATGAAGTCCAAGCCATAGTGGTGAAGTAGGTGTAAATGTCCTATCCAAGGAACTCTATGATGAATGGGGTCTCTCACCAATGCGAAAGGCTAATTTTAACATATGCCTTGCCGATGATTCATGGGCAAAGCCCTTGGGAATAGTGAATGGCATGTCAACAAAAGTCGCAGGAGTTTGCTTTTCCCTTCATTTCACAGTCTTGGATCTCCCCAAGAAATCCTATCAAATCTGGGGACGTCCTTGGTTGCATGAAGCATCAGTCCTCCATTATTGGGGAACTGATAGACTGACAATCCAAAATCAAGACACCATAGTTAGTCTCAATGTGGGGACGGGAGCAATAAAACCAATTGTGCCTAGAGCATTGGATGAAACCTCTTCAACGACGATCTCAAGCAAATCAGCTCCCCTGCAACAGCATGCCATAGCAAGCGATACACAAAGCAATATCAATAATTGGTTACAAGCATTGGCAACCATTGACAACTACCATTCACTAGACCCCATCTTCTCGCAGATTGATGCTAAGATCATGCAGGTAGATCCTCCACTCACACATGAAGAACCAATCGATCTAGAGGTGTCATTCTTTATGGTTGACCTTGAGTGGAATAATGAACCTGAAGAAGGTACCCATACCAATAAGGACTGAGATTTTTCTTGGGACCTTGAAACTGAGGCTAAGAATGCTCAATTCGAAGATTAATTCTTTGACAATGACTTAACCATTCTGCATGCCCTAATGGTGGTCTAGCTTCCCAAAGTTGAAACTCCAAAGTTGAATAATAACAGAAGATTTTGCAAGAAAGCTCCCAAGAGCCTCAAAAATTGGTTAATGATACTATGCCACCTAGTACCCATAGCACATTCTAGGCTAGTTCAACACCATCAGAGGCTAATCTTCGAGAAGTGCTGGAGTACTTCAAGAACTACACAAGTGGTAGTGTCCCCATAGTAATTCCAAGACCACTAAGTTTAAGAAACTGATAGCATTGGAGAGACTCCAATTTATGAGGGATTGGCAAAAACTCAAACAATAAACCTCACCCTTAAAGGGGAGGAAGAAAAATTGGTTTTCATTCGGAAACAACTTACATATGAAGATGAAACCAAGCTCAAAGCAATTCTAATGGAATACCGAGACTGCCTAGCATAGTCATACAAGGAAATGAAAGGAATTTCTCCAAAGGTGGCAAGACATATGATACCTATAAGGGAAGGTGCTCACCCTAAGGTATGTGGACCTTATCAAACAAATCCAAAGTATGGCACCATGGTTTATTACGAATTAGAAAATTTCTTAGATGCTGGATTCATCTATGAGATAGAGCACACTAATTGGGTCTCACCCATCATCATCGTGCCTAAACACAATAAGAAGCTAACCGTCCATGTACAACAGGAAGAATAACCAGATGGCTTCTCTTGCTTGAAGAATTCAACTTCAAAATAGTGGTCTAGAAATGTGCCCAACACTACATTACCGATCACATGTCTCGTGTCAAGTTGGGAGAAGAAGCCATTAGAGTAGAAGATGACTTGCCAGATGCCATAGTTGTTGCACAAAAACCATTTGAAAGATGGGGGATTGACTATGTGGGTCCCATCCATCCAGCAGTAAAGGGAACACAGGCATGCTACATCATTGTGGCCACCACTGATTACTTTACCAAATGGGATGAAGCTAAAGTAGTCAGAAAGGTAGATGCCAGAAGCACAACAAGATTCTTATACGAGAATGTGATCACTCGATTTGGATGCCCCATTGAAATTGTGCCGGATAGAGGCACACATTTTGTCAATGAGGTAATCCAAGAACTCTTGTCTAGATTTATGGGAATCCATAGAAAAAGCACACCCTACTACCCCCAAGGGAATAGACAAGTTGAATCCACCAACACAATATTATGCATTATCCTCACCAAGGTAGTAGAACCACAACGTTCTGATTGGGCAGAGAAACTAAATGAAGCCTTACGGGCATACCAAACCACACTCAAGGTCAGCACAAGGAATACACCTTTTCAACTGGTGTATGGCCTTAAGACTCTAGTCCCACTAGAATTTCTAATACCAAGCCTACGCATAGCAGTACAAGAATGGATGGGAGATCATGCATCCTTGAAAGAAAGACTCTATCAATTGGAGAAGCATACAGAGACCAGATTAGTCACCTACCATGCCCCATGACAACAAAAAAATGCAGAAGAAAGGCATGGGCATGGTTAGACAGAAATCTTAAAGCCAAAGACATCAAGGAAGGTGACTTGGTCTTGTTATATAATGCCAAAGTACATAAGGGAAAACTAAAGTATCTAGGTCAAGGACTCTACCGAGTAAGAAAAATTAATCCCATCGGAGCTGTGCTACTAGAAACATTAGATGGAGTCCAATTCAACACAACCATAAATGGGAGTTGATTGAAGCGATACTACATCAACACGCAGGCCATCCCCGACAATAATGTAGTTTTGGGAGCCCCAAGTCTTCAATAGTTAGCTCTAGATTGCTACATGCGCACTCACTAGCATATGCATGTTTTTGCACATATAGAGAATTCCTAGCCTCAACAACAATGAGACCCTTGCCAAACCTCTTTCCAAGAAGATTCAACAAGAGAGAGTTCAGCAATAACGAGATCCTCTCCAAAATTCACAGCCGTCTACCTCTCCTTAAGTGGAAATAAGCTTCCAGACCATAGACCAAAAATTGTAAGGTGCAAAAGCATTACAGCAAGAGCGACTAGCATGCCACAAGCTCAACAACCCCACTAGGCTACACGCATGGCATTCCAACTCTGAAATCAAACTAAGCCATAACCCGAGGGCAGGTAATAAAATGGATCTGAGAGTATGTTGTCTCTATGCCAATATGGACTTAGGTAGCACAGAATGTATGTATAGAGTAGCGACAAAGCTTCGCTTGTACTTGCATAAGGCTAGGAGTAATATCTCTTAGGAATCCTCAACATGCAAGTTCCTACATGCATATTCTACATGCAAGTCCTACATGTGATTCCTACATGCATGTTCTATGTGTGAGTTCTACATGCAACTCCTACATGCAACATGCAAGTCCTACATGTGATTCCTACATGCATGTTCTACATGTGAGTTCTACATGCAACATGCAACTCCTACATGCAACATGCAACTTCTATATGCAAGTTCTACATGTAGAGATAGAATGTCTTACAATTCCTACATGCAAAGAGAGAAGCTCTCCAACTTGTATAAATACCCCATAATGGAATCAAGCCCACACTCTTTGGGGCATTGTGTTGAGTTCTACTTTGGTATTCCAAGCAATTGTCTTCAAGTGTCCATGCTTCCTTGCACTGCACGTCCAAAAGCATGTCCTAACCTTGCAACTCCTCCTCCTCCCTTCTCCTTCTCCCTTCTCCTCCCTCCTCCTTCTCCCTTCTCCTCCCTCCTCCTCCTCTCTCTCTTCTTCCCCCCCATGCTCTTTTACCTTCTTTCTCTCCCACTCCTATGCTCCCCCTAAACCCTTAGTCCCTCAACCCTTGACCTCCATGATCTACGAGGGAGAGGAGTTCTCCACCATGTACTCTACCCTGAACCTTGGATCCTCCTTCTAACCCTTAAACCCCTTCTGAACCTTGGAACCTCTTCTAAAGTTTGGAACCTCTCTCTAAACCTTGGAACCTCCCTCTAAACCCTGAACCTCCCTCTAACTCTTACACTCCTCCTAAACCCTTCAACCCCCAATGAAGGCGAAAGCCTTCATTACCTCAACCATGATGATGCATGTTCCTTTCACACATGCATGCACTATGTTTGCTTACCAAACCTAAGCCTACATCTCTCACCAGAATACAACCCGAGGTCCTAAGCTACACTTATACTACAAATGACAACACCGAAATATTTGTAGGTGACAGACAGCCTCGAAAACTTACATACTGAGAATACCCTGCTCTTTCTATGGAAGCCATGGGAAAGAGCCAACAACGTGTTAAGGGGATCTTGGAGGGATGTTGAGGGAACTCTCCACCTCCTACCACTCCTTGTGGGAGAAATGCAAGCACATGTAGTCCAAAATTGTCACTCCAATGGCTTCCGGAGTTGTAGCAATGTGAATCCTCAAGAATAGAAAGGGGGGAAAGAGGAGGGGAAGATAGATGAGAGAGGGGAAAATGAAAGGAAGGAGGCGAGGGGATGCATGAAGCAAGACTTAGAGGGAAAGGGGACTTACACGAGTCTAGGTTAGTATGGGACATGACACCTTATTTGTGCAACATGCTTTTCTACTGCATTGGGAATGGCTAAAAAAGAGAGGCATTCACAAAGGCAAGGACAAGAGAAACATAGACAACACTTGTTGGGGGAAAAGGAAAGCTTTTATACATAGCATTCACAAAGGCAAGAGCAAGAGAGACATAGACAACACTTCTTGGGGAAAAGGAAATGTTCTACTTCTCAAACTTGCATACATACAACTGAAGACCACAAGTCAACCTTTCTAACTTTCTCATGTTACAAGCACTTGGACCATGCTCCAAGGCAGAATTCCATTCTCATCCTAGCCTTTAATCTGCTCTATCTCCTGGGGTTACCAAGTGTCAAGGTCAAAAACCATATGATCAAAGGATTCCTTACTGGTGGAGGAACTTTTGGAGTTTAAAAAATCTCAAAGCACTCCAAAATTGTCACCTTGCAAGATTTGTATAGGAGATCAAAGAGTGGCAATGCCAAAAGACATATGCATTAAGATAAATGCAAATTATTTGATAGGGAGGTTGATGGTGGTCAAATGGAGAGTGCACAAGGATGCCCCATGTTGTTCGGTAGGCCATCGCTAAAAGGATAAAAAATTAAGCACAATGGGGATCAATACATCCACAATGGAGAACTAAGTCAAATAGATGGAGCCCACCTCTTACACTTCTTACATCTAGGAGGGGACCACCTCTTCCAAAGTAAAAATTTAAAATTTGAATTTCCTCTCCTTCCCTCCTCCATCGTTCCCCCACCCTCCTCCTTCCCTCCCTCCCTCCCTCTTTAGTCCTACTCTTCTACATGCCCCATTTCTCCTTCTCCTCCATCTTTCTACATGTCTCCTCCTCCTCCTTCCTCCTTCCTCCTCCTCTTCCCTCCTATGCATCCTCCTCCCTCCTTCCACATGCGTCCTCCTCCTTCTCCTCCTCCTCCTACATGATCCTCTACCTCATCCTCCTCTCTTTCCCTTCGTGTTTGCTTTCTCCTCATCTTGCATGCTCCTCCTTTATGGGAAAGTATAAGAAATGGGTAGTGCCACTACTAACACCCAGCATCTTGTCCATGCTTATAACTTGATTCTAGAAGTAGGATGGACACGATGCATTACACAAGCTGAGACGTTACTATTAGAGTCAAAGGATTAAGGAGGCAACACAAACTATGCATATTGCATAGTACGTGATAATTGTATCACTATTACAACATTTATATAAAAATCGTTTCTAAAATTATGTTTCTTCTTGTGTGCAGCATATTCTCTATGAGCATGGACCTATAAAGAAATAAGAGAATTTATCCATTTGAAACAAGAAGTCATGGAGAAATCACAATATTGACCCAAGCGGGACTATTGATCCATTCCAATGTGTTGTACATGAGATTGCCCCAAGCTCATCTATGGTGTAGAAGCGGTCATTCTGATGGAGTTCCTAGTGCCAAAACTGTACATAGCCATGTCCAAATGGCTGAGTCTAGACTAATCTCTTTCCCATCAGATGGAGAAATACATATGATGGCAACAATTTTACCATTAAAAGATATGATGCAACTAATTTAACTAGAGCTTTTGATCCATGGCTTGGGAGCAAGCAAGAAACTCATGGTCTTGGAGAAGCTTGTGCATGGCCTTGGATTTGAGGGGCATGCATATCTCTATGTCACCACAATCAAAGCCCGGCTTACCACCAAAGAGTACCATTTCACCATCTCCATTCACCTTCACTGCACGCACAGCAGCAGGTTTGCCCCACCCAAAATCCACTTGGTACATAGGAAACCTAGGTGAGCTAGCTACCATCATGTCGGAACCTCCCATATTAATCACACCAATGAAGCTATTGTCATGTAGCTCTAGCCAATGCATGGTAGCACGTAGATTGGTCTCATTGCAGCATGTAATAGCACCGTGGATCCTTGCTGCTGTGGCACTGAGGCTCTCGCTAGCGATCGTGCTAGCAGTGGCAGACGCCATGCCAAACATGATGACATTTCCGAAGTAAGCCGGTGGCAAGGGGGGGGTGATGCGGCTACGAAGGTTGACGACGACACCAAAGAGCATGGGTGCCGAGGGAGGGAGCCGTCTAGCGACAGTGACATGCTTCCAGAAGTGCGCACACATGACCTCGAAGGAGGAGAAGGGTGTGGTACGATGTGTGTGTGCGGGTGTGACTTCGGCCTTGATATGAGTTTGGTTCTTGAGCTCTTGGATGGCCATCTTGCTGAGGTGGAAGGTGCCTTGCACAAGGGGTCCATCCTTTTCTCCCGTCGAACGTTCTGTCGCCGTAGATATTTCCGTCGTTTCTTCCGTCGCCTTCGCACCTTCTCCGTCGTCTACTTCGTCGCTTATAAACTTGAGGATGGCCTTGTCCGGCGACGGATTCGCCACTGCCAACCTCTCTCGATCGTGCAACGGCTCCATGGATATCGCCTCCCCCCTCGCGCACTCCCCCCAAGATACCATGAAATGCCATAGCGACTGCCCGTCCGCGACCACATGACTCTGCGCTATCCCCAGCGCAAGCCCTCCGTCGGAGAATCTCGTTGCCTGTTTCATTACCCCCGAATTCTGTTAGTTTCCGTTTCAGTCGCCTGGCCACCTAAATACTGATCTGCAACCTCCCGAGTCCCCAGCTTTTCTGCAATCGCCTAGCCCACGATGTCGCCTGCAATCTCCTTTTTACGAAACTGTACAAACTCTTACAAACTCCAAACCCACAACATGACATCTTATTCCTCTTTACGAGGCTCTACCCAAAATGTCGAGATAAATCTCCAGTAAGGAATGGAGAGAAATCTCACCTCTAATCCTGTCAATCGAGAGTGCCCCTAAAAAATAGAGAAACTGGGCATTTAAATCTGAGATTAGGCTCCTACTACCTGTACCGACAATAGAGGGCTGCTAAACAAGCTTGCGTTCTTGTGCTCCACGTGCTGGCATAGCTCGTCGAAATAAACTTTCATGTGGAAGTCATCTTCTTCGAGTTCCGCCAATGCCAAATCGATGGAAGCCTCCACAAATTCAACGCCCAAATCGTTGCAGTGAATCGCGATTCGTCCGTCCTCTCCCTTTGCCAAACGTCCGGCCCAAGGGTAGAAGTGAACGAGCACAACCGACAGGCTGTGCTTCAAAGTATCGATGGAATGCGACAAACCATGGGCGGGAGGCTTGTAAAAGAGGACTCGCTGGTTGTAGTGCATATCCTTCCAGAAGAGGTCGAGGCAGGAGAGGAAGAGATGCTTTCTGGGAGAAGGAGTGGAGGGGACGACTGAGGAAGTTCGCAGCAAACTCACAAGAGGATAGGAAGCCATGGCCAAGGCGAAGATACTTTTTGTTTTGGTGGAGGAGTGAAGGAGCGATGGATACTCAAAAGAATTGAATTCTTGAGGCTTGGTTTATACACCTCTTGGTCTATACACCCCTTCTCAGTTCAAGCCACTTCAAGCCCCAAGGGCACCTCAAGACCTCCCCTAGATCACTATGTCTTGGGGAGCGTTGTTTGGCATTTCATAATTATTAAGGAACCACGCACAAAAAGAATTCAAGCCTTTCTTATCATCAACGGCCGCCCACATGCTTCTCAAGCACATGCCTATCGTGCATCTCATTTTCGGCCCACATCCTTCTCATGCACATGTCTATCATGCATCTCATTTTCGTCACCATTCCTGGCTACCTCAATGCATTTTCGTATGTTCATGTGCACACTGTATTTGACTGTGGTGCCATTCTCTGTAATGTGCAAGAATACATTTTTTTTCTAATGTACATGTCATTGCATTGCAAAGTTGTCCAATTATTTATCCATATTCCAAAGTTACTTAGGAGTGTGAATTAGAGGACTTGCACTCTTCTATGTATGAATTGTGAAGAATAGTATAGTGTTTAGTGAGAAACCCCTTTCAAGTTTTGTAGCGAGGGAGATTTTCAAGAATCTACTTTATCATGCTAGTCTACCTTTTGAAGGCAAACAGCGTGATATAGCTAGGGTTTCCCTAACTGAAATAGTTAAGGCCCTTACAGAGGCCTTAGTTAATCCCAAGAATAGTAACTAGGTTTCAAATACAAGCTTTTTGCATGGCAAGGCTTGTTGGGAGAATCACCTTTTGTTTGTAATTGAGGTCCTCTAATACAAGCAGCCATGCTTTTTAAAAATAAAAATTTAGAAAAACTTTTGTTCCAAATTTGGATGGGTTTTAGATTAATCTAATCACATTGTAAGGGAGAATATGTTCCCTTTATCCCAAGTGTTGCACTATTGCACCAATGCAACATTTATCAACATTATAGGTAACATTCCCACTAATCCAATATAAAAACGTACCATTTAGTTAAAATGGCAAGCTTGCATTGTGTAATGAAGTTAATGACATTTCATCCTTTGTTTCTTGGACAACAACTTGATTGCTCTTGATAGAATATTTCAAGCTTCTTTTTATTTTACACTTTAAGTCACCTTAGAATTTGCTGCTATTAGATAAGCAGCATGGGACTTGGAGCTCTTACATAGGTTAACCGATGCACGCACTCTGTCAACAAAAAGAAAGAAATGATATTGTTATTTCCTTCTTTCCAAAAAAGTTGGTCACCTTTTTTATGGTATACATTTTTGTTAGCTTGACATTCTATAAAGAATAAAAGAAAAGTCTAAACCTTGAACACTCTATTCAATGATTTTAGACTAGTGTGCTCTCCTAAATAAAATTAATTATAATCATTAAATTCAACAATTCATTATTGCAAGCATGGAAAATAATAGAAGAACTTCTAAGAAAATAGAGAAATAATGACTGGATATGAGGGCATTGGTGATGATCCACCAACACAGGGATGACAAAGTGCATGCATTGTTCCCAATGCATGCTTAAATGAATTACTCCTTCAAACATGCTTATTTGACCAACTATAAGCAATTGCCTTATGTAATAAACTAAGTTGTCTTTTGAAGCTATTTATAATATAATATGTTTGTAGCTTCTAAAAAACCATGTGGAAATATAATTAAAGAATGACAAAGACTAAGTCTATATTGAAGCATAAATCGTTTTATAACATTTTATAAAAGCACTTGGATAAGACCATGTCCTTTCCCTCTTATAAATCTCCAAAGGATCATGCAACATAAAGACAGGATGTATATTTACTCTTCAAAACAATTACTTGAAACCTCCTTTTAATTCAACAAGGCACGATGGCAATTATTACTCTGGCTATTTAGTTTGATCATTATTGCATTTCTCAAGGTCATCCCCTTGAAATTCTACAATGCAAAATTATGGTCATGTGGGTACTTTTACAAATAAATGCAACTACCATTGAAATAAAAAATTAAATCCTATATTTCTTCCCTAAAGAGTTGAATGATCCATTGACACTATCATTCTCAATGCAAGAACAATTAGATTACTAAAATTTATAAACATGGTCTCAACAATGCATGTACAATTTCTTTGTTTTAATGTATTTTAAATGCTCTTCTTTTTCTTCTTTTTTCCAAAAGGAGTACTCTTGACGCTATCTAAGAAGATCAAGGTTAGAATCATGAAATGAAAGAATCCTTAAAAAGTATCTTTATTCATTAAGGCGTGCAAGCATGCATGTAATATAAGAACAATAAACATGACAAAATATCCATTCACCAAAGACATGATTTGGTACTCATAAATATAAAACCTACATGCCATAAGCCATGAACTCTTTGATGGACACAATAGATGATCAAACCCATAAAGGAATATGTACATCAAAAGGTCACATCATAATATGCTAGTCTCTTGAGATTGCTGACATAGGAGATTCCCATGGACATGTTAGGATGATCATTCCTGTGCATATCTCTATAACTAAGAGAATTCCTTTTCCATGGATAGCAGACAAGAAACACCTCTTCATCTTGGAACAATTTAGATGCAACAATGACAAGTATCAAAAGGGTACATAATGAGACACACAATCTCCTAAAGAAAGTAGCCTTGAAGCAAGGATAGATAATGAGATCTAACTATAAGAAGCAATGAATACATATGATAAAGGGAAATTTAGTAATTTCAAACATTAGGATTGACCTTACAAGTGTTTTTGCTAGATTTTAAGCTTTGCTATTTGTCTTTGGTGGAACATGTGATTTTCGCAAATGGGTAGTAAGAATTTGTGGTGTATTTGTGGAGTTAAGATTTTGAGATGATGAAACATTTAGTAAAAGGGAACACAACCATCAAATTAGTCAAACAAAACTTGGAGTTATGCTCAACATGATGGAATGAACATTCCTTGCTAATATCTATGGTTCATACACATTATATGGAACCCAGCTCATACTCTTAATCTCAAACTCTATTCTCGCTTCTTCACACTTTTCTCTTCCTCCTTCTCACTTTTTCTGATTTCTTCTCTTCTACAAATTTTTTTGGCTTCTTTACTTCTCCTCCTTGTCCTTTTTTCTTTCTTGATTAGTATTTCTAGCACAAAACATTTAGGAAAATAGAACACAATTCTCAAGCACTCCTTGTGGTCAAGACTTACTTAAAATTAACTATAGAAACCTATAGTGCCACTATAGCATAGATGCATGGGAGATTGGAAAAAGCATTTAAAAATGTACTAGAGTTTTTTCCAGAGTTCGTATAAATGTCAATATAGGTGTAGGAAAGGTTTCCTAGATAACCTAGCACATTCGTAATAAAAAATTACATCTCAATCTTTTCTATTCACCAAGCCCTTCACTCAATTGGACACCTATAAGAACCCATTTCCAGGTTTGACCAATTTTCACATTTGTCCCGAAAATCAATGTCATGATGGGATTGAATTCTTACTAAAGAATCAGACCTAGCCTCCACTACTTTGGGAAAAATGGGTGGGCAAAGGCTTTTAATTCTCTAGCAAAAAAGTGTGCAAAGTCGTAACACTTGATGGGAATGAGTTTGAGGCAAGGTTTTTAAGTATTCGAAACAATTGGGCTTCAAAATCACCATGGATGATCTTTTTTAACACTTTCTATAGCAAAGGATCCATTGTTTACTCAATTGGCCAAACTAGGTGCATAAAGGCTCTCAAATGAGCCACTAGTATGCAAAGCCCTTAAAATTTTCGGTATTGAGGTATAAGTCAACAATGTATAATCTTTCTTTACATTTTTAATACCAAAGGTTCCATTTTTCACTTGATTGGCTAAACTAGGTAAAGGCCCCAATTTGGTCAATGAGTATGCAAGGCTCTCATAATTGATGGTGTTGAGTTCGCGGGAAGGCCACACAAGCATTGGAATTTCCCTCTAATTCAATCATGAATGGTCTTTTTTCACATTACTATTCCCTCAGTTTGCCAAATTGAGTAGGTAAAAGCCCTCAAGTCAAAGATTATACAAGGCCCTTCAAATTAATGTTGAGTGAGCTTATGGCAAGTCTACATAATCATTTGAA
Source organism: Dipteris shenzhenensis (assembly GCF_047967505.1). Classification (NCBI taxonomy): domain Eukaryota; kingdom Viridiplantae; phylum Streptophyta; class Polypodiopsida; order Gleicheniales; family Dipteridaceae; genus Dipteris; species Dipteris shenzhenensis. The sequence goes on along the minus strand of NC_141603.1, from coordinate 21,657,701 downwards.
TCAATGGCAAGTCAAATATTGTACAAGGGCTTAAAATTAAAATTAGGTAAGCTTATGGGGTAAGTCTACATAATCATTTGAATCCATTTGAATCATTTAAATCCACTTGCAAGTTAAAGATTATACAAGGCCATTAAAATTAAATTAGGTGAGCTTATGGCAAGTCTACATAATCATTAGAATCCACTTGCCATTTAATTTAACCATGGATAGCATTTCTTTATAGTTTCTATAGTAAAGTAGACATTTTTCATTTGAGGGTCAAACCAGTGGGGAAGGCATTGACTCTACAACAAGTGTGCAAATCCTTGAAAGGTAATTGAGATGGCAAGGCCATTGGAATTTTCTTTCCCCTCTAATTCAACCATGGATGATCTCTTTTCACCCTTTCAAGGATCTATATTTCACTCAATTGGTTGAATCGAGTGAGTAAAGGTCCTTGAGTCTATGAGTAACTATGCGAGGCCCTAATGGTAATGGAATTGAGCTTGTTCAAGGTCACATAAGCATTCGAATCTAGTTGCCTCTCTAATTTAACGATGGATAGTCATTCTTTACACTATTTTTAATGGGAGGTTACTTCATTAGTCGACGTATCGATGGATCAATGTTTGCTTGGGTGTAGCCATTTTGGTGAGGTTCAGGCCATTTTTGGTTTATAGTTATCTTGCTTGACCCATAACTTATGCATTGCTTAATAGAATTTAGCAAACTTGGTCTTCAAGCTATTGTACAAATTTCAAACTTGAACATGGACCAAACACGTATTCAGAACAAGACTATTAAAGCATTACAAGTGCTATGTTGCATGTGAAGCATGCATCCTAAAGAGTATAAGACATAAAATTTTATTTAAAAATATCAATATTTTATCATGCATATACATGCAACCAAGTAATCGTTCAAAAGTATACTACGTGAGCTTCTCATCAATAAGTAAAACACATACCTAATTGATAATATAAAGTATGGTTTAAGGGGCATCCAATGTTGTGCTAAAAGTACGCATGCACACTCTATAACTTTTTCTTGATTTGTTGAAAACTAAAAAGGGATTGAAAAATGGAATCCAAACTAGTGAGACTCCTACATGGTGGTCCTAAACATTGATAGTTCGTCATGTTGGTATTTAGATTCATGATCGAATGGAAGAATTTAAAAATGTGCAATTTGTGCATGTGCAAAGATCTGTTAATAAATCTAACACTATTTACAATTTTATATTGTTTCTTTTTCCATGCAATTCCTTCCTAAATGGCTCAAAAGCATGTCAAAGGTCATTGCATTTCATAACACATAGCATCAAACTTGATAGCGAGTCCTTTTAGCCGATTTGTGTTTTGAAGCATTTTAGGCCACATTGCACTTGCTTGGGGGCAACCGGTATACCCAATTTTGTTGACGTGTATCATCGAAGGGAGTAAACCATGGTGGTTGAAAATTTTACTACTACCACACACTTTCAAATTTTCACATCTCCTGCCCTACAAATATTTAAATATTAAAGTACATCCAACCTTTTGCCGCCTTGCAACCGGCACCAGCCATGCCTCGACGTGACCTCGTTTCTTGCACATACTTTGGTTTAGCATTATTTTCTTTACTCGGGTAACTTGTCTTCTATTCTTTGCTTACCTCACAAGCTAGTTGGTCTCTTTTATAGTGGCTCTATTCTAGCAGTTCAATTATCGCTGCCATGACGTCAATGGTAAGATGTAGCTCATCATGGCTTACAAGAGAACTAGACAGAGGTGATATCAATGACTTTCGCATGAGAGTGACAAAATTATGGCATGAGAACATGAGATTTTCTCCAAATAAATATGGAAGTCATTGCTAATGTGACAATGTTCTGGCACCAGAATACAAGAGTTTCTCTATAGAAAGCAAATGAGATGCAAGAAGATTATCAAGAACATCATATCCATTCTAGATACAGCATTGGTCAATGGGTGCCTAAACTAGCCCAATGGTTGTCTGTGATTGAGTTTTAGAATAGTTTAATGGTTTAATCTCTAAATCGGTTTGGCTTAGACTTAATGTGATTGTCTTAAACTAGCCCAATGGTTGGAACATCATGTAATATATCACCCTATTGGTTCAGTTCAAAGACCAATTTTGTGATTGTCCTAAACTAGCCCATACCACCTTGCTAGTTTAAGTCAAACACCAGTTATGTGATTTTCCTAAATTGGCATGGTTAAATACAAATTCACAATAATATATTACACAACAAAAATAAATAGCAATAAATTGTTATTGTCTAATTGTGGACCAGCACGGTGGTTGAAATCGTTGTACATTTCCTAGTAGATAAACTAATTAAGCTTAATTTATGGGTTGCTTCGAGTTATATACCAATGAATTTCTAAACCAGGCTAGCTTGGACTCAGCCCGGTGGTTGGAACATCATGCAATATATCACTGAACTAGTTCAAGTCAAATAGTAGCTATGTGATTATCCTCAACCAGCATGGTTGAACAGAAATAAATTGAAATATATTTTATGATAGAAATAAGCAGCAATATATTGTTATTGTCTGATTGATGACAAGCTTGGTGGTTAAAAGTTCTATGTGTCCTAGCAGTTAAATTAGCTTAATGTAATTTTTGGGCTGGTTCGAGTCATATACAGGTTGGCATGGACTTAATGTGATCATCCAAAACTAGCTCGATGGTTGGAACAACAATATAGTATTGAGCTTGTTAGCATGATTGTCCTGAATAGAGCTTTGTTATTGTCTAATGGATGACCATCCCATTCGTTGAAATGGTTATGCTTCCAACAGTTATAGTAGTTTAGTTGTTTTATTTTTGGATGGGTTTAAGTCATGCATGGGTTGGCTTGGAGTTAATATGATTGTATTAAACTAACCCGATGGTTGGAACAACAATATATCACCAAGCTGGTTTAGGTCAGGGCATTAGTCATGTGACTATCTGAAACTAGCCTGGTGGTTGAAATTGTTTTGCTTTCTTGTAGTGAAGTTTTTTTAATTTCTAGTAGCCTAATTTGACTGTGTTTTTGCACAAACTATGTTTTGTTTTGTTTTTCTCATAGTAGCGCCAATAGGAGAAATAATACAATGTTGCATGTTGCATGTTGTTCTTTGCATGCCCAAGATGGAGTGGCTTTTAAGAGTGAATACTACATGCATCTATGTCATACTTTTAGTAGCTTGAATATACATGCGCTATATTGTTATGAATATATATGGAGTATACTTGTGAATATCATACATACTTTTAGTCTCTTGAATAGTATATGACTAAAATTCCAAGAAATTAAGTAGTACTGAGTCTTGTTATATTTAATAATTATTCTTTGTATGCCCAAAATTTTATTTCTCACATGTTGGATGAGAAAACGGAGTTGTATCTCAAGTTTATAGTCAGAACTTTGACCTTTCGATTAGACAAAGGAGCTTTGAACATTGTAGGCCCTGATGCATCAAGAAACTCAAAGACAGAAATGTATGTTGTTACAAAACTCACATAGATTTTGACCTGTTGGCCCAATAAGATTTGAATGATATGAGATCTAGTCATGTTGGAGCATTGCTCCATAGGGATAGATGCCCATGTTTTGCATATGAATGTGCAGCCTATATGCCACTTAGATCCTTGTCATGTGTTGGAAGGGAGGCCAAGTTTGGGAGCGTAATGTCTCTATGAGAAGTTGTCCAAAGGGAGACTCTGAGTTACATTGCATTGAATGCATTTGTGGCACATGCATGCATTGTAGTCTGAAGAAAAGGCAATATTATGTCTGTCCAAATGAAATGAGGGAAGACAACCCTGTTGCTCTAAAGTAAAGGTGATTTGAACATGTAAATGTTGAAGGATCGGAGAAACAGAGATGGCTACTATCATATAAGAGCACACCCAAGGGAGCTTATAGATCACTTAGTTCATGTGCTTCATAATTTCATGGCTAATTACTAGCAAGATAAGTAGTTCAAGATATGCCTTGCCAAATTTTTGCATCACACTATTGTCTCTCTCATGGATTTTGCAAAAAATTACTCATTTGATGAAGAAGATGAGATACAGTATAAGAAGCATATAACAATTCTAGTGCATACCACGTATAGTCATTTGCTTGATTCTTCTATGACTGATGCCAATCTGCTTGCTAGCTCACAAGATTATAGGTTAGCCTAATGCACATACTATTTCTACATTTTTAAGGATAGGGAACATGACACCTCATCTTTGCAGCATGCTTTTCTAGTACATTGGGATCCTAAAAAAAGATGATCCCCATGTACAAGAAAATATAAAACAACATTGGGTGTGGTAAGATGGTGGTTCCCCTGAATTTAAATCAGCCCATGAATTCTACTTTGTCCAAGGCTTAAATCCTTGAAGAATCTAAACATGATGCATGGCCTAGCCATGGCACCACCATCTCCACCCCTTACAAAGAGAGTTCATGAGACTCCCTTTCCCTCTCCTCCATAGTAGAGCTCTTAGGATGTACCCCTTACTAGTCCTTGATATCTTGAAGGTGCTAAGCTACTACCTTCTATCCATCCCAATCCAAACCCCTAAGGCTCAAAAAACAAGAGACTCAATGTGCATAGAGCATCCAAGTGATTTGACACATCTAGGTGAGGGGTCTTAGTGGGAGGACCTCCATATAGATATAGATGAAGAGAAGGAACCCAAAGGTCTCTTGAAGTGCATTGAGGGTGCTACAAGAGTTTATGAATGAAGACTTGAGCGGTCTAAAGAAAGGAAGCTTACTATTTTGGAGAAGCTAAAGGACTCCTAAAGGACTAGCTTTAAGATGTGAACTAAATGAGGATGAGTTAGCAAGTGGTCAAACAATATCTTGATAATCCATGAGAGGCTTATTGCTTCCTAAGTACAAGATCTTGACAAGCCTCAACATGCCACAAGTTACAAAGCTCATAGAAAGGAGTGAGAGAGGTACACGCACTTGAGGACGAAGTCTACTACATGAATTTTTGACTTACACGTTAGAAGATTTCCTGAAGGATCTCAATAAATTTTTCAAATTAGAATTGGAGTAGACTGCAAAGAATCTGCTTGAGTGTAGAAAATCACTCGAATAATCTGAGGAAACATGTTGCAATGTGGAAGAGATTGTCATTGATCTATAACATCCATACTAGGAGTGCCAAGCAATAATATTTAAGCTAGAAATCAAGAGAAAGTGGGGTTCCACTCTAATAGAGGAATTGCAATAGAAGGATAAAGAAGCATGGCCATTGCTTCAACTAGATGTAATGTGCATTATAGAGATATATGATCTAAGCAAGATGGATAATATAAGGTAGATCTTACTATAGCTTTGAGTCAACATTGTGTCGAGGGTCACATAATTTTTGTAATTTAAATAATACATTGTTTTGGTTTCTTTCCATAAAAAGGTGATATCAAAAATTTGGGTAATATAGAGAATGATAGAGTGTGTGGATGGGTTCATAGAGGAGCTTGGTTTTGAAGCTAAAGTAAGAGAAAAAGTAATGAAGGAGAGACACTCAAATGTTCCCTCATCCTCCTCTTTGTAATCTTGATCATGATAGTATCTACATATTGAAGAATGCAAATGGAAATTTGCAAAAACCTTTTCAAATTCTCTTATTCTTCAACATTTTCCTTCCTATGTTTTGTGTATGTTACAATAGTGAAACAAACTCAAGTGTTTGCTTGTTTTACATTATTTATGTTATTTGATGTTGAGCATGTCGAATTGCACAAGCAAGAGAGGAAAGAGCGATTTAAATGAAAAGGATTTGATGAGGTTTCACTATTGAAGTCTTGGAAGATATAGTAATCCATTGACCTAAACAAATTCTAATATAGTCATGAGGAACATATTTTGATTTGTGACATTAACTCAAGTCTATTGATTGCTCGATGTTAAAGAGCACCAGGCTAGATGATTTGTGATTATGAAGATCCTAATGATTTCCAATGGACCTCGCCTACATTGAGAAAAGGTTTTTTGTCCCTTCATTCAGTTTGACCATATTTCAAAACAACTTGTGTTGAAAACTTTCCAACATCTAGTTTATTTTATTGGGATCCAAAGAGATTAAGTTGGTGATCATATTGAAGAATGAATGTATTCTCGCTTCCTTCCTCATTCACAAAACATTCACAAAACTGAGAACTGAGAAATTTTATAGGCACTGTGTGTTATTACTCATGATTTATTGCAAATGGAAATCATTATCTAGAGACTCTAATCCATCTACTCTCTTTACATTTAGGGATTCATTTATGTTCACGAATCCAAAATGGCTTTTGATGCTCTAACAAAAAGGATCATGGGCTAAGGAATTGAAGATGATTGATAGAGAGGTAGATCCTTAGACCCAGTGGAGAATTTGAAGAGACCATTAGAGAGGAGATCCCAAATTCTTACAAGTTTTTAAAGTTTTGATAGATTGAAAGGAACATCTCTAGAGATAGGAGAACACTATTACTAGAGATTCAATTTAGTAGACATTTTCAATAATATAACTCACAATGATATTGTTTAAAACTTTAGAGTTGAAGACATTTGGTCACCCCTTCTCAAACCGTATATAAAGCCAGCATACATGTTAAGTTAGAGGGTATAACTTGAACACTAAAAAGGAAAACTTTTAGAGATACTCAGTAAACCTAATGTATTCATAGAAGAACTTCCTAGAAAGAGTCTAAGAAGCTCAAATTAATCAAAAGACTAATAAAGACATTGGACCATTGGCTCGTGGAGGGAAACTCAAGAGAACTAGTGATGCTGAAATAAGGACAAAGGGTACTAAATTTTCGCTGAATTTGTACATGTGGGAAAACCCTTGCTCGATTTTGAACCTAATAATGCTGCTAGATATTTTGCAAAGTTATCTTTCAATGTATATGCAACAAACCATGATGTTGTTTGCAAACATGTCAAACCATGAAGTGTTTTGAGGGTAGAAGCATGTCATAAATATGTTTATTTCATCAAAAGTATCAGCAATTGATTGGATGACAGATTTATATAGAAATAAAGGGACAAACCATAGCAGACATGATAGTCGTTGGTTGTAAATGTCACAATCTATAAAACATACAAGAAGTTAGGTCTAAAGATGTCAAAGAAAGCCTTCCAAAGCTTACAAACACCAAATAATTTGAGTTTTATTTGTAAAGAAATGTTGCATCAAGTCCCCATAGTAGGATTATCAGAGTAGTCACCATCTATGACTCCGTGTTTGTAGCCTTCAGTGCTTGGGAGATCTTGTATTATTAGAGTGCCGATGACTAACCAATAGACGCCCCCATAGGAAACTTAGTCTTAGGACAAGGTATGGACATAATAGTAATCAATGCTTATCCCAAAGCAGTGTTTAGAATGACCAAAACTATTTGAGATGGATTACGTCTCAACAACTGATGATGATTCTATATCCACAATGAGAATCGGATTTGGGGGATGGTTTATAAAATCTTCCAAAATGACATGGAAGTAATGATTTTCAACACCCCTTGCTGAGAAGGCCCCATAGTAAGAGAGGTTGATGTGAGGACTATCAATTTTAGAATGTTTGAAGGGGTGAGGAATATCCAAACAAGAGCACATTTGGACTTCAAGATGTAATAACAACTCATACAACCATTTAGGGAATGTGTGGATGTTTTGTATGGAATTATAGAGTCTCCTAATAAGTGCATTTAGCAAGACTAATGAAAAACTAGTTTGATAGCCTTGTCAAAGGAGGCTAGACTCATTTTTTACACACTGTGTGTGTGAATAGTGTTTGCATATTGTAGTAGTCCTAAGAAGAGGTAGAATACAATAAGAGACTGTGTCAATTATAGGGAGATCAACACGGTCACTATTCCCAATTCATATCCTCTTCCTTTTATTAATTAAACCTTTGATTGGACATTTAGAAAAGAGTCATACAATTTCATGGATATTTTTGCAGGGTATAAGCAAATAATCAACACTGCAATTGCAAATGATGAAAATGGCCCTTGTTCAAAGGGTATACATCAGTTATTTTGAGTGGCTGGATTACTATATTACAATTTCAGTTAAGAAAGTATTGGCTATATATTTTCACTACCTGCTGTCAACCAATTGGTGGAAGCAAGTCTTTGGACAAGAAGATGAAGAGCCACGACCACAATTGACTTAATCTTAAAGCACAAGGATAGAAAAGATTCATATTTTTATATTTTCATAGAGTGAATGATATTGAATGAAGAGTGATAGATCATTACACATTAAAGTATCACGCAGAGGAGAATAGAATATGCTCTTGTCTATATGATATATAGGATTATCTGGGTGAGCTAAGAGTACTGAAGATTGAATAATCCTTCTCCTTTAAAGATTGAAAAAAAAAACTTCCTTGAATTCTCAAAGGAAGATAATGAAATATTTAGGAAATAATATTGTTATTGCATGATACATATGGTATGCTTTGATGAAATTATACAAGTGAATTGAGCTGAAATGTTCAACTGAATTGAGTTGAAGTGTTCAACTGAATTGAGCTAAATTGTTCAATTGAATTGAGCTGAAATGTTCAATTGAATTGAGCTGATTGTTCAATTGAATTGAGCTAAATTATTCAACTGAATTGAGCTGAATTGTTTAACTGAATTGAGCTGAATTGTTCAACTAAATTGAGCTAAATTGTTCAACCAAATTGAGATGAAATGTTCAACTAAATTGAGCTGAATTGGAGAAAAGTAAAAAGAAGAAGACCACATATTTTGTTGTACATTGAGATAGTGTTATCCATGTGCTATGCCGACTAAACCACCACCACCTATTGATGAACACATACCATTTGGCTAGTCCTCTCACACTTGGGCCCCTACTAGGGGGTGGACTAGCCCACATGGGACCACCCGCGATTTGGTCGTTGCCACCAGTGACCCCAGCAAATGCTTGTAAACACACTTGGTGCCGATGTCCTTCCATTCCTATGGACAATCCACAAGGTCTTAAGTGTCGTTCTTGATCATGTAATGATACTCTCATTGCATAGTTTCCATTTCCAAAGGCCTCATCCATATTCTTTAAGAAATTTATCCAAATCTTTCTACTATAATCGTCGATCAGCATCATGAAGTAGGAAGAACTCCCCACCAATGCTTTCATAATCATCTTTTGGCAAAGGTTCATGTGGATGAGATCCAGAGAAGATTATGCTCTACTCCCCTCTTTTAGATATGGTTGTCGATGTTGCTTGCCCATCATACAAGCGTCATATATATCTGGCAAATCTATTAGTGCCGGTAGGTCTACCACTATCCATCTATTTTAATGCAACAATGCTTAAATGGCCAAACCTTCATGCTATATCTTACTTGTGCCACATTAATGTAATCCAAAAATTCATAGATATTGTTGCACATGTGCCCCTTCCAAGGACTCTCTACTAACATCCAAGAATTCTATACCATTCTTATCAAGTTGAACTCTAAAGTCATGATTGGTGATAGCCACAATAGACAACAAGCTTCTCTTGATGTTTGGCACATATAAGAAATCTGAAAATTCCTTAGTAACTCCATTAGGCATGAAGGACATAGTACTTGTGCATTTGCCTAGGCATTTTGCATTGTTTTTTATTACTACTAGGATGTTATTCCTTACAGGCTATAGGGAGCTATACTAGTCTTTGGGACTGTCTCAAGAAGCTCCACCATCAATGATCCACAATTCCTCAATCCTAGAAAAATGGATTGCCTTTGTACAAATTTCTCTTATATCCATGAAACAGCTCCAACTTAGCCTACAAACTATTACTAGACTCTTTCTTGGATGGTTTTACCATACCATTCTTCTTGTCTGCAGCCTTAATGTAGACATTAGATCTCATAACTTCTTCACCCTTATGATGGACTTCTCTACTTTTTCAAACTCAGGTAGTTTCTATGATGTAGGCTTATTCTCCATATTCTAGACCCTCATTTGATGCATGGTTTGATACTAGTTCTTGAGAACCATCTATGCTATGCAGCTATAGTCATAAGAGAGTCTATGCCTATGGAGTTGTAGGGACATAAGAGAATCTTCAACATTGGTGAAAATTGAACATAGTGTCCTTCTCCTACACACCAAGATCGTAACAACCATCAGTACAATTGTCCATATTACATCAATGGGATCTGGCCTTGTAACGGACATCATGTCCACTGTAGTTGCCATCTCCCATTGACCATAATAACTCAAATAGCCTTCATCTTAAACTTCTAGAGGGTCTTGTAATCCCATCTAGCTAGTTGATGTATGCATAAAAATCACTTAAGCCTCAGGCCACTAGGAAAAGACTATGTGTGAAATGACTCCTAGCTTTTTCCATTTTTAATAAATGCTTTTTAGAGGAAAGATAGTCCTAATGCACAATGGTGACTCATCAAAGTAGAACAAAATTCCTTACGAAAAAGAATATGTAGGGCCACTACGACTTGTCCAATTCATTTCATGAGTAGTAACATGGCTTCTTAGCACCATCTTCTTCAGCTGCTTTCCTTCTACTCTTTCCCAAACTGGTATTATCTCCATAAAGCTTGTTTTTGGTCACCTCTATCATACACTTAGTACTTCAAATTTACATCATCCTCTTCATTTTTATTGTTGTAGGTGCTCCTTCATACTATTCATGCTCTTGTCAGCGAGCATATCTTGGTTCCTTTTATTGCACCCACGATCTCCACCAGCATGTAGGGTCATGCATCACGGTTCAACAAGTGACATTTGCATGGCTTACTTGTACACACCTATTCATTAATCTTGGTACATCCCTACTTGACTCAACTCTTATAAGGACCTTTTACTTGATCATTTGATGATGGGCCAAGTGTAAGTCTACAATATCTCCTCCAATATCAGATATCCTTCTAGTTTGAAGAAGCACTATAACCTCACCAAGTTTTTTGGTAAATTTTTGTATAACTTTTAAAGTCTTCTCACTTTCATGGCATAAACGATTTTCTTTCTTAGTTCTAAGAACTAGATATGCACATATGTCACGCAAGTACATCCTCGCATTAGCTATCCAATAATCAAATAGGTAACATGTGAGGTTGAAGTATGCTTAAATACCTACCAATTGAAGATGGTGGATGACCTACAAGTATCAAAGAGGCTTACTGGGGATTGGAATTTCTCCTAGCATCATAGCTGCAACATAATTCATTAAATATCCACCATTTCAATAAACACTGACATAAGGGCATTGATGCATTTGTTTAGTGGTGACTCTCTCAGACACTCAAGGCAAATTGTATATTCACATTACCTTGTTTAAATGGTGCAAGCATGCAATAAATGTGAGTCCAATTGGCATCTACCATTTTCCATACAAGAAGATATTGACCTCCATGAAAGAATAGCTATTGTCCAAACCATTGCAATTTTGTTGCTACCTCAATGATGGAGTTCCAATGTTCCACTACATGATGCATCCAAAATTGGGTCAATGTTTGCCAATCGATGGTATAGAGGTGTGGAAATATGATGTAGTGTTGAGATATCGAGCTCCACTCGTGATATGCCAGGGTGACCATTGTGCATTTATGTCACCGACTTGTTAGCTGCAGATGCGGTTGGTACACCGCCCATGAATAATAGCTGGATGACAGCTATCCTTATGTACTCTAGTTCATGGCTCAGTTAGTATGCCACCTTAGTTAGCTAAGTTTGGTTTGAGACCCACATATAGGGTTCTTCTATTTCTTTGTACTAGAGTTCTTTTGGCTTTCACAACTAAGAAGAGGAAAACTATTTTCAGCCTCCACCTTTGTGTGTATTCCCCCATTGTGTATGTGAGAAAGCCGTAAGTGAGACTCCTTCCTTCTCTACCACTATCTTCACATGGTATTAGAGCCTGGTTCATGGTAAGGAGCTCAAGAAAGCAAACCAAGTTCGCAGTGTCTTGGTAAGAGGACCAGTGTTGCTTTCCTTTTTCGAGTTTGGGAGCAAATCTCTGCAGGTAGCATAGCCGAAAAGTGCAAGAGTGCATTGTCTCATATTGAGACACCCTTCGCAGTGTGGCGAGAGGGCAGTATATGCTGTGGGACTTTATTTTCTAATTCGAGGCCATTTCGGGGCCCGTTTTTGTAGGCGAAAGTTCTCCGCAAGCACTGAAAAAAAGGCCTTGTTTTTGCTGTACGACCACTACTTTGCAGATCGGTGAAAAGTTGCCATAGAAATTGCATCGTATGCCTATGCACAGAGATATTGGGAGTTACAAAATCATCCTTATTGCTTGTTGATGCAAAATTGTCACTAGGAAGTGACTGTGTGGTCAAATACCACTTTCGTCAGTTTTGCAGATTTGCCCTTGTGAGGCAGACGCTGTGTTTTCTGCAGTGACAGAATATTTTACAGTGTTCTATAATGGTGTCTGATTCTCTTTCACAGATTGTCACTAAAAAGCTTGACAAGAACAACTTCCAAGCATGGAAGTTTAGAATGACGAATTTTCTTATGGAAAAAGGCTATTGGGAGTTCATTACAGGAAATGAAGAAGAACCAGTTCTTCCTAATGTTCCCAATCAACAGGAAATGCAGGCATTTAAAGGATGGCATGAGAGAGCCAGAAAAGTTATGTACTGGTTGTCTATCAGTATTTCATATTCTATGATTGTGCATATTCAGGATGCAAGTATGCCAAAGGAGGCATGGGATACTTTGGCAAAAATGTATAGCACAAATACGTAAGCTAGGAAAATGCAGCTCAAGCAGGAGTTGCACAATGTACAAAGAGAAAATATGGGCATCAATGACTACCACATGAAGGTGAAGAGAATCGCAGATACACTTGCTTCCATTGGGTCACCAGTGGAAGATGATGATTTAGTCTTTGTAACCTTAAATGGTCTAGGAAAGGATTATGCACAGTTCCGGACATCCATTGCCGTCCGTGAAAATTTTCCTGATTTTGAGGAGTTGATTGCTCTTCTAATTTCTAAAGAGCATAGAAATGGTGGTGCATCTTCTTCAGGAGGAGCTTCAAAAGAAAATGTCTTCTACTCAAATGCTGGAAGAGGTAGAGGCAGAGGTAGAGCAAGCCGATCTGGAGGCCATGGTAGAAATCAGAATATGCAACAAACTCAAGAAAACCAATCCTATGGAGGAGGACGTGGTAACTCTAGAGGCAAGGGGAGCAAGAGTCGTGGTGGATGGCAGAGAGGCCAAAATGCAAACAGCAATGTTGAATGCTACTACTATGGTAAAATGGGTCATATGGCTAAAGACTGCTATAAAAAGCAGAATGACATCATGAATGGAAAATTGCAGCAAGGGAATTATGCATCTTCTAGTAGACAGGGTGATGACAGAAATGAGCATCTGTTTATGGTGCAGCACATGACCAATTCTATGATAAGTACAGAAGAAAGCAATGATGTGTGGTATGTTGACTCAGGTGCGTCAAACCACATAATAGGTCATGCAGAATGGATGCAGGATGCAAGGAAAATGAAAAGACTAGGATTTGTGGAGACTGGTGATGATACTGCACACCCTATTGTGCAAACTGGTAAAATTCCTTTGTTTATGCAAGATGTGAAAAAAGAAATACCTGTCTGATGTATTTCATGTCCCGAATATCACCAAGAACCTGGTTTCTGTTGGTCAAATGGTTGAGCAGGGCTTGCAGATCAGATTTAATCCTCATGGATGCTTTGTTGAGGATATGAAAAATAACGGTCGCTTGATAGCAAAAGGAAAGAAGAAGGGCAGGATGTTTATGTTGGATGCGGACATGCCTGAATTGAGTGTAGCAATGTTTGCACATGGGACCGGTGTAGTTGCAGATATTGATATCTGGCATAAACGCATTCATCATGTTAATGTACAACGACTTAAATCAATGCAGGCCCAAAATATTATTGCAGGATTGCCTAAATTCAAGGTTGCAGAAATGCATAAGGTATGTGAAGCGTGTCAATTTGGAAAACAGGCAAGGAAACCATTTCCTAGACATGTTCAAGAGAGTAAGAAGCCATTGGAATTAATCCACTCTGATGTGTGGACTACTAAAGTTGCATCTATTAGAGGCTGTCATTATTTTGTCACTTTTATCGATGACTACAGCAGAAAAGTTTGGGTGTATTTTATGAAAAAGTCAAGTGAAGTATTTGGGCATTTCAAAGCTTTTAAAGCTATGGTTGAAAAAGAAACAGGCCTGCAAATAAAATGCCTAAGGTCAGATGGAGGGGAAGAGTACCTCCCAAATGAGTTTGCAAGGTTCCTACAGAAGCATGGCATAAAGCAGCAATATTCATGCAGTCATACTCCACAGCAAAATGGACTTGTAGAAAGGAAAAACGGGCATATTGGAGAGGTATCTCAGGCCATGCTAAATGAAAAAGACCTATCAGATTATCATTGGGCTGAAGCAGTTGCTACAGCAGTTTACATAATGAACAGGACTCCCACTGCAGCAATACATGGCATGACGCCAGAGGAGATGTATACTGGTAGGAAACCAGATATTTCTCATTTGAAAATTTTTTGTTGCATTGCCTATGTTCATGTGCCAGATGAGTTGAGGTCTAAGTTGGATCCAAAAGCTGAGAAGTGCATCTTTATTGATTATTCTCTGCAGCAGAAAGGATATAGACGCTATAACCCTTCTACTCGTAAGTTTACAGTGAGCAGAGATGTTTTTGATGAGATGAGCAGCTGATATAAACTCGTAAATGTGATTGATGATGTAGATGCACAAAATGGTAATGCTACACAGAATTCACAGCAGCAATCACAAAATATTAGTGAACCTGCAGTGTCCTCTAACAATGGTTCGATACTTCGCTATGGACAGGCAGATTGAGATCAAGAGAATCTCCTCAAAGCAATGCAAATAGTGGTATGCAGGTATCACGAAAAGGAAAAGAGAAGGTAGATCAGCCCATGGTTGATGTGAATGCAAGTCACTCTTATGTGGATGGTGAATCCAGTGGCTCAGAACAGAGCATTGATGATGAGTTGGGTATACCTTCTATTGTTACACCTGGAGTAAGGAAAACCAAGGATGTTTTGAGAGCACCTGGAAGTGAGCCTATTTTGTGCAGGTCTACCAGAGCTAGGTATCCTGCGGATAGGCTGAAATATGATGGATTTACAGCCATTCACTATGCCTATATAGTCAAAGTGATACAGGAACCAAGACCCACTTCTTTTGAGCAAGCCATGGGAAAAGAAAAATGGGAGAAAGCCATGGATGAAGAAATGGATGCCTTGAAAGCAAATGCTACATGGGAATTGGTGCCTTTGCCTAAAGACAAGAATGCAATTAGCTGTAAGTGGGTTTATGAGGTGAAGCACAATGCAGATGGTTCTCTAAACAGATACAAGGCAAGATTAGTTGTCAAGGGGTATGCATAGACATATGGCATTGATTATGAAGAAACATTCAGTCCGGTTGCAAGGATGGCAACTGTAAGAGCAGTCATTGCTATGGCTCCATCAAAGGGATGGTCTTTACATCAGATGGATGTAAAGAATGCCTTCTTACATGATGATTTGCAAGAAGAGGTTTTTATGGAGCAGCCACCAGGTTATGTTCATGCTGTTCATCCTGAGTTTGTTTGCAGGTTAAAGAAAACCTTGTATGGCTTGAAGCAAGCACCTAGAGCATGGTCTGACAAGATAGGACAGTATCTTGTCACTATTGGTTCAGATTTCCAAGGCAGATTTCTCACTTTATGTGAGAAAAACAGAGAAAGGTATTATGCTGCTTGTCATTTATGTTGATGATTTGATCATCACAGGTGATAGTGATGAAGATATCCTTCATGTGAAAATGCTATTAAAGCGAAAGTTTGAGATGAAGGATTTGGGAGAGCTGCATTATTTCTTGGGCATTGAGGTGATTAGATCACCAAGTGGGATACAGCTCTTGCAGAGGCAGTATGGATTGGACATGCTGTCCAAATACGGGATGGCAAGCTATTTCAGTTCCTTTGGAGCAGAATGTGAAGCTGAGTGCACAGGTGAGCTTCTGGAAGACCTTACTATGTACAGATGCATAGTAGGAAGTTTGATTTATATGACTATTACCAGGCCAGATTTGAGCTATGCTGTTGGATTGGCAAGTCAGTTTATGCAGGCTTCAAGGAAACCGCATTTGGATGTAGCTATTGGTAAGTCAGTTTATGCAGGCTCCAAGGAAACCGCATTTGGATGCACTAGACGCATACTCAGGTATGTGAAGTCCACATTGCAGTATGGACTATTTTATGAGACCGGGGTTCAAATACAGTTGCATGGATACACTGATGCTGATTGGGCTGGTAGCATTTCTGATAGACAATCTACCAGTGGATATGTGTTCTCTTTTGGGAGTACTGCAGTCACTTGGAGCAGCAAGAAACAGCCTACAGTTGCCTTGTCGAGCACAAAGGCTGAGTACAGGGGTGCAGCAATGGCTGCATGTGAGGTAGCTTGGTTGCATAAGCTACTTTATGATATGCATCAATCTACAGATGGGCCAGTTGTCATTTATTGTGACAACATGAGTACTATACACTTGGCAAATAACCCAGTCTATCATGCTAGAACAAAGCACATTGAGGTGCATTATCACTATGTGCGGGAGAAGACTTTACTAGGTCTTATTGATTTAGTTTATGTCAGCACAGAGGATCAGGTAGCTGACATATTCACGAAGGCATTGGGCACAGAGAAGCTGCGCAAGTTCAGAGATCTGCTTGGTGTGCAAGAATTAAGATTGAGCTCGAGGGGGAGTGTTGAGATATCGAGCAACACTCGTGATATGCCAGGGTGACCGTTGTGCATTTATGTCACCGACTTGTTAGCTGCAGATGCAATCGGTACATTGCCCATGAACAATAGCTAGATGAGAGCTATCCTTATGTACTCTAGTTCGTGGCTCAGTTAGTATGCCACCTTAATTAGCTGAGTTTGGTTTGAGACCCACATATAGGGTTCTATTTCTTTGCACTAAAATTCTTTTGACTTTCACAACTAAGAGGAGGAAAACTGTTTTCAGCCTCCACCTATGTGTGTATTCCCCCATTGTGTATGTGAGAAAGCCGCAAGTGAGACTCCTTCCTTCTCTTCCACTATCTTCACATGTAGATGATAGGCCAACACTTCTAACAAGAAATCAAAGATCCTCCCATTACACGAGTATTTGAATGACAAATATTTAGTACTACTAAGACTATGAAAGCCAATGGAGTATTGGAGGTCTTGGATTGACAAGGATAATGTTTTAAGAGAGACTTATTATATGAAGAATCCTACTGTGCGTCGAGAAGAAAAATTCCATCCATTTGGTTGAGGAGCCAATGGAAAGCATGTTGTGTAGACAAGGTAGATCTTGAGATTTTACGCCTTGAGAGAACGTTGATGATCACATCACTAGACTACAACGAGCAACCCAAATGTTCCACGTCGTGATATTGGCCACTACCTCCCATGCTATCCTCCGGAGTGAAGAGAGGCATTTGATCCTTAAAAAGCCTACGAAGAAGAAGAATTTAGTCTTGGTTATCCCAATTGGATGTAGAGTTATATACCTAATTAATAAACTACAAGAACATGAGTATAAAATATTGGGCTCAAGTAGGCAAGAGGGATGCAATGATGCATTTAGAACAAGAACTATTGGATCAAACAAGGGTGATGCAACATGGAAATTACTCTACATTTGGATTCAATTGTATGGAGTTGGAGGACGACCAAAGCTCCCACACTAAGGATTGGAATGACAAGGCTGTTAGGTTATGAGTGAACGTACGCTTGGGACACTTTGTCCTCCAATTAGGAGGTTTTCCCCCATAGAGTCAATATTATGTTTGGTCTGATCTAGTATGGGATCACCTCTTGCATCTTAATTTGCTAAATACAAGAACATGTGCCTCATTTCTCTTGCATGTATCCATTTCATGGTCTTGCATAATGACAAAGCTTGTGCATCTCTCGTGTCATAAAACTTCTACTCCTTGGTTGGATTTCAAGTACCCAAAGATGTAGAAGCACCTAGTAACTATTTGGTCTTTGCTGCTTCTGAGGATTGCTTGAGAGGAAAATGTGATACTATTTGTGGTATCTTCTCATCTTTCAACAAAATAACCTGTAAACGTTACCAGTCAGAACGTATCTGACCATAGAAGACCATGATGCATAGTTCGTCCCATGCAACTTATCTTCATGCTCATGAAAATTGTTGAGGTTAAAAGAGCAACCATTTTACATGAAAAATACAAAGCTCATCAGCCCAAGTATATAAAGCTCTCCAATATTGAACATCAGACAGAAACGAATTAATAAATCAGGCCATCAATTGTGAAAGGTACATCCTGAGGAATCTTCATTGTGACTAAATTTGGCCATTCCTGCTTCCAGGAACAAGTCTGCATGATAAAGATATCCCTGCCTTTTCAGTTTATAATGATGAATGGTGTGCTATTGCCCCACCATAAGAATGGCAATGTAGAAGATCAAGAATCTCCAATAGGACATTTACAGAATCCATCACCACATCTACATGTGTCTTTGTTAAGATCTACTGAAATTTGTAGAACCTTGAAGGTTATAAATGAATGTCGAAGCAATTTCACAGGAATTTAAGCAGGCAATACGCCCCATTTCGAGAGTCCTAAGAATTGTTGTGAGTCCAAATTTTAAAGAATGTTCTTGCTCTTTGGGCCAATCTAGATAAATAATGACCAATTTGCCTGTCAATCATAAACTGCAGAGGAAGCTGATTTGCATGATGAACAGATAAACACCCAAAAGACTTAATAACTTCAGCTTTGACCTGAGGTATTCTCACCTGCAGCCCACTAATAAAGGCTCTTTGCTGGAAACTGCTGTCTGAACCTGAATTGACGTTCTTTTTGTGGTTCAAGGGTGTTTCCTCTGCAACACCAACAAAAGCATTCTCCTCCTCAGCAGTTGCCTCAGACATTTTGACAGCTTCCCAATTTTTCATTGGTATATATCCTGATCCTTGGTCCAAATGTAAAGATGATGTACCAAGAGTATTTGACAGGCGAAAGCAAGCCTTTACCCAAGGTTCACCGGGTGATTCCTTCATTGTGTTTTTTGCTAGAAGCCTTCTCCTATTTGTCCGTCTGTTATTATTTCTGGTGCCAAATTTTCTCCTTTTACTCCCTCCCCATTTTCCTAAATCTGTTCTGCACCCCTCAACAGGTGCAAAGGCTAGCTCAGGGGGAACCTGTTCATAGACATGAAGTTGATCATATGGGAATTCCTCTTCAGGATTAGTTGACCTATCTCTTGCACTAAAAGGATGCATGAGTGTCCGATCATCAATGGGTAAAAAAAGATGTGAGGCATCTGCGAGAATCTTCAGGAAAGGAAGCAATAACCCATTCCTTATAGTATCACTTTGACATCCCTGCCAGAAAATGAACACAAAATGCAGGATCAGTGGATTAAAAAGTGAGCTGTGGTACAAACAAAACAAACAGGAAATGAACCACAGGACAAAATTGTTCCAGGGAGAGATCCGGCAAAACGGCTTGCCAAGCTAATAAGTGCCAACAAATGCTTCATATTTCACCTACTGTTAAAATATTATAAAAAAGTATCCATGACCACTTAGCTGGGAGTAAGTCCAAGAACTGAATGGAAACACCATAAATACAAACTCAATATTTCTTTAAAATAAAAGAAAACTTCACACCAGCCCAGCGGACATGCTTACCAATCCAAAAAGGCTGGAGTAGCAAAAGACAGAGAAGTGACCAAATCGCTGAATTGCAAGTGACAACTGTTTCTGGTGCAACGAACTATCACCAAATTCCAGGCTTGTGCCCATGATAATAGCAGGCTCAGGTGGGTGAGCCCATCCTGCCCAACCTTCTGCATTCAATGAATTTACTGTTCCGGTCCTTTTCATGGAATAACACTCCCTGTTCACCAAAACTTTTATTTTTAAATCAATTTAGGGGGAAAAGGCACATTTACCCAGCCTAGGATAATATTAATTAAACACGCTAAGTATAACTGGTAACCTGCCTGGATATTGTCCTAGACGAGGGAAAACTGCTCTTGCTAGTGACACCTTCCTCCCATTCACTCTCCACACGGGAACGAAATGTCTTGTGACAGCCAGTGTAATTCATTGGTACCACTGCATCCAATAGTCTGTCCTTCCACCATCGATCCACATCCTACACATTACTCTCGTGTATCTTAGCACACACCCTAAGACACTGCAAACAAGGGAAAACATGCATCACAATCCTGCCTCTTACAAAATTTACATGATATCACCTTGGACGCCATGATACCATTGTTATACAATGATCACCTGAAATTTACACATCGCCTGCTTTCTGTCAGCTCCAACAGCTGCAGTGAGAACTAGTTGGGGCCTCAAGGACTTGACACTTTGCCGAATGTCCCGTAATAAGGTAGTTACACAATCGCAACGCCACTGATCCCAAAGTTTTGGGTTGTCATCTGGGGTTGCTCCTGTATCTGCTTGAAAGAGCTTCACAGTCCTCTGCAACCTTAAGAAAAACGATCTCATAACAATTTCATCTTGGAGTGTAGCAAAGGATTGATTTGAGCCTTCCAAAAAGACAGGACGTTGTTTGTATAGAGAAGAATCACCTTGTCACGGGAGTATTCCTTCCCATTAACAACAGGTGGCTCATTTGGAAAACGGACATAATCCAGATGTAAGCCATCGACATCATAACGAGACACAATCTCTTGGCATACTTGAACAATATGCTGTCTTGCTTCTGGCAAACAGGGGTTGATGCTTACATAAAAGCCCCTGTTTAAAGGCTGCAACAAGAGCCAGAATCAGCCAAATTTACGCAAAAACATGAAATACACAATGCAATGTCATTATCATAAATAATGTACGAAGGTACGTTCAAGTCTAGGATTGCACTGGTGATAGAAGGATGAAAATTTATCACCTGACGCTCATCGTGACGATTAAACCAGCTCCACTCAGGTCTAAAATTGTACAAATGTTGAGGATGAATAGGAGGATGCAAACCTCTCCACATAGGCATGACTACATTGGAATGAAGCGAGCATAACAATAAGGCCCATAAGATCCCTGATAAAAATTTCCACTTTTTACATAGTGCAAAGCCCACCAGATGAAGGTTTTGCGCGCACCTACCGTTCACCCATGCGTGCAATGCCATGTCGTGCGTGTGTGCCTCGTCAATGGCCAACCTTAGCGGGTCGAAGCCCGGGCTTTTCCAACCATAAGCTTCAGACCACGGCTCTAATTTTGATGGGTAATACGTCGTAGCGTTGCCACGAACCTGTTCCAGAAATTATGTGGTTGGCAAGACGCTTTGAGAGGAGAGAGGACAGTTTTGGATCGTTTTCAAAGCCGCCCTCACTCTGCAGCCCCAAGAACAGAGGGAAGAAACGCACCTGGAAGAAGACGGTATTGAATCCGGCCTGTGCGGATTGCTGCATGATGCGCACGATATCAGGCTGGGAGAGGAATTCGAAGCGGGTAACCCAAATGGCACGAATCTGGTCGCCATATCTGACGTTGGGCAAGCGCCCAGAACGACGAAAGGCAGGGTCTTCGAAGTCGTAAGGGCAGAGAAGGGAGGGGGGGGGGTGAAGGGAGGGATTCATGGGAGGTCAGGAAGAAAAAGCAAAGGATGTGAGATGGGCGATGGTGCAGGAAGCCATAGCCAAAGCTTGCAGAAAGCTAGTTATTGAAGAGGGGTATAGCAATCAGTAACGTGCAAACTATGTAACTAATAATAAGAGCCTTTACGTGCTCAACTAGCTAGCTAGCAGCGTGCACTCCTCAATCAAAGACGTGCCTTTGTCTCCCAAGATCCAAAACCTCCCTAGGCCGCTATGGCTCTAGTGTCACCATCTCTAATTTCGAAATTTTGAATGCTCATGTTGAGATTAGACCTCCACCTCACATTGTGACCTCACGTGCATGCAAAAGAGAAAGTTAGCTCGCTCTCTCTCTCTCTCTCTTTCTCTATATATATATATATATTGTGCGCACAAATGCTCGCACTTTCACACAAAAAATTGTGCTTGTATGTTTGTGCACACACACTCTTACGCAAAGAGATTTATCTTTTGTTCTCAAGATTGAAATTGCTTGGTTTATCTCCCTTCCTAATTAATTGAATTGTAATCTTCCAATGTTTGGGCCACATACTAATGCTCGTAGTTGATAAGGCTCTACAAATGTTCTCAAGCATGCATATTTCCACACTAATCAACTTTTACTTCTCCTCAAGGTGAAAATTTAGAACACTTCTACTCACAATTCCTAAAAGTGTGTTAATTACCTTTGTGAGCCACAAAATCATAGGACATCTATTTGCTTAGAGTATCATAAATGTTCCAAGTTACAGAAGGGTAAAAAGTATTCTAAATCTTTACCTTGCCTTACTTCAATATAGGAAAAAGCTTCTCTCTTTCTTTGGATTTGTAAAAAAAAGAATTTTGAATCTACTCCGTCGATAATATTACCAATAAGGAAGAAAAATGTTGAAAACGCATTTAACTTTTCCTTTCTCTTTTGCATGCTAAAAATCAAGAGCCATGGAATGCAATCATTTTCTATTGAGAACCCACACATACACTCCGACCTATTTGAGATAAAACATTACAAAAATTATGGACTTCTTGTGGGTGCATCAAAGGAAACCATAAACAAGTAAATAATATGGGCTAGTGGAGAGTGGAATGTGACATGATTTCTCTAGTTTTTAAGCCTTCATATGCAAATCACAACTTTGACTGATAATATTGACTAAGTGCCAAATTTTTTTATATATAATTCAATGGGCAATGAACTTCACAAGGGGCAATAATGTCCAATAGATGATTTGGCTAAGAAAATTGGTCACTGGTTCAATTTTTGAACTCGTGTCTATCCATAGTGAAACCCCCACTACTAGGGGGAATTATCCACAAAAAAGAATTTTCACATTTTCACACAACATCCTTTTTAAAAATTATTTTTATTTTTTCGAAAAATGAGGGTTTATATTAATAAAAGTTTGTCAGTTATACACCTTCTCAAAACATACCCCTACAAACAAAACGGGGGTACAAATAACAGACCGTTTGTAGAAATTGGACCAACTGGAAAAAAAATTGTTTGAAGACTATATCAGGAACACTGTAGCAGGAACACTGAAGCGGTAACATATGTAGCAGGAGAAATGTAGCAGGAACATATAAGATCTAGAGGTTATAGAAGAAACACTGGAGATTGCAACAGGAACACTGTGAGTAGAAGGAAGACTGCATTACTCAAAACTTCAGATTGCACCTTCCTGGATCTCCTCTTTTGGAATAAAGTGTGTTGTAACCTTGAGTACAACTGTACCCAGGATAAGTGGGTAAGGACATGGTTTCCTTGTCCTATGCTTCGGAATGGGTTCAGGGGACTGAAAGTCCTTAGGCATCTCATCGTGTCAAACTTTGTATGTGGCACTTGAGGGGTCAAACTTGGAAATAGGTCTTTTGCAATTCGGGCACGGCTGAGCAAGAGCTAGAGAGACAGGATTACAAATTGGGACCAGGGGGGGGGTGGCTACGCACCATTTCATTGGGTTGAGTTGAATTCGAAGCAGGCAAGGGGGAAGTAACCAAGGGAGCCATCTGAGAGGAGCTAGGGAATGGGGAGGGCAATGCAATTGTGGATGATTGATTAGCGACTGCTTGAAAGTTTTGTTGGAGAACACAAGGTAGAACACAATCCTCGGGGGTCTCCTTGTCCACCAAGGATTGCATTTGCACCAATAGAGCAGCTTCATCTTTAGCCCATTTTCCCTCCATTCTTGAACCTGCAAATGTAGTTGTTTGATCTTCTGTAGATTATCTCCTCATTCCTGTGTTCATCCATAGATTCAGTGTAAAATCTCATTAGCGTCCACTTGAACCGTCCACTTGAACATTGTTAAAGACTTTAGTGCACCTTTGAAACCAAATGGTCCAGATCGCAGAGCTACGAACAACATTCCAGTTTGTAGGGGCTCTACTCGGGGTGTCTCCCAATAACAAATACACATAATTAAAAGGAATAAAGGAAAGATGTTTATAAATAGTATCCCATAGAGATCTAGAAAGACTACAGTTGAGGAAGAGGTGAGGAATGTCTTCCTGTCCTCTGTAGCACCATTGACAAATTCCATTTCCTTCTCTGATTCTTAACGTGCACTTGGTTGTCCAGACGAGAATGAGCCATAGTAGGCATGCCTATTTTTCTGGGATATCCTTGTCGACCTTTTCAAATCTCCTGACCCACACCGCTTCTGAATCCCTCCTGTGCCACTTCAGGTTAAGTTGATTAATTAGTTCCTCCTGACCTTCCACCCAGATAGGGACCAGGTATAGTTGAGTTCAATGCCCATCTAAACTCTTTGGTGGTTGGTTGCAGTCTTCCTCCCATCCACGGGAGAGAATCCCTGGTCCAAAGTCTTTGTCTCTCCTGTAGTAGTAGCAGTAAATCAAATCTATTGAGCCTAAATCTAACCGTCAATGTATTGTTATCCATCCAGTCCCCTTGTTCTCTATTCCACATGTCCTCCCGAACACGTAATCCTTTTTTGTTGAGTCGCAAAGCACCTTATCTCGCAATGATGAGTCTGGCCAAATTAGAGAGCACCAAATTGAATCCTTCACATAGAAGGTACCTGTCTTCCTTGAGAACCCCTTCCATCTCAGGTAATGTCTCATTATTGACTCCCAAGCTGCCCATATACCCTTCACAAGTTCGAACCTTTAGCCACACAATCTTCTCTGCCAAAAAGAAGAGTACCCAACGGGATGTGTTTCCAGTGTTTGCATCTTCGAAGCTTAACTCTGCTGAGAATCAACATGGCCCAAGTCGGAGTCTGGATTTTTCAAAGCATTTAAGATCTAGTGCCCCATAAATCTAGCAGAAGACTTGCCCATGTCGACAATCCCCAAACCTCCTACTCATTTTGGCATCATGCAAAATTGCCACTTTACCTTGGGAACCTTGTGACGGTCTGCATCCCCTCCCCACAAGAAAGTTATGAAAAGCCTATTGATTTGACTCATGCTCTTTCTTGTTGGAGCCCAACAGGAGATAAAGTCGATAACAGACAGATAAATGTAATGGTTTAAAACAAATTTCCTTCTGGCTAGCATAGGTTGAAGAGCTTGCCACTTGTTCACCTAAAACTAAATCAATAGGTTAAACATAACATTTGAGTTCATTCATAAAGTTCTGCACTAACTCACTGCATCTTGCAAAATCATCATACAATATCCTAAAATTAAATCAATAGGTCAAACATAACATTTGAGTTCAGTCGTAAAGTTATGAGATAACTAGTTGCAACTACTATGCAAGGAGTGTGTGATATTGTAGGCATAAGTATAAGGAGTGTACCCTAGCTAAAGAGCTAGGCACTTACAGAGTATAAGCCATTGATTAGTTTAAAAATGGGTAAAGCACATCTCTCCTATAAATAATGTGAAAACCAAGAACCATCACTCGGTCATCTTTTTTTAGTCGTCACTCTCCATTTGTGGCAAGTTTGAGAAAGGTGTTTATAAGTTCCCGACAAGGATGGGCTGCTTGGGAGTAAGAAGGTTGGTAACTTGGTAGATCTGTGAGGGAGCAAGCTTCAAGGTGCATGAGATCTTGTGACATAATCGAGTCATGTAACGTGTTTAGCTGGTGCATGTTAGCAGTCATTTCATAAAGCTGGGTTCCCCATGGGGGTCTGAAGAGGAGGAGGTGCAAGGAGTCATTTCGAGATCAGTCTGAAAATATCGCAATGAGTAGCAAGTTAGTCGAGGTAGAGGAGGTGGTCTGTCAGCCTTTGTTGGGAGTCAGTGCGAGAAGGGAGGTCTGAGGGGAGGATCTAGGACTAGAGCAAGGAGGTAAGAAAGAAGGAGGTTCGAGTGAGAGTTGTGAGCCACCGGCCCCTCCAACATATGCCAGAACATTAGCTAGGAAACTTGGAAGTGGGTTCTCTAACTTTCACATGAAGAAGCACAGAACTTGTTATGTACAGATGTGGCTCCCAGGGAAGCACATCCTACAAAAAAGGACCTACACGAGTGTGGAGTCATGCATAAGGTAGTTTGCAAGTTGTAGTTTGACCCAATTAAGTAGGAGTTGGAAAAACTGGCCAATGGAGGTTTGTATGTTATTTTACGAGTCATGTGCCATCTTTTGCTGAGTTGTGTGAGTTTCTTGCATTGGAATACGGTGTGCTAGCTGAGGGATATGAGGCTAGGTTCTTGGGTAAGGGGGTTTTCCTCATTCATTGTGTATCCAAGGAGTTTAGGAATGATATTCTGGGGAAATCATACATGTTCATGGGTGTTGTGGCATTGGTCTTTCCATGGAGTCCAAGATTTAGTATTGATGAATTCATGTATCGAGAATTCCTGATTTGGGTCAACTTTTTGTCGATGCGTTCTTGGATGGTAGTCGGGATGTGATGGCTAACTCCCTTGGGAGGATTTTGGTGGTGCCTCAATTAGCTCATAAAGTCTTTGGGCCAAAAAGAGCATGGATCCTGTGGGACACGAGCCAAGATACCCTAGACTATGTCAAAGTACAGCTATCAAATGAAGTCTGTATCACCTAAAAGAGCATATTTGGTCTGTTTTTGACTCCTTCTATGTAGAAAGTTGAGACACTATGCGAGAAACAAGAGGAAAATACTAGAATTGCTCACCGTGAAAAGAGGGATGGGATGGGTGATGGGAAAACCCAAGGTGTAGGAGATCTGCTACCACCACATGATGACTCCTAGAGAGAGACAACTACTACTGCAAAAACTAATAAAGTGGCGCTTCAAAATCCGGTGGATCCTCTTGGATCTAATGGTTTACATGTGGTGCATGGGGAGACACAACCCGATAATCGAGTTATGTCTACAAAAGGAGGCATCTGTAAGGGTGATGTTGATCCCTTGACTACTGATGATGGTAGTTTTGCTATTGCTTCAAAGTGGGAATGTTAAGGGGGAATCTAGGAATATTGATGCCTCCACAAATCAGTCTGAGTGGTCTAGGGTTGGGAAGAAAGGCAAGCATGTTTCAACTATTTTCATTAAGGATCAATTGCAAGGAGGTAGTGGTGCTATCCATACGAAAGGCAAGCATGTTTCAACTATTTTCATTAAAAAATGGCTAAGGATCAATTGTAAGGAGGTAGTGGTGCTATCCATACGATCCCATGTGGGGGAGATGATGAGCTGCCAGAGGCCAATCGTAGGAAAAGAGTGCTTGAAGACAAGAGTTGGCAAAACTCTCCCTAGAAGAGAGCAACCAAGCTAAACCGGAAAGGGCAGTGTTGCAAAGGTCAAGAATATGTCTCCAAATTTCAGTCACTCAGGGGGGACTACAAAATCACTTCAATTTGCCTCCAAATCTTTGGTGCAGTGATGTATTTTAGGAAAAGATACCTAGAAGGTGTTGGTAGTCTCTTGGAACATCCAAGGGGGGTGTGACAAAACTAAAAAAAGAGTATGCATGTAGGTGCTTCACAAATGGTTTGCACATAAGAATTGAAATGTGTCTCAAAGGATGGCCTCCAGCTAGCCCTCGATAGAATGGGTTTCTTTGTGTTGGGAAAGGGTTGAGGTTTCTATGTATGCCCCAAATAATTTGGTAGAGAGAACGCATTGCTAGGAGTTTCTACTTGATAATGTAAGTGGATAGAAATGGATCTTGGGAGAAGACTAGAATATGGTGGAGTCCCTAACAGACAGATCTCAATTTAGTAGGCAGATGGTCGGAGGAAGCTAATGCATGGGATGCCTTGTAAAGGATTGGTAGACTCATAGGCTTTAAACCCCATCGATTGGGGGGCTTCTCCAGGAAGAACAAGAGAAATCGCCAAGAGTTTCGAGTTGGTCACCATGATCGATTTTATGTATCAAGCAAAGCTTAATGGCTATGTGCCCCTATGGGTGGAAGGCAACATGCACGTGGAGGTGTCTTTGATCACAGCCCTATGGAATGGAGCTTTGTCATCCTTGCAACCGTTGGGAGGTTGCTTGAGATACCTTATAAATTCAATCATAAGCTCCTAGAGTCATATGGGTCTATAAGGAGGTGGAAAAGATCTAGAAAGATGCCTCTATAGGTGTGCAAGACCCTATTCTAGAAGGGATGGGTTTATTAGAGCTCTACATTCCTTTTTGCATAGGTGTGAAGCTTATAGAAAAGCGAGAAGAAAGTGTGTGCATTAGAAGCTAACCAGAAGTTGGAATAGTTTAAAATTGGCTATCGACGAGTCTATGGAGGACCAAGTGGGCTCAACTCTATTGCTAGAAACTGAGGAATGCATCCAAAGTATTGAGCTAGAAACGGCGCAAAAGGCAAGGGTCCAAATCAAGATGACATGGTTGGCCCTTGAGCACTCTCACCAAATTCTTCTTTTAGCTTGTAAAGAAGAAGTAGTCTATAGAGTGGATTGATAGAGTGATGGATGCGGGGGGGCTGTGCAGAGGTGTTTCAGCATGAATTGTCTAGCATTGTGGGGAGCCTAGGAATTAGTGATGATAATTAGGAGAGGCAAATGGATGAGTTCTTGCAAGATCTTGGATGCAAAGTCTCTCATGTGCAGAGAATATGCTACTAGAAAGACAATTTATTATAAGGAACAACTAAAGGAATCTTTCAATTGCCTGGAGAAGGAAAAGGCTTTAGGGCTGGATGGATTTACAGCTAAATTTTATTGGGTGTTCTAGGAGGTGATTAAAGGAGATTATGTAGACATGGTGGAGGCTACACTTTAGTAAAGGGGCTTTGTCACAAGATGTGAACATTGGATTGATAAAACTTTTCCCTGAATGGCAAAATCAAGGACTGAAAGTGGGGGGCTAGAGACTGATAACAATGTGAAACACCTCGTATTGAAATTGTGGCTAAAGCCTTGACCTATTGAATTATGGATGTAATCTCAAAGGTGGTGGACAGGGAGTAGAAGGGATTTATCAAAAGTAAGGATATCTTTGAGAATATCATGAATGTGGTTGCTACAATAGACTTTGCCACAAAGTCGGGGAGTAAATCAGTACTATTGAGCTTGATTTTCATGGGTATATGCATTGACAAATTGATTTGCAATAACAGCCATGGACGTTGTGGTTTGAGTCGGTCAATTTGTTGGAGAACTATTGGATCGCCCTTAATGTGTTTGTTTTCTAGTTTATGGATAAGGAAAAGATTGGATGGATTACATATGCATGACAAGGCAATGTAGGCAAGCCTATGTGCCTTGATGGAGGATGGAGTGAAAGCTAATGAATCCATGGAAAGACCTTGAGCACGGTGAATAGTTCTTGTTGTTGCTGGCTGGATGGGGAATTCGGTGTGACATACAACATTGAGATGGTTTTTCCCAAGTTGGAATTGCCTAGTGATTTGCTGGGTTGGAGTCCATGTATGTGGTGTGCTTTTCAAGTAGAGGAATTTGTTATTATAACGTGTCTTTTTCCCGATTTTGAAATTATGGAATTCAACCCAAATTATGGAGGGTTTCATGAGTGTTTGTGAGTCATGAAAAATTACTCTACACCATTTACAAGGCTGTCACCTATGTCAAGATTACTTGCACAGAGTTCAATGATCATGCCAAGTTTCAAGCATAGTTGTTGGCGAACACCACCAATGGCTTTTAAATCATTAGGGACTTGGATTGTTTTGTTGCAAATTTTATATCTTAAGTTTGTTGCTTGCAAAACATGAGGCGACATGTCCAATAAGTCAAAAAATCATCATTACGCTTGTCTATTGCAGCATTTGTGTAGTAGAGGTGTGCCATAGTTTCTTTGCATGGAGGAGTATGGAGGTACATCTCATTCAGGTGTGCAAGATCAGTGCTTGTTTGCTCACCAACGCAAATCCTATTTAGAATGTCTAAGAAGTGTCTATTTCTTTAGTTCATTGTTTCTTTAAGTTCGTAGTACTGGGTTCCTCCAAAAAGAAGGCATCATTGTAACTTTGGTGGAATGCTCTGAAAAGATCCAAGAATCTTTTGTCGGACTTGCTTGACACAAGTCACCACAAAGAAGGATATCCACTCCTCCAAAGGGTTCCAAGTGGTTGTGCTTTGTTTCATGCAAGCACATGTCTGTAGCAAATGGGTGTGTTTTGCCCCATTAACAAAACTTCATCAAGTGCTACGAGGTTCAAGTTTTTGTACATGTGTGTAATTGAGGATCTGAGTGGCAAGTGGAGGGCTGATTGTATTGTTGTCCCTCCTATATTGTAAGTTGCTTTTCCGACATATGCTAGGAGGAGAACTAGGGTCAAGTTTGCATCTAAAGTTTGATTGTGTGAGTATTGGTGTAGCAAAGCTTGGACCAAAAGCAAGAGAGAAAATTTTTTTCTTGTGCCTGCATTACCAGTATAGAACAAGTGTAGCCGGTATGATGGTTTTGTTCATTTTTTGAGTAGTACGTCATCTAGCATCAAATGTTGCTCAGAGTTTAGTTTTCTCACCTTTGGGTAGTATGTGTTGTTTGGCATCATTATATATGTGAACTGCATGGGTTGGTGAAATTGTTATTTTTTTGCACATTTCCATCTACTTTCCAAGGTCAAAAGCGTGACTGCCATCTCTTCTTGTTGAAAAAGTTGTCGATGTAGAAGCGACGTTGTCACGACTATTTGATGGAGTAGTAGAGGGCATGAGTTTGTTGAATTGTCCTCTATTATGCTCTATTGTGTGTTGTTGGTGCTTGTACAAGTCATGCCATGTAGGGAAATCTTGGGTTAATGAGTGTTTGCTTCCAAAGAATGGTAAGTAAAGCAAGGAGAGTTCTCAGTAATGGTTCTCTGGTTTTGTAGTTGTTGAAACGGATGATCCTTGGGAGCTCTCTCTTTTTTGTTTCTAAGGATGCACAGTATATTCCGTAGTGAGGCATATGTTTGCAAGTGAAATTTTGTGGTCAAGGTATTTCTTGATAATGTCAACAAAGAAGACATTGCAACTTATAGTCCATTTGCTCAAGCTACCCAGCGACGTTGCAATAAAAAAGCGTGTTCTATTGGTGGGCTTGTATTAATGTAGGTAAACTCATGTGTGATGCTCGTGAGAGCTAGGCAAGAGGCATAAATAAATTGTTTGCTAGGCGCTTATGTGTTCTCTATTTAGTATTGTGTCACCAACATTTCACAAGCGCTCACTTGTGGATGCATTTGTTTGCAAGCTTCGATGAAGGGCAGCTTGAATGACTTTCGTTGTTTCTTATTGGCTAGTAATAAATGAAGTGCAGTAGGATGCAGCTCCATGAGGGGTTAAGATGAATTGAATGTCATTGTTTGCTCCCCATAGCTTTGATAATGTTGAATGGAAATTGTTTGTGAAAATATCTTTTGGGTGTCTTTCAGGTGTAGTGTAGGCTGAGAGGTATTAGCGAGCAAGGCTAAGATGTATTCATGTTTCAAAAAACTAAGTTGCTACAAGTAGGCATCAAAGTCCAACGATGATGTTGTTAGTTTAGAAAGTATTGATGCGATTTTCTTGACGTTTTTTATGGAATCATTGATGCTAGAATGCTTCATTGGAAGGAGGATCTGTGTTTTGCACATGGGTTGATGCGGGAAGCCAAAGCAGCAAACTTTACCTCTTTTGTAGCATGTTTTTCTATGTTTACTGGTTTGCAACTCTCTTTGTGTTATGTCAAGGCAACAGATGTCAGTTGTGATGTACAAGTCGACAAAGTCTTGTATTTTCTCTCAAAGAGACATTATATGTCAGTGCATCCGCAACCCATAGTAAACCATGGTCATGCTAGATCCCTCTATTTTGGAGCTCAGTGACAAAGAAGTAATCTTCGACCTTGCCCAAGATAATAGAGTCTTGCCTTAAGAGGCTTTTTAGTGCCTGAAACCTATGCACATAGTATTGCATAGTAGTGACAGGGTCTTAGCGGACTAGATTACGAATGTTTACGAGGGAGATGTCAGTTAATGTACTTGCCATATTCACTTGCAAGGTTTCAAGCATGCCACCAAGGGTTCCCAGAGCCTCTCTGTTGCTGAGAATGTGAAATATTGCAAGGAATGCTAACTCTCCACAATACATGTTTATGAATATGCTGAGGGGAGAGAAATCATCTGAAGGAGAAATCATGATGGGCCTATCCACGAAGTCAACCAATGACTTCCAAGATAATGTCGAGACTGACACTTTAATGCATGGGATATACACTACCCAACAAGTGCAAAAGTCATTCTACCTAGAGCAGATTCAATTGCACTTTGTTTTGCTTCTACAAAGGACTGTCGACCAATTCTTTCAATACTTGAGTTGTCAATGTAGGCCTAACAACCCCACACATGTAGTTGTATACCACTTTTCGCTTTAGTGCCACCATAATAGTATCACATAGTTAAGAGCCTTGGGACTAGCATTTTGCTCTAGGGACGTCAGTGAAGACCATATTGTCCCTCATAAGTGAGCTCACGGATTTGAGCCAAAAGGTAAACGGATCACATTAAGCTGACCTTCAATAATATTTAGTGCGAATATATATTGAGTTTTGGGTGAATGATGCATATGTGACATGCAAAATGTTGGGATTTTATTGATTCCATCACGACTACTTTTGAAAGATCCACTTTAAGAGGCAATTTATTGTTTCACTGTGGCTTCCATCCATATAAAAATTCCTCTGAAAGTCCAAGATAATGTAAAGATGCATATACTGCTAGTCTACCCTAGTTCTCTTGGGAAGAGATAAGTGGAGGTTCTTATACTTTTCTTTTGTTTTTTTGCGGTAAAAAAGGTGTAAATATTTTAAAAGGAAAAGATATGTAAAAGAGGACAACTCCAACCTATACTGAGTCTACAGAAAAACGGGTCTAGGGACTAATGGTTCTAAACACTTCATTTTCTTTCCCCCAAAAATGCAACGCTCTCTTGATCTCTTTAAAGATAAATGTTTCCAATACCACCCGATTGTGAGGCCTTTGGAAAACCACATCGTTTCAAAATTTCCAAATATGCACTATCGTGATCCCTCTGACCACCTGCCATGCATCATACATCATATCTAACAGTGAGCCTCTATCCCCTATGAGCGCCATTTTCCACTTGATTTTAACTTGAATGTGGGACCTGTTCAATCTTCTAGTTAGATTGCACCAAACTTGGCATGCAAAAGAACAGTCCCATAATAGATGCAGATGTGTCTCTCAACAAAGATTGCACAAGGGGCACATTGCTAGAACTCTTGAATTCCACTTTGCTATTATTGCTCTCACAAGGAGATTCCCAATGAGCACTCTCCATAACATAAAGTTTAATTTGAATGAGGGAGTAGCTTTCCACACCCTCTTGACTATGGAAGTCTAGATCACCAATCTGTCCCGTGGAGCATGAAATTTCCAACACTTCATGGCGGTTTCCATGCCTACTGCAGCACTAGATTGATTAATGTCTCCCAAACCTACTCTAAGATTGATTTGGCAGAAGGCATAAACCATAAGGGACTCAAGCATATGTTTTGCAACTATAAACCTACCAGCTAAAGATATGGTTTTCCCCTCCCATTTCCTCAACTTGTCCTTGATCTTCTAGAAAGCCCACTCAAACTTCTTTTTAGAGGACACTACTACTCCAATTGGGCATCCCAAATATCTTAGGCTTTGACCTTTAGGCAACCAAGAGAATTAAAAATTGTGTGCCCACTCAGGCGTCTCTTCCCATCCTAGTGAGATTGCAATTGTTTTGGCATTGTTAATCCTTGAATCCGATAAAGCAACAAACTCATTAAAGACTTCTAGGAAATTGCAAATATTGCTCTCTGTTTCAACAAGGAAATTTGTGTTCTCATCAACAAAGAATTGTGAACAGAATAAAGCACCGTCTGGTAGCTTTAGTCCTCTGATGCTCCCCTTATTCATATGCATGTCTCTCTGAGCCTGTAAAGGTTCAATTACAATAGCAAATAATAGAGGCACAATTAGGCAACCTTACCTTATAGACCTCTACAATGCAAATTCCTGGAAGTGATATCCATTTACTTAAGTTCTTATACTATTTTGGAAGGTTTGCACAAAAGCTTCAACTAAGGACACGCAATTTCCCAAATAGGTGCCCCTAACATTGAAAAAATCATATAATTAATTAGTTGGGAGAGGGGAGTGGTATATTATGGCAAAATATTTAACCACAACGGAGAGGGGGGGCAATAATTAATTTCATGTGGAGGATGGAGAGAGCTTGAATTAAATAAAAGGGCGAGGGGGGGAGGGAGAAGGGACATGTGAGATTGGGGAGGGGGGGTACCACTTATGAAAGGCATTAAAAAGGAAAGGACATCCCAAAGGGGGATAAAAATGAGGGACGATTTATAATACTATTATATGGAAAGAGAGACATAATATTACTTTATATCGTAGTGGTAGGGCTCACGCTTGAGGAGGAGGAGGTTTTGGGTTCTTGAACGTTTGCCCTTGGACATAGTCTATGTATTAAATAAATTAAGCAATGAAGAGACAGGTTAATTATTGCATGAATAAATTCAATCATAGAAAAACATAGGTTAATTAAAGCATAAATAAATGAAGCCATAGATAAACATAACTTAATTAAGCCTCCATGAATTAATTAATTGAATTTGGTAGAAAAGGGCGCTCTCTAGTGCTACTCATTGACTCTATCGTCTGCCGTCTGCCGGCTTTACTCAAGACCCTCTGCTCAACCCCTTCCTACAACATGGCGATTAATTTGGTGCATCCTTGAAGCTGTTTTTCATTTACAACAATTTGTGGGTACCTTTGGTATATCTAATGGCCTCGTGGGAATGTGTTAAGAATTTAATCTTATGCTTAACAATTACTTAAAATCCACGATTAAAGAGTTAGGTGCACAAACAAATTGGAGGCCGACACTGGATGAGGCGCCAAGGTGTGGGCCCCTCATGCCCATTATAGTAGGCTTTGCCTCAGAGATGCATATGAAACAGTTTGAAGGCACATACCAAAACATGGTGGTCAATCCTCTGTAAGGACGTGCCCAAGATTCTCTGAACTTTTCGTATACATGTACAGCAAAACGAGCTATAAACTTTGTGGCTCACAATCGCTAGAATATGCACAATGATTAAGGCGCCTTCTTGTAGGCATCTTCTGGTCAAATCAGGTCACTGGTTGCCGCACCACTAGGGATGAGAACAGTTCTAACTCGGAGCAGCAAATCTCTGATTTTGCTGGCCTTGAATTGAACAGTTACGCAGCCACAAAGCTACCTCAGAAACTCAGAATATGTCCACAAATGATCTGAGAAAACGAGAGTTCCAAGTCCAGCTCATGCTCAGAGAAATCCTCACAGAAGAAAGTTCTTTCTTCTCTGTTCAGTCCAGCAACATTTCTTCATGCTTAACAAGGAAATCGCCCTTGTGTGTTGAAGAACCAAAGTACATCTCAGATTGCTTAGGGAGAGGTAATTGGTAAAATGCAATACCAAGACTATAAATCTGAAAGGAGCTGTGCAATCCATGATTTCATCTTGTAAAACTAAGGCCCACACATATCCACACATGATGTGTGCCTTCCCTCACCACAATTTCCATTAGGTATTTTGCACAGCTAAACATATGCTAACCAAAAACTTGAACATTTTCAAGTAAAGCAAAAACTATGCAATCTTTTCCCAAACTGGACTGCCAAAGATCAATGTTTATACAGAAGGAGAACTCCTATTATGAATCCTTCCATCGACAAGGAGATCTCCTATGTTGACTCCTTCCGTAGACAAGGAGATCTCCTATTTTGCATACGTAAGACATGCATGAATAGCAAAAGTGGCATCCAAGGTCATGTACACCAGACTATTGGATAACATAAATTCAAAAGCCACACCATATTGAAGGTTGTCATTCAAAAGAAAAATGACATCAAATCACTAAAGTTGTTGTGTTCGTCTTCAAAAGAAAGATGATGTCAAACTTCTCACTTCCTTCACTACCTCATCATAATCTCCTTTGAACTTTATCTTGTCCTCGTCGTTAACTTCTCCCTTTTGAGGCTCAGTCAAAACAAGGACACAACAGGTTGGACGTTTTGTGGCGCCAGCACCTGCCAGATCCTGCCAATATATGCCCAATAAATAAAAAGGGCAGCAAATATCAAATTCAGCACAAGATTGACTTTCACTGTGCAGATAAAAGAGCTATTAGCTCATTAAAAACATTCCACAATTCACAAATGCATAATGTTTCAATAAATAGCAAGCCACTCAGATAATGATGTGGCGTACCTCTTTTGATGGTACGTATATATAAGGAATATCACATTCCTCACAAAAAACAGGAACGTGAGTTATTACATCAATAGGAGAAATATCACCAGCAATAACACACAATCTGCAGCCACAAAAGGAAACCATGGATCTGTCATGCCAACAAAGGTATATTGGAATCCAGAAAATCATAAAGACAATCTTCTCATCCTCTTATGCAATTGCAACTACAAAGAAGAAAAGAATTATTATTCACTTTGAACACATTAGCAAAGAATGGATTAAGAGTAACATTGGCCTGAAGTTATTTCCATAATGCAGAAGCTGAAGTGTCTGCTCCACAAAAAACCTGTCTGGTGGTTAGTGTGTTTTTAAAAGGTTTGTTGAAACTATGTTTCACTAGAGCCCATCTAGTGCCTAGTTGTAAATACTCAATTATCACGTGTGATAAGGCATCTAGAGCCCATCCATGGTCTAGTTATAAATACTCAGTTGTTGCTTTTGGTAAGGCATTTGGCAAGAGGAGCTGTGAGTCATGAAGGTTAGCATACATATACCTAGATGAATCCAGGAACATTCCCAAACTAGTGCAATTTCAATCTCACGATAGTCACTCATAAGATTGAAAACCATAAACTCCATCATGCATAGCAAGGACTAGCTACTATGACACTCCCACTGACGTCATCAGCGCCCAACAGTGGGTCTAGACCATAGTATAAAAATATGCTCTCACACATACAAATCCACACTCCCACACATACTTGAGCATCCATTTATGCAAAGTCTTTGTACTAAGTTTATGTCGGCAATCCGGAGGTGAAGGGCAGACTCAGCCATGACGAAGGCTAGCACTAAAGGATCAAAAAGTAGTCCAAAATCTCTTCATTCAAGCTACAATTGCTTGTGAAGTCTAAACGATTTCATTTTAGTCTCTCCCAAACAAGCATCTAAATCTAGCTGATAGGGTAACGTACCATTTAAGCTAGAAAGAATTATCGCAATACAGCAAGCTAACTTGGACGAAAACTTCACAAGGTGAAATTCGCATGTCCACTAAAATGGCAAAAGCATATACCTAGATGAATCCAAGAACATTCCCAAACTCATCCACTAAAAGGACAACAGAGTGCAATTTCAATCTCACGATAGTCACTCATAAGATTGAAAACCATAAACTCCATCACGCATAGCAAGGACTAGCCACTATGACATCCCCATTGACGTCATCAGCCCCCCACAATGGGTGTAGACCATAGCATAAAAATATGCTCTCACACATACAAATCCACACACCCACACATATTTGAGCATCCATTTATACAAAGTCTTCATACTAAGTTTCTGTCGGCACTTCGGAGGTGAAGGGCATACACGAAGGCTAGCACTAAAGGAGAAGGCTAATCAAAAAGTAGTCCAAAATCTCTTCATTCAAGGTACAACTACTTATGAAGTCTAAACGATTTCATTTTAGTCTCTCCTAAACGAGCATCTAAATCTAGCTGATAGGGCAATACACCATTTAAGACAGAAAGAATTATCGCAATACCAACAGGCCGCAACTTGGGCAAAAACCTCACAAGGTGAAATTTGCAGGTCCGCTAATACAGCAGAAACATATACCTAGATGAATCCATGAACATTCCCAAACTCATCCTCTAAAAGGACAACATAGTGCAGTTTCAATATCACGATAGTCACTCATAAGATTGAAAACCTAAACTCCATCACGCATAGTACTATGACATCCCCACTGTCAACTGACGTCATCAGTACCCAACAGTGGGTGTAGACCATAGTATAAAAATATGCTCTCACACATACAAATCCACACACCCACACATACTTAAGCATCCATTTATACAAAGTCTTCGTGCTGAGTCTCTGTCGGCACTCCGAAGGTGAAGAACAGACTCAACCATGACGAAGGGTAGCACTAAAGGATAAGGCTAATCAAAAAGTAGTCCAAAATCTCTTCATTCACGCTACAACTGCTTATGACGTCTAAACGATTTCATTTTAGTCTCTCCCAAACGAGCATCTAAATCTAGCTGATAGGGCAACACACCATTTAAGATAGAAAGAATTATCGCAATACCAACAGGCCGCAACTTGGGCGAAAACCTCACAACGTGAAATTTGCATGTCCGCTAATACGGCAGAAGCATATACCTAGATGAATCCAGGAGCATTCCCAAACTCATCCTCTAAAAGGACAACATAGTGCAGTTTCTATCTCACGATAGTCACTCATAAGATTGAAAACCATAAACTCCATCACGCATAGCAAGGACTAGCTACTATGACATCCCCACTGACGTCATCAGCGTCCACCATCACAGATTTGGAGTTGGAAGTTACAAGTGCTAAGTGTGGAAGGGCAGAAATGCGTGCATACACAATCAGGTCTTGGTGTTGAGGCCTCACAGCCTACCCCCAAACTAAAATGAAAGAGTGAAGACAATATAGAAGGGGTGGAGAGGGCAAAAAAGAGGAGAAACTTGTGGGGCACACAAGTTTCAGAAGTGGATGTTGAAACCTTCCCTCGAGAGGACAGCAAAGACACTCTCATTTCTTTCCCTCTCTCCCTCTCTGAACAGAGACACTAGCACCCAGGACAACAGTCGGGCTGGACCCCCCTAAAGGATTTTATTACTTGAGAGAAGATGAAGTACATAGTTCAGCGTAGAGCTGTTCATACATCCCCAAAATCCAAAACGTGAATGAATGAATCATTACATGAGCTCTTAGGCTCCCTTTCTTGGCAACAAGCCACTTGTTAATTTCTACATTACTTTCCTAATTACATGCCACTAAGGGCAACTCTGGAGTCTTCGAAGCACTTGGTCATGTGAACCGCCTCCCAGACTCTGATTAGGCTCCGGTAGCGCTTAGGAAAATAGCTCTTCCTAGTACCTGTAACAATTAATTAAAGCGCACCACCATGGCACCCATTAATTGTTAGCGCTTTGCATGCAAACAACACATTGTGGACTAGTTCTAGTCACGGTGGGCGTCCCCACTGAACACGTGCACACATAACAAATATAAAAATATATATTTATTCTCTAGTTGACCGAAGTCAACGCTCTTGATCATAATTAAGGAGCTTTGACCAAGGGTCGAGGCGCCTTAATTATAGCCAAGTCTCTCCAACCGAAGTTGGCACATCTTGGTTAACCGTGGTTAACCCTCTTGGCACATGCCAAGTCTTGTTGACCAAAGTCAACACTCTCTGACCGTAGTCACCTCTGTAGTTCTCTGGTTAACCGTAGTTAACCCTCTTGGTAATAAACCAAGTCTCCTCGACCGAAGTCAGGTTTACTTGACCAGAGTCAAGTATCTTTGACTGTAGTCAATTCTTTGACCATTAAAAGAACTCTTTGACCATAATTAACACATATAAAACTCTTTAATTATGATCAAATAAATGGTCAACTGTACTTTAACTTGGGATATTTACATTGTGGTGACAGATCTGATAAAAGTCAGCGAGGCACAGAGATGGTATGGAATCTAGATAATCCTCAAGATCCATTTTTGCCCGCAGAATAAAGCCTTGCCCTATAAAATTTAAGACTTTTCCAAGTAAAGGCTGTGATAAGTTCAAGTAGAAAGGAAGTGTTATCCATCATACGGGAAAGATTCAGCTGAAATACTTCAGTCCTACAAGTCACCTGCAAGTCATTGATTGGTACCAATGCTCTCTCGGGAAGACAAAAAAGACATAGAAGTGCTGTATTAAAGGAGTGTGTGCATCACGTTGAGTGTGTCATCCCAGTTGCCGTAGCTTTTTCACATCTCCAAGCTTTCCAAAAATGCATACGAGAACAAGCGTTCACACTGCTGCTTGTGAGGAGACAATCATTGCTTAAAAATTTTGAACTATTTCTCAAAGAGGTGGTGAGATGCCATGGATTGTATGTGAGTATTACCTTGGATAGGGAGACTGGGTTGTGAGCATTATAGGGATACTTGGGTTCATCAAATTATTTTCTGGAGAGGATTGTGCAAGAGTACTGGCATAAAGTATAACTACATTCTTAGAGCTGGATGGTTAGGCAAAAGTGTGATCAGGAAGGAGTTTGAGATGTATTGCAAAAAAACAACCGAAGTATTGGGACACTTAACTGACACAAGTAGGCTTTGTAACAATGACATGAAAGGAGAAAGCAACGTGCAACTGTTGATCAGTTCATAGAAGGCATGCAAGAGGTCACAAGGAAGTGGAGTTGAAGCTCGAGGAAAAACATCTCAAATATAAAAAGCATGGGGACTAAAGAAGAAGGGACAAAAAGTTTGAAGTAGACAATCTTATGTGGGTTAGAAACCTATCCGAAGGGGTATACAAGAAGGAAGATTCTTTATGATGGGTTAAGTTACCCAGCAGGCTCGAAAATCAGTCCCATGTATCATGTTGCTAGCTTGTATGACTACCATATACCTAGATGAATCCAGGAACATTCCCAAACTCATCCTCTAAAAACACAACATAGTGCAGTTTCAATCTCACGATAGTCACTCACAAGGTTGAAAACCATAAACTCCATCATGCATAGCAGGGACTAGCTACTATGACATCCCCACTGACGTCATCAGCGCCCAACAGTGGGTGTAGACCATAGTATAAAAATATGCTCTCACACATACAAATCCACACACCCACACATACTTGAGCATCCATTTATACAAAGTCTTCGTACTGAGTTTCTGTCGGCACTCCAGAGGTGAAGGGCAGACTCAGCCATGATGAAGGCTAGCACTAAAGGAGAAGGCTAATCAAAAGGTAGTCCAAAATCTCTTCATTCAAGCTACAACTGCTTGTGAAGTCTAAACATTTTCATTTTAGTCTCTCCCCAACGAGCATCTAAATCTAAATCTAGCTGATAGGGCAACGCACCATTTAAGATAGAAAGAATTATCACAATACCAGCAGGCCGCAACTTGGACGAAAACTTCACAAGGTGAAATTTGCATGTCCGCTAATACGGCAGAAGCATATACCTAGATGAATGACTACCATGGTGGGAATGGGCCTACGACAGAGCAAAAAATGGCCGAGGTGAAGAAGATGCAGACCAGCATGCTGGTCCAAGTAACAAACAAGCAGATGATCAAATCCAACTCATCACTCCCTACTGGCTGTAGGTATGCACCAAGATCTGCTCCAAGTTGTAAAGGCTGCTTCCAGTCTGAACTGTGCTGCACTCCTCCACTCCAAAAGATTCTTGATCACACACTGGAGTAGGGTGAAATGCCTAGAGACCTGCCCCCACAAAGCGGCTTTTTATAGAGGTAAACCCCTAGACTAGCTGCCTTACTCCTCCAGCCAACCAACCTGCCCCAGCCAAACAGACCAGCCAACCTGGTCTTGGATCTGCCAACCAGTTGTTGGCTCTGTCTGCTGGCCTATAAGATGTCTTCTACAGACACATTTTGCTGGCTGTCTACCAGTCCACCTTCTAAGCTTCCCCAAAACCTAACCAGGCCTTACCAGCAGCCTGTACTTCTCCTGGGCCTCCTTTGTGTGCTGCCTCTGCTAGCCTATTCTGCAGCAGCACCACGTCTCTTTCTGGCAGGCTCCTGCCCAGCCCTGCATAGCCACCACACATGTTCTCCTGTCTTCCAGCCCCTGGAGATCCTTCATACTCTTGTTGTACCGTCTGCTGTACCACAGTACTAGCCTATAGATTGGCCCTGAAGCCCAGCCCTGCATAGCCACCACACATGTTCTCCTGTCTTCCAGCCCCTGGAGATCCTTCATACTGTTGTTGTACCATCTGCTGATTGGCCCTTTTTCAGAGCTCCTACCCACATCTAAAAGTGGACCATGTGGAAGCCCACAGTGCTGATGCATGGCTGCAGCCTGTCTTGTGATGCTCAGACAGTAGTCTCTCATGCCCCCCAATCCTATCTTGGTACCATGTCCCTGTGCTCTCTTCAGGTGGGGGCTGATAGGTGGGATAATGTTCATACTATGAGCCCTCAATGGCCCAAAGACATATATACTCCCTCTGCTCCGTGTCGGCACCTCTCAGGAACACTTTGAGAAATGGGTTGAAATCAAGTCCGAATACCAATATTTTAATCATTGTTCACGAATCAGCACCCATCTGCATCCATTCTTTTACATCATCTAGATATGCCGCCTGCATTATCGTTCCTGATGCCCTACGTTTTTTTTTTTTTTGGAAGAATAAAGTTGACTATATTATAATGAAAGAGGTGGGCCAGTCCCCTTAAAAAAACCCATACAAAACTTGGTCAAGAGGATGGAAGCCATCCTAGACCTACGCAGATTGATGCCCTACGGTTTTGAATATCATTATTCAGTCATATCCCACAATCCACATGCAACCATGTGACTCCGAATCTTCATCTATCAGATCGCATTGAACCAAGCTTTAAAATTGGCATTCACTTGCGGTTCACCATTCACTTGCTCCGTGTCGGCACCTCTCAGGAACACTTTGAGAAATGGGTTGAAATCAAGTCCGAATACCAATATTTTAATCATTGTTCACGAATCAGCACCCATCTGCATCCATTCTTTTACATCATCTAGATATGCCGCCTGCATTATCGTTCCTGATGCCCTACGTTTTTTTTTTTTTGGGAAGAATAAAGTTGACTATATTATAATGAAAGAGGTGGGCCAGTCCCCTTAAAAAAACCCATACAAAACTTGGTCAAGAGGATGGAAGCCATCCTAGAAATACGCAGATTGATGCCCTACAGTTTTGAATATCATTATTCAGTCATATCCCACAATCCACATGCA
The DNA here is from genome assembly GCF_047967505.1 of Dipteris shenzhenensis. Classification (NCBI taxonomy): domain Eukaryota; kingdom Viridiplantae; phylum Streptophyta; class Polypodiopsida; order Gleicheniales; family Dipteridaceae; genus Dipteris; species Dipteris shenzhenensis. The sequence goes on along the minus strand of NC_141603.1, from coordinate 21,614,729 downwards.
ACCATGTGACTCCGAATCTTCATCTATCAGATCGCATTGAACCAAGCTTTAAAATTGGCATTCACTTGCGGTTCACCATTCGCACCTGTGAGGTTTTACTTCAAAGGGGAGCTTTACACTCTTTCAGTAGATCTCTTACTGGATGGCTGGCATACACCTCCTGGCTTCAGATCTCTGCCTCTGATGATACACTAGTCTCACAGGCATCACACAGCTCTCCAAATAGACAGCTGTGGCTGTGATAGACAAACTTAGACCCTTGGCTAGTTTCTTCACACAGAGGAAATAGTAATTGATGATGCGTGTGCAACAGAAGAATCTTAGAGAGGAGAAGGGAATGCTATAATCCAAAACCTCAACTTTTTGTGTCCACAAGATAGAACTTACAAGCAGGAGATAGACCATAATAGAACAGTTCAGAATACATTGCACACATCTGAGTTAAATGCTCTGACAGAAGAGCTTCACCAGAGATCCCAAAACATGCAGCAGACCACTTGCCTGGATGCTCTATGGTGAGCACAAACTCTGCTCCTACTTCTGTCCTTGCACTCCTTTGTTCTTCCCAAGGAGCAGATGGAACACCTTAAATGATACATGGGCATGGGCCCAAACCCAGTCATTAAGAAGCAGTGTTAGAAAAAGGACCAATGCCTGCCCTACCTATGAGCCCCATATGAGGGCATCGAGACAGATGACATGCCCATCAAGGGGTGTGCCCATTTTCATTAGAATCTGAGAATCGGTGCACATGATGTCACCAGCTGTGCATGCAGTCTAAGTGGGACTGATGCAATGGCCAGGGTAAGGGCCAAGCAGTCCATATAGGACTGCCCTTTGGGGGCCCTGTCAGGGCAGCGGTCATGGGGCAGGTTTCACCTGGCAGTGGCCAGCTCTTCTAGAGCACCCAAAAATGGCTGCATATAACTAACTAGGGGCTGGATAAGGGCTGACATCAAGTCCGCAAATGGAGATGAGCTCAGCCTGTTTGGGTCTTCCTTTACAGGATGCGTTGGCCAGTTCATGGAAGAGATATAGTGCCCTTCCTCCCTATAAAGGGAGAGGGCTCTCTCTTCCCACTGAAGCCCTCAAGGAAAGCAGGAGGAAAGGAGTACCACCAGCAGTTTTCGGCCCTTCGCCTCGTGGTTTTCCGGCCCCTTGGCTGAGGATCGCAACAGCACTTGGCTTGACAGTCCAGATTCATGGAGCTCTAGAGTATGATCTTTGGGCTGTTCCTACTTTGCTGTGTATTTCCAGAAGGGTGAGCGTCGGCTTGCTGCCCTATCAGTGGCGATTACAAACAATGAAGGAAGCATAGGTGTTTGACGAAGCTGAAACAAGCATTGTTGGAACAGGAAGACCGATAAGAACTAGAGAACCACTTGATGGATATGGAGTAAACTATGAACTCATGCATCTCTTCTCAATGATGATGAACAGCCTCAATCATACAAAGAAGCAACAGCAGAGAGCAAGCAATGGAGATTCCTTGGGAACTTGTGAGCGTGCTGGAAAGAAGGACAACTATTGGTTCCAAATGGATCTTCAAAGGGAAGTGAAAATATGATTAAAAATTTAACAAGCAATATTAGTGACAAAGAGCTACTCTAAAGAAGAAGGCATAGACTATCAAAAAGCGTTCTTACTCGTGTGAGAAGATCACCAAAAGCCATATGCTCTAATCAGGGATGCCACGAGACTAGAATTGGATTCCGAACACGATACGTGCACAAGAATAAATATGTTCAAGATTGATGGCAGGTGAAGCTGCATGTACAACCCCAAGTCAAAGGTGGATAATAGAATCCCACGATCTGCAGGTCTTTGTGTGTAAGAGTAATCGAGTTAAAGTATTAATATTTTCTTTCTGCATGTATCACAAGAACAGATTCGAGTTACCCTTTCTTGCCGCGTCTCACTGATTTCACAACTTCCTTAACTCCCCTTTTCAGCTGCTTCATCTCCGCAGCTACAAGAGCCGTGCAATCAGGGGCCAATTCCAACCAAATAAAACAGTAAGAAAAGTTGTTAAAAGCAAATGCTAAAGCGAAGCCACCAACCTCGTTTGACAACTTTAAGAGTTCGTTTGCAAAGTTTTTTGCCAGCGAGAGGCCTGGCAATGGGCGAGATCCCCAGCACTTTACGCTTCTCCTTAGTGTGATCATGCTCGCCATCGCTTCCCATGTGAATGTTCAATCGCTTCAGGGCTTATAATTTTGGGGAGACTCACGATGAAGCCTTATACGCACTCTTATTTGGGCCACTAAGGGTGGTGTTTATACACTTGCCCGCCCCCGCGCATGCCCAAGGCTCATGGACGCGCAAGATTGCCTGCCCACAACCGCCCACAGTTCAGATGCATTTATCTCACAGCCAATGGGAAAAACAAGGTGGGCATCCCTCTAAGACCTTGCCTTTTGGAATGTCATTATTATAAGTTTAGGTGTAACGTAGCTCCATAAATGTTTTTAATTAAAAGGGAAACCATAAATGTTTTTAATAACTTGTAAATTGGAAGGACAAGAAAAGAGAAACGATAGGTGTAAATTTGAAGGAAAGGAAAAGAGAAAAAGCTAGTGTTAGGTGAAGGAATATGGGGAATGAAAGAGAGGAGGGAAAAGAGGTGAAAGAGGTGGGGGTGTGTGTGTGTGGGAGTGTGTGTGTATGTCTGTGTGTGTGAGTGGGTGTGGGTGGACCATTAAGGGACGTGCTCATTTTAGCAAGAGTAATATAAAGGTGGTGTCATACAAGAGACAAAGAGAGCCTCCATCTTTAGAGAAATACCTAACGAAAGACAAAAGCACTTAAAATTTTCACAAGAGATCTAACAAAAGACAAGCACATTTAGGACCTCCACACGCAAACAAAAACCTTAAACCCTAAACACATTAGAATCCCTTAAACTCCTACTAACCACCTCATACTAACCACAATTTGCATGGTCAATTTGACCAAATGAACTAACTTCAAAACTATGGACCTAATTAGCAACTCACTAACAAAGACATCCCTTAGGACCCTTGCAGGGCCAAAAAACAAGGAGCACATGATGTGCTGGACAACGGTGCCTTTTTTGAACTTTATGCAGTAGATCAATAGTTGATGTGGGGGAGGAGCAAGCGCCCACACACACGCGCATGCGAGAGAGAGAGAGTAAATGGAGGGGATGAATGTGTTCAAATTGGATTGGGAGGACACTTTTTTATAAAAATGTTAGTAGTCATGAGATTGAAAGTGCAGTATGTTGTCCTTTTAGAGGATGAGTTTGGGAATTTTTGTGATAGCCGTTGCTTGCAAGACAACACTAATAAAACCCATGTCAGGCTTTACACACTACCCACCACACTCTCCTCCTTGCGTAGCTCCCATGTCAAGCCCAAAATCTGCCCATCTTGGGCAGCCAAGGTTGGCTGCCCTTGCCCATTATTCCATCCATGGGGTTGCTTTCCTGCTAGAAGAATCAAATAAATGGGATGTTCAAATTTTTTATGTGTGTTTGGGCAAGTAGTGTATGAGTAAAGGCTACGCCCGTCCCATTTTTTAAGTGCCCCAACAGTGGGCACTCTTTGGGCAGCTTTTGGAGAGTGTCACCCATTGTCCTTCGATGTCATAAGTTCAGGTTCAACCACATCAACTTCGAATTTCCTATAATTAGCCATTTAGACCAAGAGGCTAAAACATGTGGGCGTGTATGTGTCAGTCCTAAGTTCAATCCCTAGAGGCAACTCAAGTTGGTCACCCTGTATGGGGTGTTGTTGGTACTTTCAAATTTAGTCCACCATCTTCTTCTTCTTCTTTTAACATGAGCAACTTCATAACTAGCAAAAACTAGCAAGATCCCCTTGTTCAAGCATACATATTAGACTTTTAGACACTCTAAGGATTGCCCTTAAGGCCAAGCATCTTTCTTTTAAGGCGGTTGTAAAAATGTCTTCCAAGGTTTTGAATGGATTTATTATCTTTAGGTTGCCTTTAGGTGGTGGTTGTAACCCCCTTCTCTTTAGGAGTCTTGTAAAAATATCCCTTGGATGACATATATGTGAAAAGAATGACCTTACGAGAACTATAACAATATTAAAATGGTAGTAAATTCATTGTGGGAAGTCAACCTAAGATGCACTCCATTACTATGCTAAACTAGACTAGTAGTGAATGAGAGAACAAATGCATTATGTTGATGTAATGAAAGCCTAATGAAGATTTGAAGTTTAATCAAAATCAATAAGCAAACCAATTGATATGTGTAAACGTAAAGAAACTCTAAGTAAACATTAAAAAATTTTGCAATAACTCACCTAACAAAGATGTATAAATTTATTTTGAAGATGGAATAGACCCTAGAAAACTTTAAATCAAAAATCAATTAATTAGTTCCCCCGTCCTTGCCAAAAATTAATGTGATTAATGTAACTTAGAAGGCCTCCCCCACAATTAAACTAAGTTGCTGCAAAAGTATAAGCCTGCGTCTAGAGCTTTCTTCATGCCTCTCGATTCCACCTTTCTCCCAGATTTTTCTCTCCGTGCTTCCTCTCTGATGGCTTTCATTCCTCCATGCCCTTTGCCTATCATGCCCTCTCTCTCTCTCTCTCTCTCTCTCTCTCTCTCTCTCTCTCTCTCTCTCTCTCTCTCTCTCTCTCTCTCTCTCCGCCCCCCTCCCTCCCTCCGTCCCTCCCTCTCTCTCTCTCTCTCTCTCTCTCTCTCTCTCTCTCTCTCTCTCTCTCTCTCTCTCCTCTCTCTCTTGCAAGCAAGCAAGTGAGTGAGCGGTTCTCTCTCTCTCCCTCCCTCCCTCCCTCCCCACCCTCTCTCTCTCTCTCTCTCTCTCTCTCTCTCTCTCTCTCTCTCTCTCTCTCTCTCTCTCTCTCTCTCTCTCTCAAGCGAGCGAGTGAGCGAGCGAGTAGCCAGCTCCCTTCACTGTATATGCTTCCACCTCCCCATCTCAGACTCCTATGCATCTCTTCCCCTCCCCTCTCTCCCTGGAGCGGCAACCTCTTCGCTGCCCTCTTGGTGGCAAGCCTCCATTACTATCCCCTTGGCTCTATCGCTACTCCTCCCTCTACCTCTCCCTCCATCTTGCTTTTCCTTAGATGCGGGTGCATAAACATGAACTTCACCATGACCCATTTTGTTGCCCACCACTGACGAACTAGGTCAGTTTGCCATGCAAAATACTCCTTTTGACTTTCATGCTACGAAAAACTCTCAGTGTGACAAGATGACGATGACTTGCTCCTCTCTCCTCCTCTCCTTGGCTCCCTCCCGCTCTACTCTCCGCTTCCTAAATTCGCATATCGAACTCATATTGGTTGGCGAATAATAGTTGCCCCAGTTGCAAGATTCAAATCATCTTGAATTTGTTTTTGTGTTTCCTTTTCAGGCGCTGGTGGATAAGATCTAGTTCTATAGGAAGCAAACTCGACTTGCAACCAAAATTGTTCATCCATATCGTCCTCGCCAAATCAAGTAACATGCTCTCAACTAGTGACTGTGGCTTTAGCATGACAAAAGCAGGTATGTTTCTCTCCGTCTAGTTTTTGCATGTTTTTTTTGACCACCTCTTCGTATGCTCGACTAATTAGTTGGGAGACTATTGAGATTTTGCAAATCATATGAACAATTTAGGACCATTTGTACCATGGAGTTGATGGAGGTTCTTCAGGTTGGTGTAGATGTGAGCATGATCGGCTTTGCTGGCCAAGGAGGTGGTTGTGACAATTAAGTGGGTGATGAGAAATACATTCGATGGTGTTGAGCAATTGAAGAGAGAGGTAGTCCTCCGAGAGGCTAAGCAATGAAATGCAAAAGGGGGAAGGGGGAAGCGATGGCGGAGGTGGTGAGGGGGGGGGGGCAAGGTTGAGGGCTAATTGTGAGGGAGCTTCTCACTTAGGTTAATTAAATCAAATTTTCATGGGTGAGGGAGAACCAAATAATTGTTTTCTAATGCCACCTTATGTTAATTAATGTCCACTAATTAAGATGATCCAACATAATGCAATTGAGTTGTTGGCAATGGCATTTTTCTACTTGAAAGAGCAAAAAAGTTGGCTTTGGTTTCATGCACATCAGGGTTTTGGATGGCCCCATTATAGATTTTTGAAAAAAGTGTACCCTTTATGTACTTGTTGGAAACGAGTCTTTGCTATGGGGTCCAAGTCAATATGTAGGCTTATTTGGGTCTTTTTGGCAAATATCATTTATAACTTTGAACTTTCATCAAAGATCTTTAAAAGCCATAAAAATACCCCTCTCAATCATGAGGACATGATATTTAAAACATATATAATGTCTAAATCCATTGAGCTAGTTAATGTCCCCCTTAACTTGGTTGAAGCATGAATTTGAAGTTATTATATGAAACTAATCAAGGAGATTATACAAAAAAATAAAAGACAAGTAAAGTCACCAAGCTTAGTTTCCTCAGTAATAGACATTGCTTATATCACACACTAAACTTAGGGAATCGATACGAGCTGTAGGGAAATGCTACATTGTCCCTTATCTCTAATGACAATAAGATAAGACAACACAAACATTTGCAAGATTTGTATGTATCACATCCTCTCATGACATGCCCATCAACCACAGCCCAAATCAACACTTACACCCAAAAAAACAATGGGGAGAGGAACTATACTTTGGAGTTCCATTAGCAACACAATCAAGCAAAGAGGTGAGATAGATTCCTCTAAGGTCACTAATGAATGGGGGAATGCTAGGAATGAGGATAGCAGAGCTTTATTAGAAATCATAAAAGTTTTGTAAATATAAGGATCAATCACAAAAAAATTGTAGAGATAATGATTAAGACAATCTACTACATGCATAGGTGTTCTCATGCTATTTGACCCATTTGGAGTTGTGGTTAAAAAGATATGAGCTTACAAAGTCTCATAAACTTTATGACTTTATAAGGGCTATATAGGCATGTTTGTTGCTTTTGTGGCACTTGGCTAGGTTTTGCCATGGAGTTGTAGGTTCATATCTTTTCAACCACACTTTTAAATGCATTATTCTAAAATATCATTTTATATGGCATGAAAATGTTTAAAAGATTATGATACTATATTCCTCATTGGATGTATAAATCCCTAAAACTGTTTAATATTGATTTAATTTTCTTAAATGCCAAATATTTAGCTATTAAATGTAACGTGCCACTTTAAAAATGCCAAATTCTAGGACAAGAAGATGCTTTATAGTAGCTAATAAAATGAATCAACAAAATTTATAAAATCTCTAGAAATCAATAAATAGTTAAATATGATCACATTTTGGACGGCTTCATGCCATTTGATTTGATTTCTGACATAATCCCATATGGATTTAGATTGAGAAGGTATAAAATAACAAAAGTCTAGCATGACCTATTACGGGTGGCACACTTGCATGCCTTTTAGATAGGTTGCTGCCCCAATTTTCTTGAATTTTTTAAGCCTTGGAATGACTTACCTGAGGGAAACATGCCTCTCAAGAATCCTTTCCATGACTTTGTAAGTTCACATCATTACAATCACAACTCCAAAATGGGGTCTTGTAAGCATGAGAAATTCTACATTTTAATACTATCTCCTTGTTAAATTCAAGAGCTCTTGTAATTATCGTATTCAATTTTTTTACATATAGACATCTGTCAATATAATAAGTTTAGCAGTTAAATTCAAGAGCTCTTGTAATTATCGTATTCAATTTTTTTACATATAGACATCTGTCAATATAATAAGTTTAGCATGTAGCAACATGTAAAATGTGGAATTAACGGTTGAGAAAATGCTTTACAGGTAATAAACTGCAATAAAATTTTATAAGAGCTCTAGGATTCCAATGAGAAGAAAATATTGTAAGGATGTAGATCAAATCATGCCACTTAATTTTGATATCTTTCCTGTATCCATTTGAACTTGTGGTAACAAAGTCATGGAACAACTTAGATGTATGTGTGTAAGCATTTTTGTGAGTCCTAGTGTGAAGTTTAAGTCTGTTTGGAAAATGATCAAATTATGATCCATGTGTGATCTGAGTGATCACATTGATCCAAAGTGATCTAATTGTGATCTATGTCATCTTGATGCTATTGCATGCAAGCAAGGCAAGAGAGTGCATATGCAATACATGCTAGTGAGAGCTCCTTACAAGATGTATCTTACCCTCCAACTCATTATACTAGATGGATTCCTCTCCACATGTCCTTATACCAAAATTTAAAGGAAGCACATTTTAAATGTTTTGTATGTGAACTTAAAAAATAGTTTATGTTGCAATCATGCATTCATTGATGTTTTCCAATTCTTTTTCTTCCATGCTATGACCTAGAATCTAGTTTGGCATGTTCTACACCAACACTTTTGGTGATCCTTTTGTGGAAAAAAGGGATTTGATTGTTGCCATCTATAGCTCAAGGATCAATGTCATGGAAGTATTTGTCATTAAAGGGTACATTCTATAGAATGTTTTTTACATTTCAAAAGTGTACATTTGAAATTGACCAACTTCAAAGCACCCTTTTCTCAATTCTAAGAGCTTAATAACAAGTTTTTAATATGAAAATAGTCATGCTTTCAACATGGGTATTATTTGTTGAGAGTGCTCTCAACGGAAGCAAGAACGGAAGAAGGAGAGAGAGAGACAGAGACAGAGATAGAGAGCCACACAAGTTTTGGTGGGTGCAGAACCACCCTAATCTTCTTTTTCATTCATTTATATATGTGTTTGAGTATTGTACATAATCGGGGTAAAGGCACAGTGACCTTTAACCCCCACAACCTCCCACTTAAAGGACAATGTGCCTTTAAGGGAGAACAACCAGTGAGCATACTATCCAATGGCCATCAATACATGACAATACTCAAACCACTGACTAGGTAGACTCTTCGTCAGCATATCTGCAGGGTTATCATCTGTATGAACCTTGACAAGCTCTATGCGCTTGTCCTCAAGTACCTCCCTGATGAAATGGTACCTGACCTCAATGTGTTTGGTCTTTGCATGAAAGACCGGATTCCGTGCTAGCTGAATAGCACTCATGGAATCACTATGCAATGTCGGTACACTTGTATGAATCCCCAAATCTCCCACTAGCCGATCAAGCCATATAGCCTCCTTGCAACCCTCTGTGGCTGCAACATACTTAGCCTCTGTGCTAGACAAAGCAACGCACTTCTGTGCACGAGACATCCACGACACTGCACCACCTGCAAAGGTGAACACATAACCAGAAGTGGATCTCCTACTATCCACATGCCCTGCATAGTCTGAATCTATGTACCCAAGTACACGCATGTCTCCTTTACCAAAGCAGATGCACATCTCCTTGGCACCCTTCATGTACCTCATGATGCACTTAACTGCCTCCCAATGCCTCTTTCCTGAATTAGCCATATACCGGCTAACAACCCCCACTACAAATGCAATGTCTGGTCTAGTAGCTATCATAGCATACATAAGACTCCCAACTGCTGATGCATAAGGAACCTTGGCCATCATGGCCCTCTCCTCATCTGATTTGGGACTATTTGTGTGACTCAGTTTCACATATGGAGGCAATGGAGTACTCACTGCCTTCCCCCCCTCCATATTGAAATGCTGCAATACTTTTGTAACATACTCTTTTTGTGAAAGCCAAAGGAGTTTCCTACTCCGATCACGCGTGATGCGCATACCAAGAATATGACCTGCAAATCCCAAATCCTTCATATCAAAGGCCTCATGCAACTTGGCCTTTGATGCATCTAGCTCATAAGTATTCTTGCTAGCCAATAGCATATCATCCACATATAGTGCCAAGATTATCAGGCTATTATCCTTAGCCCTTTTAGTGTAGAGGCAGTGATCAATTTCACTCCTTCTAAAACCCTGAGACCGAATGAAAGCATCAAACTTTTGATACCATTCTCTAGGTGCTTGCTTAAGACCATAGAGACTCTTCTTCAGCTTGCAAACTAAATGCTCTTTGCCCTTTTCTGCAAAGCCTTCCGGCTGAACCATATAAATTTCCTCATGCAAATCCCCATGCAAGAAAGCTGTCTTGACATCCATCTGCATAAGCTCCATATCCTCTACTGCCACTAGTCCAAGCATGCATCTAAGTGTGGTCATCTTCACAACCGGAGAGAATATCTCATCAAAGTCCACACCCTTCTCTTACTTGAACCCTTTAGCAACCAAACGGGCCTTGTACCTAGGCAAATCATCACCTGTGACCTTCATTTTGTAGACCCATTTACATGGCAATGCTTTCTTTCCATGTGGCAAAGAAACCAAGTCCCAAGTCTTATTCTTCATAAGTGAACTCATCTCTGATTGCATAGCATACTCCCACTTGCGTTGATCCTCATGCATCATAGCCTCTATGTAGCAAGAAGGCTCCCCGCAATCAGTAAGCATCACATAGTCTACCTCTGGAACAAACTTATCAGGCGGTCTAGACACTCTAGAAGACCTTCTCAAGGGCATTTCAGCTTGCTGTCCCACCTGCATATCAGCCACATTTGGCTCATCATTTCCACCAATAGATGATCCATCATCTACCCTTGATTGTATACCTGTGGGAGTACTTGGTGGTAGCATTTCTTGCACATTTGGTGCATGGACAGCTTGCTGTCTATCAACATATGCAGGAGGATTCACATCCTGGAAAGTGATTCTCCTCATTTCCACATCCCTCATGGGTGCCTTATGCATCTTCTTCTCATTGAAGACCACATCATGGCTGCGTATGATCTTCTTTGCTTCTGGATCCCAGAGACGATAGCCCATCTCTCCACTTTCACCATAACCCAGAAAGATGCATTTCCTAGACTTAGGATCTAGCTTCTTTTGAAGCTCTTTTGGCACATGTGCATATGCCTCACACCCAAATATATGCAAATGAGAGTAAGAGGGCTTCTTGCCACTCCATGCCTCTTCAGGAATACCACCATCCAAACTCTTACTAGGTGATCTATTGATCACATGCATTGCAGTCTTCATTGCCTCAACCCAAAAACCACCAGAAAGACTTGCATTGGAAAGCATGCATTGCAACCTTTCTTGAATGGTACGGTTCATCTTTTCTGCAACTGGATTTTGCTCTAGAGTACGAGGGGATGTGAGCTCCCTCTTAATCCCACGTGTATCACACAAATGCTGAAAGTCATGAGAGAGATACTCTCCACCATTGTCAGTCCGTAGGCATTTAAGCATTCTACCTGGCTAATTCTCAACCAAGGCCAGCCATTTCTGAAATACCTGGAACACATCACTCTTCCGAGCTATAGAATAAGCCCACACTTTCCTAGTTGCATCATCAATGAATGTCACATAGTATTCAGCCCGCCTAATGACTGTGTAGGCATGGGACCACATACGTCTGAATGCACCAAATCAAGCTTTTCAAACTCTTTCTTTCCCCTTCTTTTATGGGCTGATTTAGTCTGCTTCCCATAGAGACAATGCTCACAAAATTCAAAATCAGAGAAACTCAAATGCGGTACATAACCCAAACGGCATAAGAGTTTCATTCCATTCTGGCTCATGTGCCCCAACCTGCAATGCCACAAAAAAGTGCTTGGCTGCTCGGTTATTGCAACAACATGATCAAATACCCCTGATACATGTAAGGGATACAGAGTCCCACACTTGGCACCCTTGGCCAAAAGCATAGAGCCCTTCTGAATTTTCCAACTCTGAAAGCCAAAAGTGGTGTGAAAACCAGCATCATCTAGCTGACCCACTGAAATAAGACTCTTGGTCAGCTTAGGCACATGTCTCACATGTTTCAAAACAAATGCAGACCCATTTGCAAAAGAAAACTTTATGTCACCTACTCCCACTATGTCACATGCATAGTCATTTCCAAGATGCACACAACCTGTCTTTCCACTGTCATAAGTGGAGAACCATTCCCTATGGGGAGTAACATGGAATGAAGCACCAGAATCCAAAATCCAATCCTGGGAATATGCATCATCTGAAGTGGTAAGAAACTCTGTAGATAAACTAGACATGAAGAGAACATTGTCACTATCATGTGTGACTGCATTGATCTCCTCGATCTTCACTTTTCCTTTGTCCTCCCTTGGACTCTCTTCCTTTTCATTTGCACCCCAATTTGCATTCTTTTTCTTATCCTTTTGCTCTCTTTTCAGCTTGTAGCAATCCTTTTTCATATGGCCCTTCTTGCCACAGTGGTAACACTCAATGTTCTGTGCCCTGGATTTGCTACGAGACTTCCCTCTTTCTTGGGACTTCCCCCTGAACTGTGATCTGCCCCTTTGCACATTTAAGGCTACATCCTACTTGTTGCCGTCCATAGACTTTTGTCTAATCTCCTCGGCCAACAAGCTACCCACAACATCATCAAATTTCAGTACTCCACCAAGTGCAGAGTTACTGACAACTGTACGGAAGGTATCCCATGAGGATGGCAATGAACATAAGAGAAATATTGCCTTAGTCTCCGCATCGAAATTCATTTTCTGAGCCTAAAGCTGGCTGAAAATAATATTGAATTCATTCAAGTGAGAAGCAATAGAGACCCCTTCCTTCATCTGTAGCTCAAACAACCTCTTCATGAGGTAAACTTTATTAGAGGCAGTTTCCTTCTCATAAGTGGCACACAGTTTCTTCCACAAATCTTCCGTAGTCTGCTCATTTACTACTATGAAATAAACTGACTCTGTAAGATGAAGTCTAATAGTAGACTTTGCTAATGCATCCAACTCATTCCAATCATCCTCAGACATATTTGCAGGCTTAGCTTCAATCCCTGCCAAGGGTTTAATCTGCTTCTTTTGAATAAGCACATCCCTTATTTGTTCTTTCCACAAAGAAAAGTTTGTCCCATCAAACTTTCTAATGCTGAAAAACTCTTTCTCAGACATGGAAGAGGATGCCATGGTGCAAATAAAGCAAAATCCTAAATGCTAGTGCCTGCAGGAGAGAATCACACCAAATACCAGGTGCACCCAAATGTGTATGCCACAATAGAGTGAAATATCACCAAAACTCAAAGCTCAAAGCATCAAAAGATGCATCTGACTCATGTGCATATGCTATGCATCCATATGAGCAAATCTGGCCCAAAAGAAAATGCCAATAAGTGCCAAATGACTCAAGCATAAACACCGTCCACTAACATATGCATCAATAATATCTCATCCAAGAGAGCATAGCACTATCAGTGCATCACCTGCAATGTGTCAAAGCTGTCCCTCAGCATAAAATAGCATCCATGTGCAAAGCGTCCATAAAAAATGGCATCCCACAAGGCAATTTGGGACTATCAGCGCATCCAATAAGGACCGTAATGCATCCAAATGGCCTATAAATCATCCACTGCAACCCAATGCATACCATGAATGAGCGCACACTACTCAAACTGCAACCAGAGTGATCTGCATAAGGTATGCTCAAGAAATCATAGTCCCACAGTAATGACCGCTTCTGAAAATAGAACCTGAGATGCCTCAAAACATGGGCGCCATTGCATAATCGGACTCAGCAAGAAAATGTGCAAATATCTCTCTTCTGCCAAAACTCCAAAATTCCAACCGATGAGTGAGAAATGGGAGTCAACACTTATCCATTACCATGTGGCATAAATCTAAGGTTTCAAAACCTTAGAATGAAAAATGCATAACAGAGAGACGAAATCAAATACACAGAGATCTATAACTCTGAAAATCCTCCACCGAATTGCGCAAGAACTTACAAGTAGGGTTTTTGGGCGTCTGGAACGCAATGGGACAGACGGTTTTGGAAACCGTGGTCTCAATCACTGGGTCCAACACACGGACTGAAAAACGTTTTTAGAAAGAGAGCTATTTGTAAACTCCACCGGAGTGTGAATGATGAGCAACATAGAAGTTTTAGGACCTCCTGAGTCCACCAGAACTGACAGATCTACAAATGGTTACTCCAGACTTGAGTTCCAACACCCGGGCAAAAAACGCAGAAACTGACACAGTGAGTCAGAAATCCAATGAAATGATCCCAGATTCCCTCTCCTTCTCATTCTCCTTATGAAGACGCTCTATTATCACACTAAGTGGAATTATTTTTTAGGTTTCTATCAATTTTGGAAGATAAAATGGGCAGGCGACGATGTTTGTATAACTATCCAAGATGCCATACTCTTCATGCTCATCCAACTCAGTTCACCTGAAAGTCAAAAGGAAGAAGGTCTTTAAGAGGAAGGTCAAGGTGTTGAGATATGGTGCTATGAGCACATGAATTAGAGGCAAAGGTATGTGATAAGGAATGTATTAAAGTAGCCACCCTAGGACGTGGACTACATGATGTGGAGATGTGGATCGACGATATCCACAAGGAGAGTTGTGGATCAGAGGATCCCACAAGTGTTGACTATTCCAAGGGCACTCTCTATATAAGAGGCCTATCATGTATTGTTGAGTAAAAGAAGAAATGCACACTCACTCAAGATTCTATTTATGAGTCCAAGCTAATCTATCTTGGAACCTAATTGACTTGAGGTACATGTCATGAGCACTCTCTTCATCATGTTTCCACATAGGTTCCATCCACCTTAGAGCACTCCATAGATCTCAAGGCACGCGTGTTTTCTCATGGTATCAGAGCGTAGGTTTAGCTCTCCTAGTTTAGCGTTCACTAGGATTGCTCCCATCCCTAGATTAGTTTCAGAATGTAAGATTATTTTTAGATATCAAGAGTTCTTCATTTAGAGAGATTCATTCTGAGTGATAGATATGTTTAGAGATTCTTAGAGAATTTTGAGAGAGAGAAAGAAATCATCTCAACTCTTACAAGAGCTTGTGGAGATCTAAGCAAGCTTCAAGACCAACAAGCAATGGGTCAACCAGCCATTCAGACTCCTTTGCAAATAGTCACTCACAGACTCATAAGATCCTCATGACTCTATCTTTGAGCTTAGCTACCTCAACTTTACAGCAAAGAGCTATAGCATCGATGTATCCATAAGCAGCCTCATGAATTTGGCAACCACTCTCCCACATCCAAACAGGACCTCCAAGCTCAAGCGGCTCTTGCTCCTCCTCAGTACGACTCATGCTCAATAGGCATCCATTGCAATTGGGTGACTCCAACTTGACCTCTCCATGAGCATTTATGTAGCTCAAGCTTTTGCCTACCTATGTATAACCTCACCAGCCTAACTGGTAGCCTGACGACCTCAACAAAGGCAATGCAGCCCTACATAACTGTTGCCAATGAGCTGCTCACCAACAAAGTTCCTGAATAGACGATGGGCAGTCCATCTACCAGCTAGTGTTCACATCCCATTGGACCTGTGCCATCTATGGCTACTGCTAGCCACCAATGCCAACTACATAGTGTAGGGTAGTCTCGATGAGCTTCTATGCCTTAACCATCTCTACACTCTGTAGGTGCTCCGCTTTCAAATGACTGCATCAGCCTCGGCCGACCAGCTCTACAACATCCTTGCGGATATAATGGTGATGCATCGTGTTATTCGACTGCCCTGGCCCAACATAATGACTGCCCTGGCCCAACCTCCTATAGCAATGTCCCATGTCTTCTCCTCCAACGTCTTCAACGATGATGCCTCTACGGCCTATGGTCTCCAAACACCAGCACCAGCCACAGCTGCCTCGGCCGACCAGCTCTACAACATCCTTGCAGATATAATGGTGATGCATCGTGTTATTCGACGTTAGTCACAAATCTGCCTAAAACTGTGGCAGTTCATATTGAAGGGATTCAGGAAAGAATTTAGAAGAACAGGTGCACATGGACATTGTGGATTCGATTGGTCAACCTCAGTACCTTCTCGTGGAGGATGGAATACTCCAGCATCCTCAACAAAGCCGACTCGACTTCTTCAATGCCGATTCGCCATCGCTATAGATGCCCACGCCACCGACATCATTGCAGAGAAGCAGAGCTTTCTCTTTTTTTCCTCTCCTAAGGTTAGACCTTAGGACACATGGTAGCCCCTAGGCAAAGACATGTGGCAAAGATAAAACTTAACCATGGTTAGGGGTGGTTACATTAGTGGGGTTAGGTTCAGTTGTTTGGACCATAGTTAAATTTCTCAGCCTTGGATTAAAAGACTGTCACATGGCACAGGGCTACCTCAGCACAATAACCCCTTGCCAAGCACAACTTGTAAGTAGGTGTGACTCCATATGCCACATCATCATCAAAGGCCTCTTCTTCACAAAACTTCGACAAGCCATAACTTGCAATCCAGGAGGAATTTGCACATGCTCCCAAAAAAAAAAGTGATCACCTTTTTGAACTCTACGCGGCTGTCCGATCAAAATCATTGTTAGCAATTAGACACTACCATTAAAACAAAATAAAGCTCATGGTAAGACCTTTGCAACAAATACTAAAGCAACACATGAACGCAAAAAGCATGCCGGAAGCACAAATGCATGAGATGACCATAGCACAAAACATGGCATCCATACATAAAGCATTAAGGCACATGGAAGAACAAAGCATCATGCATCAAGCTACATCAAGCAAAGAAGAGAACACCATCGACATCAAGCATTTAGAAGCAAAACCTTGCCACCTTTAGCTCACACATTTGTAAATCAAGCCTGACCACCTAAGAGTAGCTAAGAAAGCACCCAGGGGAGGTATTGACATGTAAAAACCACACTTGACCACCTTATGTAGCAATGTATGCACTAAGGGGAGCTGATGGAATGTAAACTTACATTTGACCACCTTGTAGTAGCCAATGGATCATGGCACCAAGGGGAGGTGTTGAGATATGGTGCCATGAGCACATGAATCAGAGGAAAAGGTAAGTGATAAGGAATGCATTAAAGTAGCCACCCTAGGATGTGGACTACATGATGTGGAGATGTGGGTCGAGGATATCCACAAGGAGAGAGATGTGGATCAAAGGATCCCACAAGTGTTGACTATTCCAAGGGCACTCTCTATATAAGAGGCCTATCATGTATTGTTGAGTAAAAGAAGAAATGCACACTCACTCAAGATTCTATTTATGAGTCCAAGCTAATCTATCTTGGAACCTAATTGACTTGAGGTACATGTCATGAGCACTCTCTTCATCATGTTTCCACATACGTTCCATCCACCTTAGAGCGCTCCATAGATCCTGAGGCACACAGATTTTCTCACAAGGTTCCTGAAAAACCCAAAGCTACTACTATGACTATGATAGGAAGCTAGGATTCTTTGAATTTCTTTGTAGAAAAATGCACTTGTATGGTTAACATGTTTTGGCCCCAAAATCCATTTGTTCCAAATCAATTTTTTGCTTTGCACCATGAGTTGCATGTTGTAATATTGTTCGGAAACAAAGTGAAATTTCATCAAAAAATCGTGAAGTTGTTTGGTCCCCAGCGCCTAGCTGAAGTCGGGTTCTCCTGACCCATTCATTCTTTCAATCTTGGATAACTGTGAGACTTGGGATTTACACATTTTGATACTCATATAATGACAACATGGGTAATGCATTTTGATGGGGCCTACAAGTCCTCAACAAAAGCAGTAGGTGCCGGTGTGACCTTGGTCTCACCTGACGGGGTGGAATTTTGATATAGTAGTCATATGGCAGCAAACACTTGCAATCAAGATGAGTATTCAGCTTTCATATTTGCCTTACAAAATGCAAGGGATCATCAAATCACCCAGCTTGAAGTGTGGGGGATTCTTAGCTCATGTGCCGACAAAGCGGTGATTGGAAGGTGCGGAGTGAAACCTTGGCCTCACGCCACCAATACTCAGGCTCCTACAATTAATCCAAACAACTTTATGAAGGATCAACCACAAGAGTGGACATTTTTTCTAGAATCTTTTTTCCCAAATCAAAGAGAATCTGACATCCCACTTCCTCTCATTATAAAAAAGCTTCCATCTAGAGTTGAGAGTGGACACCACCTCTTCTATACCTTCAAATGGAGTGGGTACGAGCAAAAGTGAGGAGCTACCCACCCAACTAAACTCTTTGGTATAATTTGAAACTCTACCCCCTTTCCAAGTAATATCACCCTCCCAAAGTTGAATTCTATTCATAACCAGTTCTTGATCAGCATTAGTTAATTTAATTTTCCTTCTGTTATGTAACCAAGACTTCCATTTAAAATTGTCCTTGTCCCACAAGTCCCCCCAACAAGTGTGTAAACCTTTCTTTGATAATTGCAAGGCTCTAGAGAGGTCCTCATCACATAATAACTAATGTTTTGTGAAAAAAACCAACACCCAAATTGAATCCAAAGCCATGAAACTTCCTTTGCCAGAAAGGACTAAGTGACTCTTGATCTATTCAAAGCACCCCATAGTGTTTTCCAAAGTTGGCTTTGTTGAGATATCGAGCTCCACTCGTGATATGCCAGGGTGACCATTGTGCATTTATGTCACTGACTTGTTAGTTACAGATGCAGTTGGTACACCACCCATGAATAATAGCTGGATGACAGCTATCTTTACGTACTCTAGTTAGTGGCTCAGTTAGTATGCCACCTTAGTAAGCTGAGTTTGGTTTGAGACCCACATATAGGGTTCACCTATTCTTTTGTACTTAGAGATTTCTTTTGGCTTTCACAACTAAGAAGAGGAAAACTGTTTTCAGCCTCCACCTTTGTGTGTATTCCCCCATTGTGTATGTGAGAAAGCCACAAGTGAGACTCTTTCCTTCTCTCCCACTCTCTTCACATGGTATCAGAGCTCGGTTCGTGGTAAGGAGCTCAAGAAAGCAAACCAAGTTTGCAGTGTCTTGGTAAGAGGATCAGTGTTGCTTTCCTTTTTCGAGTTTGGGAGCAAATCTCTGCAGGTAGCACAACCAGAAAGTGCAAGAGCGCACTGTCTCAGATTGGGACGCCCTTCACAGTGTGGCGAGAGGGCAATATATGCTACGGGAAAGGGCGAAGCTTTTGGTGACATTATTTTTTTGATAAGAGGCCATTTGGGGGCCCGTTTTGGTGGCGGAAGTTTTATGCAGCACTCAAAAAAGCGCCTTGTTTTTGCTGTGCAACCACTATTCTACAAGTTGGTGAAAAGTTGCCACAAAAATTGCATCGTATGCCCTATTTTTGCTCTACGACCACTGTTCTGTAGGTTGATGAAAAGTTATCGCCAAAATTACATCATATGCCTGTGTGCAAAGATATTGGGAGTGACAAAATCATTCTTATTGCCTGTTGATGCAAAATTGTCACTAGGAAGTGACTGTGTTGTCAAATACCACTTTCGTCAGTTTTGCAAATTTGCCCTTGTGAGGTAGAAGTTGTGTTTTTTGCAGTGACAGAATATTTTTGCAGTGCTCTGTAATGGCGTCTGATGCTCTTTCACAGATAGTCACTGAAAAGCTTGACAAGAACAACTTCCAAGCATGAAAGTTTAGAATGATGAATTTCCTTAAGGGAAAAGGCTATTGGGAGTTCATTATTGGAGCTGAACAAGAACCAGTTATCCCTAATGTTTCCAATCAACAGGAGTTGCAGGCATTTAAAGGCTGGCATGAGAGAGCCAGAAAAGTTATGTACTGGCTGTCTATCACTATTTCAGATTCTATGATTGTGCATATTCAGGATGCAAGCACGCCGAAGGAGGCATGGGATACCTTGACAAAAATGTATAGCACAAATACGCAAGACAGAAAAATGTAGCTCAAGCAGGAGTTGCATAATGTTGTGCAGAGAGAAAATATGAGCATCAATGACTACCACATGAAGGTGAAGAGGATTGCAGATGCACTTGCTTCTATTGGGTCGCTAGTGGAAGATGATGATTTAGTTTTTGTGACCTTGAATGGTCTAGGAAAGGATTATGCACAGTTTCGGTCATCCATTGCGTCCGTGAGAATTTTCTTGATTTTGAGGAGTTGATTGCATTTCTAATTTCTGAAGAGCAAAGAAATGGTGGTGCATCTTCTTTAGTTGGAACTTCAAAAGAAAGTGTCTTCTACTCAAATGCTGAAAGAGGTAGAGGTAAAGGTAGAGCAGGCTGATTTGGAGGCTGTGGCAGAAATTAGAATATGCAGCAAATTCAAGAAAACCAGTCCTATGGAGGAGGACGTGGTAACCTTAGAGGTAGGGGGAGCCAAAGAGGTTGTGGTGGATGGCAGAGAGGCCAAAATGCAAACAACAATGTTGAATGCTACTACTGTGGTAAAATGGGTCATATAGTTAAAGATTGCTATAAAAAGTAAAATGACATCATGAATGGAAAGTTGTAGCAATGCAATTAGGCATCCTCTAGTAGACAGGGTGATGACAGAAATGAGCATTTGTTTATGGTGTAGCACATGATCAATTCTGTGACAAGTGCAGAAGAAGGAATGAGTGTGGTATGTTGACTCAGGTGCGTCAAACCACATGACAAGTCATGCATAATGGATGCAGGAGCAAGGAAAATGGAAAGACCAGGATTTGCGGAGACTGGTGATGATACTGCACATCCTATTGTGCAGATTGGTAAAATTCCTTTGTCTATGCAAGATGAGAAAAAGAAATACCTGTCCGATGTATTTCATGTCCCGAATATCACCAAGAACCTAGTTTCTGTTGGTCAAATGGTTGAGCAGGGCTTGCAAGTTAGATTTAATCCTCATGGATGCTTTGTTGAGGATATGAAAAAGAAAGGTCGCTTGATAGCAAAAGGCAAGAAGAAGGCCAGGATGTTGAATCCAGTGGCTCAGTTTAGAGCCTTGATGATGAGTTGGGTATTGCTTCTATTGTTACACTTGGAGTAAGGAAGATAAGGGATGTTTTGAGACCACTCGGTAGTGAGCCTATTTTGCGCAGGTCTACCAGAGCTAGGTATCCTATGGATAGGCTAAAATATGATGGATTTATAGCGATTCACTATGCCTATATGGTCAAAGTGATACATGAACCAGAACCCACTTCTTTTGAGCAAGCCATGGGAAAAGAAAAATGGGAGAAAGCCATGGATGAAGAAATGGATGCCTTGGAAGCAAATGCTATATGGGAATTGGTGCCTTTGCCTAAAGACAAGAATGCAATTGGCTGCAAGTGGGTTTATAAGGTGAAGCACAATGCAGATGGTTCTGTGAACACATACAAGGCAAGATTAGTTGTCAAGGGGTATGCATAGACATATGGCATTGATTATGAAGAAACATTCAGTCCGGTTGCAAGGATGGCAACCATAAGAGTAGTCATTGCTATGGCTGCATCAAAGGGATCGTCTTTACATCAGATGGATGTAAAGAATGCCTTCTTGCATGGTTATTTGCAAGAAGAGGTCTATATGGAGCAGCCACCAGATTATGTTCATGATGTTCATCCTAAGTTTATTTGTAGGTTGAAAAAAGCCTTGTATGGCTTGAAGCAAGCACCCAGAGCATGGTTTGACAAGATAGGATAGTAACTTGTCACTATTGGCTTTCAGATTTCCAAGGCACATTTCTCACTTTATGTGAGAAAAACAGAGAAAGGTATTATGCTGCTTGTCATTTATGTTGATGATTTGATCATCACAGGTGATAGTGATGAAGATATCCTTCATGTGAAAATGCTATTGAAGCAAAAGTTTGAAATGAAGGATTTGGGAGAGCTGTGTTACTTCTTGGGCATTAAGGTGATTAGATCCGCAAGTGGGATATGGCTCTTGCAAAGGCAGTATGGATTGGACATGCTATCCAAATATGGGATGATAGGCTATAAGGCTATTTCAGTTCCTTTGGAGCAGAATGTGAAGTTGAGCACAGATGCAGGTGAACTTCTGGAAGACCCTACTATGTGCAGATGCATAGTAGGAAGTTTGATTTATATGACTATTACTAGGCCAGATTTGAGCTATGTTGTTGGGTTGGTAAGTCAGTTTATGCAGGCTCCAAGGAAATCGCATTTGGATGTGGCTAGATGCATACTGAGGTATGTGAAGTCCACATTGCAGTATGGACTATTTTATGAGACTAGGGTTCGGATATAGTTGCATGGATACACTAATGCTAATTGGGCTGGTAGTATTTCTGATAGACGATCTACTAGTGGATATGTGTTCTCTTTTGGGAGTGCTGTAGTCACTTGGAGTAGTAAGAAACAGCCTATAGTTGCCTTGTCATAGAGGCCGAGTACAAGGGTGTAGCAATGGTTGCATGTGAGGTAGCTTGGTTGCATAAGGTACTTTATGATATACATCAGTCTACAGATGGGCCACTTGTCATTTATTGTGACAACATGAGTAGTATACACTTGGCAAATAGCCCAGTCTATCATGCTAGAACAAAGCACATTGAGGTGCATTCTCACTATGTGTGGGAGAAGGTTCTAGTAGGTTTTATTGATCTAGTTTATGTCAGCATAGAGGATCAGGTAGCTAACATATTCACGAAGGCATCGGGTGCAGAGAAGCTACGCAAGTTCAGAGACCTGCCTGGTGTGCAAGAATTGGGATTGAGCTCGAGGGGGAGTGTTGAGATATCAAGCTCCACTCATGATATGCCAGGGTGACCGTTGTGCATTTATGTCACCGACTTGTTAGCTATAGATGCGGTTGGTACACTACCCATGAATAATAGCTGGATGACAACTATCTTTAGGTACTCTAGTTAATGGCTCACTTAGTATGCCACCTTAGTTAGTTGAGTTTGGTTTGAGACCCGCATATAGGGTTCACCTATTCTTTTGTACTTAGAGAGTTCTTTTGGCTTTCACAACTAAGAAGAGGAAAAATGTTTTCAGCCTCCACCTTTGTGTGTATTCCCCCATTATGTATGTGAGAAAGCCGCAAGTGAGACTCCTTCCTTCTCCCCCACTCTCTTCACAAGCTTCCCTTAGTCATACATGGCTCAGGATTGCCAATAGCAGAAAGAAGAGGGAAATTCTTCCACTCGGGGGCCCTGTAAGGTCTGACTAAAATTTATAAGAAGTAAGTTAGCCCAATCATTGTCTGGGGAAGTAATGGCTTTCACAATCCAAGTAGCAGCAAGTTTGTAAGCAACTAATTGAATATTAACAACTCCCAATTTTCCTTCATTCCTTAGTTTGGTACAAAAAGACCATTTGACCTTTGAAATTTTCCTTGTTGTATCACTTCCCCCCCACAAGAATGGCCTACAAATCTTAATAAAATTTTCTAATGATGTTTTAGAAGGGCACCTGTCATAGAGGTAGAAAATGGAGATAGGGTAGATACAGTTGTTTAGGGCAACTCTTCTTTCTACTAGGTTAGCTTGCAAACCTCTAAGTCTATCTATTCGCTTCTTGAACCTTTCTAAAAACCATTCCCATCTGTCCTTCATTATTGGCACTTCGTTGTTCAGTATGCCACTTTGACACGACCCATGACTATGTTGCTGAAAGATGGTGTTGATTTCTCTTGGAGTGAGGATTGTGATCAAGGGTTTGTGCAAATTAAGTGTGCTCTTGCTTTTGAACCCATCCTATGCAATCATGATTGAGCCAAAACCTTCTACATCAACCCAAGGTTTGGGGAACACACTTTGGCAAGAATTCTTCTCTAATACGGAGCAATGCTATTTAGAGGCCGACAAACATGCTCTATCTTTGGTGTTTTGCATTGAAAATTTTAAGCACTATGTGGTAGGTAGACCCTTAGTCATCATTTCAAGCAATGGCCTTGCGAAGTAGGTTTTGTAGTCACCAAATCCCCTAGGTCGATTAGCTAAGTGGTTCGCAATCCTTCAAGAATATGATTTTTCTTTCAAGATTGTAAAAGGGGGCTATTCAAATTTGAAGAATGCCTTGATTGATTTGGAAGAAGATCCGAAAAGATAGTAGGTGCTATACCCTCTTTGATGGGGTCACTTGTACTGCCAAGGCATGGATGGACTATTGAGGAGGGATATTGATGTAGATGAAGTGCCCAAAGTGTTGAAGCAATACCATAATAGGATTTGTGATGGGCACTATGCAATAGACTATACCACCAAAAATATATTGCATGCTAGATATAACTAGTGGCCGACTATGTTTAAAGATGTTGCCATGTATTGTAAGACCTATGAGCCCTGCCAGTTCTTTGGTAGGAAGGATTTGCGGCCTAGGCAACACCACCCTGTGATGTCCATCCATCCATTTCGAAAGTGGGGGATAGATTTTGTGGGGCCTCTACCAATGACATCCCGCAAGAAGAAGTATCTTTTAGTGGCCATGCAATGTGTCACCAAGTGAAATGAAGCCATAGCTCTCTGAGCAACAAATGGTAAGGTTGTCTTTGATTTCATCTTTCAACACATATGCACATGGTTTGGAACACCTATGGAGATAGTGTCAGATCATGGGAGCCCATTCTTGCTCTGCAGAGTTGCTCATGGATCGCATGGGTATCAATCACCACACTTCTAGCATCTATTATCCAACATTCATGGGTCAAGTGGAACAAACCAATGGCGACTTGTACAAGTCCATGGGTAAGATGGCCATTGGACATCAGCAGAGTCAGTGGGACCAGAAGAAAACTGAAGCAATTTGGGCGTACAAGATCACTCATAAGACATCCAGTGGACATACCCAAAAGTTTTACCATTGAAGATAGAGATCCCTGCCTTGAGGTTTTGAGGTTGGCAAGGGAGGAGAAGACAATTGAAGATGAACAGATAGGAACTTGGTTGATAAAGCTTTAAAAATTAGATGAACCCAGTGGCATGCATTGCACCATGCGGAGATTCAAAAGAATCAACAAAAGGCCCACTTGGATTCCAAGATCCACAAAGGATGGGAGTGACATTTTGCGAAGGGTGACATAGTGCTATGCTCTGATAGCAGATTGGACCACCAAATGGGTAAGAAGTTTCTTCTAAAGTGGTCACTACCATTCCAGGTCATCAAAGAATGTAGCAATGGATTAGTTCAAGCCCTTCTTTGTGGGTGATGATCCCAAGCATGGGGATGCTATACATCCCATGTGTAGGATGGGGAACTATTACAGGCAAAAGGAAAACCAAGGAAAATGGTATAACTATGTGTGTGTGTGTTGTGTGTGTGTGTGTGTATGTGTGTGTGTGTGAAAATGTTTGTGGCATTAGTAGAATAAAATATGTTGTGCTAAGGGCCCAAAGTTGAGGTGGCACAGCAAGTCCATGTGCCACCCTTCCATGTAAGAGGACCCATAAGTGTCTTGCACATAGTCCATGGCAAAAAATTGCCACCCCTACACCTAGGCGGTTCCACGCAAGCATTAAGTGAGATATGGCCAAGGTCAATGGGATATATGATATAAAATTGGTGGAGGTGGCAAGGAATCTTGGACTTACTCATCCATGTGGGTTGGTCCCATGTGGGGTGGTTGTGTATAGTCCATGAAATAATATTTCTATAAGGAAAGAGTAAGATGAGGTGGCAACCATCTTTGTGCCAACACTCCACTTGTCATCCTAGGTATTATAAAATTGAGAAGGCGCCATGGGGCATCTTAGACTTAGGATAAGAAGGTTTGATTTTTGAGAAAAGGAATTGTTGCATGCTATTGAGAATGTGTAGTGCCTTGATCACATGGAAGATGCCTCCACACACAACCTGCATATGGGAGGATGCATTTATTAGAGGAGCCCCCTCCCTTTGGTTTTAAAAGGAGGGGCTATTCCTTGATGCGACACACTCACTTTGGTATAGCCACCACTCTTGTACTTTGATTTCGCATCCTCCCTCACCTTCAATAAAGTATGCCCCTCTTCCCTGATGTCTCCATCTCTTCATTCCCTCTTTTCATGTATATTCTCCTCATCCCCCTTATTCATTTTCCACCCATCTCTCCTCAGTTCCTCCTTGGTTATCGCTTTCTTTCTCTTCCTCCCTCTTCCCCATGGCTATAGAGTATCGCCATGCTTTGTGCCTATTGGCTTGTGGTGATTTGTTTTTCCCATGATAGTAGTACACATGTGTGCACATGGACAAGCACATGCATGCATGCACGCATGTGCGCATGTGCATACATAAGCACATGTGCATGTGCACACACACACACACATACATTCACACATGTACACATGCACTCACATGCACACACACATGCACACACAGACCAATTCCTTAAACTTGTGATTATGCTAATAAACAACTTGCAGAATGCTTTGAGCTACCAATTCTTGGACATTCAATGCTCACTCTACCACTTCTAGGACTCTAATATGGCCAATGTCGACAATCATCAATGGAAATGCGCACAATGCAAACTTAGGCAAAGGTCTTCAACAACATTTGCTTTAGCTAATAGGGCATGCCATAACTAGGGCTACGTGTCCAAAGTTGCACCTCCTCAAATCTTTGCACATAGTCTTGCATTTTAGGTTTAGCCTAAGCCTAGAAATAGGACCTATAGTCAGACATCCACCTAGAGTTAGACATACACATATGGACGAATCCAGATCTTTTGATATGCCACATATTCCAAATGGAGATCTTACTTCACAATCAACAATATTGGCACAACCCAGGTGGAATGAATGCCATGTGAGTATCGAACCCACACCTTGGTTAGCCAAAATCTGAAGGAATCTTGAGCCACAAATACTATGCAAAAATTCACCTCTTCAAATATCCATGAAATTGACATATGTCTGACACTTTAGGATTAATGTTAACCTAAGAAATAGAACCCAAAGTTAGACTTCCACCCATGTTAAATCCAGATCTGCTAGTACTCTAGATATTTTTAATGTAGTGCTCATGTAGTGTTGACTTCATAGTGAACACTTTTGGCACAATCCAATTGAATGAATTCCAAATGAGTCTTGAAACCACACTTCGGGTAGCTAGAACCTTGCAAGAACCTACACAATCCTTGAGCTAGATACCATGAACTAGGAGCCATTGGATCATTAGAACTGGGTCTTTAAACTTCTACTCATAAGGTCATCCCAACCATTTTCTAGGGAAAAGAATTACCACTTGGTCCAGGAATCAATGGCATCACTAATATCTCAACCGAAAGGAAGACCCTATCAAAATAGCCATTATCTATTAGACTATCAATTGCAATTAAATTAATTCATCATTCTCTATCCATGTGTCAATTTGCAACATTATGACATCTTCTAAACTCACAAAATAGGGCTTCAAATGGAATTTATGTTATAGACTTGAGGAGCTTCACACCCATCCAATGTGGCAAGCTCAAAAGTTCTAGAACCAATTTCGCCCATGATTTAGTTAGGTCCAACCATTGCATCTTGGCTTTACATGATGAGGATCCATGTGTCAATTGAAAATTAGACTCACATCACCAAGCTTGAATATCCAAAATTTGGTATTCAAAACAAAATACTAGTTTTGAGGAAGGAGGATGGAGGTCGACTCAAACTATGTAGGTTGTCTTCTCCCTCCATTACCTCCATCTGACTCACACATACAAAAGCTACAAATGAGATTTGAATTGATAGCTCCCCAGCCTCTTGGAAGACTAATTACTATAAGACTCCTCATCTAACCATTTCCTTTAGAAGAAGAAGGAAATGAGCACATGGAGGACTTTATGTAAAGACACATTCAAAGAGCAAGTCCAAGAGGATGAACTCAGATGAAAGTGTTATTCATATGCTTTAGAGCATACATGTTTCTTGGTTAGAGCATTTTTTCTATTTATCATATGTTGAACACTACCTCAATGGAGAGATCAATGTAATAGTGAACTTAATGTAAAACCTTTCAATGAAATATATAGAAAGTACCTTTTTTGCACTCTTTTTTTTTGGGTGGTACTTATGTTCTAGAACCAATCTTGCCCACGATCTAGCAAGGGCCCAACTATTGCATCTTTAGCATTCCAAGGGGTGTGATCCATGTGCAAGTTAAAGACCCAAACTAGATCCAAAACTTTGTATTTGTGTCACACATAGATTTTTCATCTTCTTTGTACCACTTCTACAATCCACAAATCTCAAATCTCATCTCTTCCAAAGCTAATACTTGCCGAAGCCTATGTTCTTAGGCTCTTTAGTTGAAATATTACCATCACAAACAACTAGAAAAGATAAAAGCCTTATTTCCTTCGATATGCAAGCTATATCATAATGATTTAGCATGGCATACTCTTGTTTCTGAACCCGACAAAGACATCATTTTCCATTTGAGTCTTACATGTCATTTGACAAGAAAGACTTTTTTGGGAAGGAAATTATGGAATACCCTCCTCTTGCTAGCTCAAAAGTAGTAAAAGAAGTGATTCGTATCCCTTGTTATAGTAATTTAAACTAAATCACAAGCATATAACATATCTCTTTGATCTAATTCTTCGTAGTTTTGCTTGACAATTATATTTCCTACAAGGATCTTCTAGTACTTATTATATCTTTAACTATGATAAGCTCTCTCAATAAATAATCTTTAATTCTTATGTGTTTTCCCTTCAATTGTACCATGCTTTTTGATTGCCTGAGAAAAATAAATGGGCAAGTAACTCAAATGAGTACACAAGTTACAAGAGATAGAAAAAGCAAGTATTTGCCTTCAATTTGAAGCTTGAAGAATTTTTCTTCTATCACTACCCTTTGTTGCAAGTTTCTCTATGCATGCATATGATGAGACAATTATTCATGTTGAGAGGTGTTTTTTCTAAAGTTTTCAATCTGTGATATAGTCTATTATAAGCTTTTGATGTATTGGTCAACGCTTGCTCCCAAACCCAAGTTCTAACATGAAGTGTTTTGAATTTATTTTGTAACATTCTCACAATCTCACATAGTAATGCTGTAATTGCACTTTCATAAAGGATTTTAAAAAGGACACTATGGAGTAAGGCATGGGTCTTCATTGTTCAATAGCATTTTGCTCTACAACTAATGGGTCCCACCCTTCAACATCAACTGAGTTGATTTGGAGCTACATCTCTCCAAATCTCCAATTTATTCAAAAAAATTCCTACACTTTGTTCATCCTTACCCTGAAAATAGAATCTAGAGTTGAACTTCCACCAATGGTTGAATTCAAATCTACTATTATCTTAGATATCTTGGCTGAAATGTTGAATTCACAATCAACAAAATACACTAAAGAAGATAAATTTGCAACATTCCTCTTCACAATGATGAAGTCAAAGCACAAAGCATAGAAGATGCTTCTTTGTTCCAATAACTGCAACATCTGTTATCAATCAACCAAATGAATGAAAGAGATACGGAATAAGATTTCAACAAGTTTGGCTGCACAATTCTAGAATAGCAACTTGAGAATTATACAACTAAAACAAAATCATTTGCTAATGGTGACTAATTTGGTAGAACATGCAAACTTTCTTCGTCTATTCCTATTTAGAGAGCTCCTATGGGTTTTCATCAAAATCATGATGCTATTGAAGCAAAAGACTTTTAGTCACCCCAATTTCAAAATCTAGATTCATTCAAGTGTAGAAATATGTCTCAAGCCTTTCCACAAGTATATTTTTGAAAAGGTGTGTGTGAATCATGTTGCATGGGAAATCTAACATTTGGCATAATGCCTTAACTTTATCTTTTGAGCCTATCTTTTTTTTCATCAGTATCATTGAAAAGTATTCTAGAAAAATAAGGATCTACTTTCTCAAGTAGAAATCATGCAATCAATGTATTCAAAGAGTTCAAAGCTTTAAGGGAACAGTAATTGGAAAGTAAATTAAGATCCTCCAAATTAGCTAGATGCATGATAGATGAAAATAAAATTCTCTATCCATGTTGGGTGGAAGCAATATTTTATATAATGAACCAAAGGCCCCCAATCCCAATCTTGTAGAAAATCACTCTAGAACAGGCTTTCGCACATGGATCAACCATTTGAGAGAGTTTGGCTCAGTTGCCTATGCTCATACTTTAGATGATTGTTACAAAAATTGGAATTATCCCAATAATTTAATCCTTTAATATTTAGTTTAGTGAGATCCAACATTTTTGTCGCGTAGCTAATGCATGTGTGCTCGCTATTCCATAGTGATGCATGTGTGCTCCTACATGGTTAGATATACGGCTGTGGCTGTATGAGTGTGTAGCATTGTGTGCACCACTTACGCGATGACAGTATGTGTAGCATGTGTGCACCATCCGTATGATTTTATTCATGTGTAGCATCAGGTGCACCATGAGATGGTATGTGTCGCATGTGTGCACCATTCATCTATGATTTATTGATTTCGTGTTGCTATAATACTGAAAGGTTGATTGATTGTGGTGATTAATTCCAAGGTTATCTTATGCTTGAAATATTTCATTACTATTGATTGTGTGAATCAAGGGGAAGAGTAATTGATTGGGCGATGGCATCTGGCAAGCATGATTCACCATATTTTGAGCACGTAGGCACAACTCCAGTGATGCGAGGATGAATAAGGCTTATGCCTAATTTTTGATATTACAAAAGCTTATGTACATATTTGAATTTTGGAATATTAGTGGCTTGGCTAAGTGTATAAACTAAAGTTAGAAAAAGCTTTATTTTTAGAGAAAGCCAGCTATTCTAGAAGGTGGATGGGCTTTTTGTAAAAGGGTGCATGGAGGAAAGCACACAGGCCTTTGTATGATTTTTGCTTGGAAGCTTTTTGAGAAATATATATAAATACATAGGAGGTGGAAGGAGAGCACCACTCCTATGGGGGGAGATTGTACCTAGCATGCTTGTTCTGTCTCTTTTCCCATCGCAGTGGTATCAGAGCCAAGGTTTTGTCATCCATAGCATGGGAAGCACACGCACCCCATGTCCTCGAACAAGAAACCGTAGCATGCATCAGATTGCAAACACACAAACACCACGTACAAGAGCATAACGAAGTTCAAAGTAACAGAAGTGAACAGCGCAGTATGGCTCACAGGTAGGAAAACGTGCGGCGGAAAAAAAAATATCTCAACAAAAGAAGTTGGTCGTATGTAGATAGGTCGAAGGTTGTGAATGCACACCCGCGCCTTAGCTCCTCCAAGCGTACGACCAAGGCAGCGACCAAGGCATAGTCCTTGGCATACCTAGCACTAAAGGCACCATTGGCTGCGTGCAAGGAAGCCTTGAGAGATTGCTCTTAAAACTTCCCAGGAGGTTCCCCATCCCGGTATTGTTCTAGCTCAAGTCCCCTTAACAATTGGTGACTATCTACTAGATCAAGTCACTTTATTGCTCTATTCTTTGAAGTTCCTAGTCATAAACATATCCTTCAAGGAAAAAGTGCAAATAAGGGAGCAACCCAACGGATTTTGAAAGGGGAGAATCTTAGAAGCAAGTGTTCACAAGAGCGGGAGGCAGTCGGGAGGCAGTCTACAAGTGCTATTCAGACACGAGCTTTGCTTTGTACCTTGCAATGTGGATTCACTTGTTGAAATCGTGTGAGTTCGAGAGCCCACAGAGATAGTATTCAACAAATAGCCGCTTTCAAAGCTTGGAAACCAAATTGAGATAAGTCTTGTGTTTGTGTGTATTTCCTTTCATAGTGATTTCTTCTTTGCACCGTGCACATACTTAACTATGTCTGGAAGGCATATTCCATTAGAGATAGGTTATTCTGAAGATCTACATCATGATGAGGATGTGGAAAACGATCACCATCGATCAAGAAGAAGTTCAATACTGATGACACTTACTAAGGAAGAATGGTGAGAACGCTATCAGCATGAGAAGCAACAACATCAAGAGATTGAAGATGTTCTATGCCAAGTGATGACAACTTGGAAGCCACCTATATCGATTGAGGACGAGGAACCCATGCATGCATCAGATTCACTGGATGCATGGAAACATCATGCATGGGACCTTGAGCAGAACTTGAGTACATGCGCAACATGTGCGACATGCATAAAGCCAATGAAGAGCGTGCAAATCGAATGTTAAAAGAGATGACTAAAGTCACAAAGAAGCGTATGAAGGATAGAGATGATGAAAAAAGTGAAAATAGCAAATCATCATCTCAGTGATAGCGAGCATGGAAGAAGCAAGATGAGACATCAAAGGAAGAAGAAGCAACATGTGAAGACTTCACTATGACGACATCATGACACTACTCCTTCACATGAGTCCAGTGATGAAGACAATGTGGGAAAGGCCATCTTGAAAGCACTCAAGCATCGTGATAAGAAAAAGTCTGGTAAGATTAATCGCAAAACTTTTTCTTTTCCAAAATATGATTGTAAAAGAGATGGACAAGCTTTACTTGCGTGGATTAGTTATTTCAATCAATACTTTTTGGGAGAACAGTACGAAGAGATCGAGAAGGTAAAACTTGCTGCAAGTCACATGACAAGCAGTGCACAATTATGGTGGAGTGTGGTTACCAAAAGCACTCATGTTCCAAAGGCATGGGAGGCATTCAAAGATAAAATCAAGAAGCGCTTCCTACCTACACAGTGTGAAGAGGATACTCGCAGGCAATGGCGAAGATTGAGGGAGTTGGATAATGAGAGTGTGGATGCATACATCGAGAAATATCTTTCCTCTACTTCAATTGCAAACCATTGAGAAAGTGTCCCAAAAGGAGCAATGTCGTACCTTTGTTGAGGGTTTATGTCCTATTATTTCTGCTGATGTACGTATGCTTCGACCATCTACAACTTCTGATGCTAAGGATTTGGCATTAGAGTCAGAAAGAAAGCAGGGAAGAAGCTTTGATACCCGCACACCTCGAGCAAAGAAGCATACTTCATACTTCAAGCAGGAGGTTGTAAGAGGTAAAGTTGGTAGATATGATGGTAAGTCTAATTGGAAACCTGCTAAGTCATGTATTAATCGAAGAACCAAAGAACTTGTCACATGTTACGAATGCAAAGAGAAGGGACACTACTCTTATGAATGTCCAAAGAATCCACTTGCTACACACAAGACAAGTACCCAAGCAAAGAACTACCAACAACAACGGAGGCAATGGAGGGAGAACCAATGGATGTACCAACGGTAATAGTCAGTGCAACAACTCCGCACGGATCAACTACATTAATGATGGATCCCATGATAAATATTTCAAGCAAGAGGGTGAGGATTAGGACAACGACACAGAAGATACCAACTACACCCCTTCAGGTAAGTGTTATTCAAGTAAAAGTGCATCTTATTTTCGTACTTCTTTGTTACATATGACTGCACTACTGCATGAAAAAGAACATAGTATCTTATTTGATAATGGGAGCACCCATGATTTCATTTTGCAACGTTTAGTTAAAAAGTTAGGGCTCGCAACCATCAAAACAAAATATAAAGTCAAATCATCTTTTCAAGGATTGAATTATAATTGTTTGCAAATGGTTAAGGATCTTGAGGTGACTTTAGGGCCATTAGTTGAGAGCTATGATTTCTTAGTCACTCCTTTGCGTGAGCAAGATCTCATTCTAGGGATGCCTTGGCACGTCGATCATAATGCCAAACCTAATTATCTTGAATCCACCATTACTGTGACTCAAGGCACTGAGACTATGACTCTAGAATGCGACAAGAATCTTCCCTCTTGGCCTATATTGTCACATACCCAAGCTAAAAGAGCTTTGCACAAACGTGAGAAGACATATCTGGTTATGGTCAATAAGATTGAGGCTAGTCCTGAGACTAAGAAAACTAAGCAAGAGCCTTTGGATCCTTTTCTAGCTACCTATGACGACTGCTTTATGGAAGACTTACCCCCTGGCCTTTCTCAATCTAGACCTGAGGATCATAAGATTGACCTTATTTCAGGTAGCGCACCACCATTTAAATCACCATATAGACACAATCCTACTGAGCAGCAAGAGATTCAATCCCAAATAGAAGATCTTTTGGCTAGAGGCCTAATTCGACCTAGTAGCTCACCATTTGGGGTACCTGTTTGACAAAGTGAGGATCCTATTCTCCTAGTCACTAAGACGACATCCTAATACAACACCAATCTACGGAGGATGCAACCTAAGTGCAAGCATGATGAAGAGAGTGCTCATGACATGTATCTCAAGTCAATTAGGTTCCAAGATAGATTAGCTTGGACTCATAAAGAGAATCTTGAGATAGTGCAAAGTGCTTGATTGATATTCCTTCAAATGAACCTCCCTTTTATAGGTGAGGGTACTTACATCCATTTTGCTTGCTCACATGTGGGATATCTCCTCCATGCCATGTGGCAGCTTATCCTTTGCTCATACCTTTGCTCTACAAGTGCTCATGGCACCACAACTCTCAACACCTCCCCTTGGTGCCATGATCCTTTGGCTACTGCAAGGTGGTCAGATGTGAGTTACATTCCATCACCTCCCCTTAGTGCATGCATGCTACTTAATGTGGTCAAGTGTGGCTTCTACATGTCAATACCTCCCCTGGGTGCTTTCATAGCTACTCTCAGGTGGTCAGGTTTGATTACAAAACATAATAGGCAAGGTTGGCAAGGTTTTTGCTTTTTAATACATTCCATTGATGTCACCTTTTGGCTCATGGCTTGATGATGACTCCACGTAGTTGACTTGTTGATTCTTCAATCTGCAATCTTCTTGCTTGTGTCCCAGCTTCTTGCAATGGTGACACTTTGGTTTGTTCTTCAATCTGCAGTCACTTTGATAGTGACCCATCCTTCCGCAATGGTAGCATTTCACTGATGTTTTACTAAATAGTGCTTGTTCTTCATTATAGCTATTGAGTGTTGATGTCGATGTCGATGTCGATGTCGATGCCTTTAACTCTCTTTCTTTTTCGAGAAGAGAGGATACACATTCTTCAAACTTTGGATCTGGCAAATTCTTCAAAGTGGTTGTCAATGCACTATACTCTGCAGGCATGCTTTTAAGGAGAATTGCAAGTGCATCTTTCTCTCCTACTTTTGCATTTATGCCCTCTAGTTGAGTCATAATGCTTTTGATTTTGTTAACAAATTGTGCCATGGATTCATTGAAGCCCATGTGCATACCATAGAATTCAATCTTAAGATGGATTTCTTGGTTTTTGGCTTTTGCACCAAACACTGTGTTCAACTCATCCCATGCATCCTTGGCATGATCTTTAGAGTCTATATGATGAATTATGTTTGGACCCAAGTGCAATCCAATGAGTGATAGTGCTGCTTCATCTTTTTCCTTCCAAGCATTTTTTTGTGCAATGGGTATGTCTTCTTTTACAATCTTCCAAAGCTTTTGGTGCATCAGGAGATATCTCATTTGTGTAGACCATGTGTGAAATCCTTCCCCGGTGAACTTTTCAACAGTTGGAGTGCGGATTGCCATTGCAAAGGTCTTACCAGTTTGATGATACTTTCAAATCTGGCAGTGTCTAATTGCATACAATGATTCTAACATGACAAGCGCGTAGAGCTCGAAAAGACGATCACTTTTCCTTTTTGGAGCGTGTGCAAATTCTTCCTGGATTGCAAGTTATGGCTTGTTGAATCTTTTGTGAAGAAAAGGGCCTTTGATGATGTGGCTGAGACTGTTCACATGTAGCATGCAAGACTGTGCTTGGGTAGCACTGCTGACTGTGCATGCTTAGGTGGCACTTTAACTCACCCTATCTTCTTGCTGACCAAGGTTAATTCTACCCAGGTTACATTAACTAGCAGTCAATGACCACACCCAACTAAGTTAACTCATGGTTACACAAATTTTACTATGGTTCAAGAACCAGGAAGTTGAACCTAACCATAGTTAAATATAATCACCTTATCTGCCACGTGTCCTAAGGTAGACCTTAGACAAGAATGAAGGAGATCTTTGAAGCTTCTGCGACGACGGCGACGGAAAAACTCAGGAGCTGCGAGCTGCGGACGGAGTGAGCTGCGTGTGCGTTGCGATGCTGAAGATGGCTATGGCGACGCTTGGCAGTTATGGCAGAAGCTCTTCGCGCTGATGGTGCAGTTCGGCCGTGGCTGTTGCAGGGTCGTGGTTGTAGGTAGTGTGTTGGCGACTGGCTGCAGGGAGCTTTTGGAGGTCGATGCAGAGGTTTCGTCGGTGGAGGTCGTTGGTCGACCAACACTATGTAGAAGGCAGATAGAGAGAGGCCGCGCTGCTGGCAGAAACGTTTGTTGCAAGGCATATGAAGCTTTGGGCATTCGTTTAGTCGCTCGAGGTGCGCTGAATGGAGCTGCCAATCCACTGTGGCTAGGTCGTTGCTAGCGTAGAGGAGCGCTGCTGAAGACTATGGAGCGTGAGCATGGGCTGCTCGTGTAGTCGTTGTAGACATAGCTGGAGTCTTGGAGCCTTGGTTGTAGACTCAGCTTAGAAGGCCGTTTCGTCAGAGGCACTGCTCTCCTTGATAGAATCCTCTAAAGCCTACCTTTCTCTCAAAATCAGATTTCTAATCCTCTCTCCCTATCTTTTTCTCATAAGAACAATGGGGATGGAAAATCTCTCTCAATGACGGAATTCCCTCAATGCAATGGAAGGAATCAATGGACCAAAATTTGCTCTCAATCTAAAACTAAAACTAACCTATGACAAAACACGTGCTCCTAAGGCAACCTACAACTAATCTAGGAGATTAGACCTAAGCTCTGATACCATGACAAAGTGAGGATCCTATTCTCCTAGTCACTAAGACGACATCCTAATACAACACTAATCTACGGAGGATGCAACCTAAGTGCAAGCATGATGAAGAGAGTGCTCATGACATGTATCTCAAGTCAATTAGGTTCCAAGATAGATTAGCTTGGACTCATAAAGAGAATCTTGAGATAGTGCAAAGTGCTTGATTGATATTCCTTCAAATGAACCTCCCTTTTATAGGTGAGGGTACTTACATCCATTTTGCTTGCTCACATGTGGGATATCTCCTCCATGCCATGTGGCAGCTTATCCTTTGCTCATACCTTTGCTCTACAAGTGCTCATGGCATCACAACTCTCAACACTGTTCTCCTTGTCAAGAAGAAAAATGGAACTTTCCGAATGTGAATCGATTATCGTGCCTTAAATAAAATCACAGTGAAAAATTGATACCCCATTCCGAGAGTTGATGATCTACTTGACAAGTTGAAAGGATCCACAATCTTTAGCAAGATGATGAGAGTGATCGAGCCCGATACTTTCAAGACTGCTTTTAGAACCCAAACTAGTCACTATGAATTTCTTGTTACGCCTTTTGGATTGACCAATGCACCTGCCACATTTAGTCAGATGATGAATCGTATCTTCCTACCCTATCAAGACTTTGTGGTAGTTTTCTTTGATAATATCATGATTTATAGCAAGGGTCAAGAGGAACATGAGAAACACTTGGATCTTGTTTTCTCTCTCTTACGTGAGAACCAACTGTATGCCAACCCGGAGAAAAGTTCTTTTTTCTAGCCTGAAATTGAATATCTTGGACACATTGTTTCAGCTAAAGGCATTTGAGTAGATCCCAAGAAGGTAGAAGTGATAGTAAACTGGCCACAGCCTAAAGATATCCATGAGTTACAATCTTTTCTAGGTCTGTGTAGTTTCTATTGTAGATTTATTAGAAATTTTTCACACAAATTGACCAAACTACTGCGTAAGACTCGTGCTTTCTCTTGGCGTGAGTAGCACACTTTAGCCTTTCAATGACTTAAGGGTGCAATGACACACACACTAGTTTTGACCATGCCGAACTTTACGAGATCCTTCTTTGTCATAATTACTGATGCTAGTGCACAGGGTTTTGGGGCTGTGCTCATGCAAGATAACCATCCAATTGCATTTGAGTCACATAAATTAAAACCAACAGAGCTAAACTATTCCACGTATGATAAGTGGTGCATGCCCTTAAAACTCTGGAAACACTATCTTATGGGTTCCAAGTTACTCATTAAGACTGATCACCAGAGTCTTAGACATCTCCTTACTCGGTCGGTGATCTCGGATCGGCACATTAAATAGATTGCCTTTATTGATAGCTTTAAACCGATGATCCAATATCAACCAGGAAAAGACAATGTAGTTGCCGATGCACTGAGCCATCGACCTAGCATAAATAATATCTCAGTCATTAAGGGAGACCCTTTCGAGCCTATGAAGGCAGACTATCCTACTGATCGAGACTTTTCAAAAATCTGGCATAAGATTAAGCAAGCTAATAGCACCCCTATGGCCTCATATTCCATTCCTAATGACTATCTATTCTACGAAAAGCGCTTGTGTGTCACTGCACCATTTCAATGCTTGGTACTAGAGGAGGTACATCAACCACCCTACATGGGACATAGAGGCATCGCTGGTATGTATTCAAGATTTTTTTTGGCCTGAGCTTAAAGTTGATGTTGCAACTTTTGTTGCACAATGTCTTATTTGTCAAAAAGTCAAGAGCTATAAGGGCAAATATCAAGGTTTACTTATGCCTTTAGCAATTCCTGATGGCCCATTGGAGTAGATTTCTATGGACTTTATTACTAGATTTCCTACGACTAGCTCAGGTTTTGATATGATTTGGACTATCATTGATAGATTTAGCAAGCACGCTTACTTTATTCCTTGTAAGAAGACCTTGACCACAGTTCAGGCTGCTCATTTATTCATCAAGCACATCTTTATACACCATGGCCTTCCAAAGGTAATCGTGTTAAATCGGGATAGTAAATTTTGTAGTAACTTCTTGACCGCACTCTTTGACAATCTTGGTATGAAGTTAGATTTTTCCACTGCTTTTCATCCCAAGTCTAATGGCCAAACCAAGGTCACACAAAATACTATTTGTGACATGTTATGTGCTTACATGTCTGGTTAGCCATGCAAATGGGACAAATTTATACACATATTACAATTTGCCTCCAACAACACTAAGCACTCTGCTACAGGCAAATCTCCATTCCAAATTGTGTATGGAAAGACCATTCCTACTCCATTGACCCGCCTTAAGCACCAAGTAGTGGCTACTGATCGATTTACTAAAGATTTCTCTAGCATTTTGGCTACTGTCAAAAAGAATATCGAGCATGCTCAAGTTGTGTATGCTGCACGTGCAAACAAGGGTAGAAAGAAAGTTGTATTTGCTAAAGGTGACCTAGTTATGTTACGTATTGAGAAGCGCAGACTTAAGAGTATTGAAACACACCCTGTAGTTAAGTTTGCCCCTAAATCCTATGGTCCCTTTAAAGTTTTGGAGCACATTAATGACAATGCCTATCGGCTCGAATTACCACCCGATTGGAAAATTCATAATTCTTTTCATGTGCACCTCCTGAAACCTTTCCATGGAGACCCACCAGTTCGACCTATTTTAGATGATGCATCGTTGCTTCAAGGAGAGACCTAGCTCTTAGAGCCAAACCAGATCATTGGTCAACAAATCACGCAAATGAGATGTGGAAACTCGTATCCTATTTATCTTCTTACATTTAAGAACCACTCCATTGAGGATGCTAAGTGGATGCCCGAGCGATATTTTCGCCAGTACCGTGATTTATTGACTACTTTTTTGTTGCGCAATTGAGGCCAATTATGATTTCAAGCAAGAGGGATATCATGAGAATTGGAATTATCCCAATAATTTAATCATCAAGTATTTAGTTTAGTGAGATCTAGCATTTTTGTCGTGCAGTTGATGCATGTGTGCTCGCTGTTTCGTAGTGATGCATGTGTGCTCCTACATGGTTGGATATACGGTTGCGGCTGTATGAGTGTGTAGCATTGTGTGCACCACTTACACGATGACAGTATGCGTAGCATGTGTGCACCATCCGTACGATTTTATTTATGTGTAGCATTAGGTGCACCATGAGATGGTATGTGTCGCATGTGTGGACAATTCATCTGTGATTTATTGATTTCGCATTGCTATAATACTGAAAGGTTGATTGATTGTGGTGATTAATTCCAAGGTTATCTTATGCTTGAAATATTTCATTACTATTGATCATGTGAATCTAGGGGAAGAGTAATTGATCAGGCAATGGCATCTGGCAAGCATGATCCGCCATATTTTGGATGCATAGGTGCAACTCCAATGATGCGGGGATGAATAAGGCTTATGCCTAATTTTTGATATTACAAAAGCTTATGTACATATTTGAATTTTGGAATATTAGTGGCTTGCCTAAGTGTATAAACTAAAGTTAGAAAAAGCCAGCTATTTTAGAAGGTGGATGGGCTTTTTGTAAAAGGGTGCATGGAGGAAAGCACACAGGCTTTTGTATGATTTTTGCTTGAAAGCTTTTTGAGAAATATACATAAATACATAGGAGGTGGAAGGAGAGCACCACTCCTATGGGGGGAGATTATACCCAGCACGCTTGTTCTGTCTCTTCTGTTTGTGAGTTTTGAGAGTTTGTGCATATTTTCAAAGTGTTGCTATGTTTTTCAAGGATTTGCAGGTTCCGTGAGCGTTTCCCATTGCAATGATTCTTGATGAGCTCTGTAAGAAACTAGATATGCATTCTATTAATGTTTTACATAGGCTATTGTGATGAAGTCAAAGCAAACGTGTTATGGGATCTAATTAAAAGAAAACTCATTATTTCTAAATATATGATCACTGATCCCACATCTAGCCATCGCCAAATAAGCTTTGGAATAGAAATTGACATCTGGCACATGTAAAATTGACATATTGGCACTTGTAAAATTCTTAAAGTAGTTTTGTACTCCCTTAGGTCTATCTCAAAGTGTGATGTGCTTGGTTCATTTTTCTTCTTTAGTTCTTTGCCTTGTATTTATTTCCCTTATCAATAGCCCTTGCCAACATTGCTTCAATTTGATTCTTTATTTTAATGGTATTTTAACATTGCCCAAGAGGACTCTGTAACATTTTTTGAAGCCTGAGATTCCATTTTTTTTCTAGTTTCTCTTTTGCATCCTTCATTTTCTCTCCCTTTAACAATGTGGTCATTAGCACTGGAGGATTCTCAAGAAGAGATTCATTTACCATATAAACTGTCTCAAGTCCCTCTACGTGTCATTAAATTGTGGGTATTTTTGGATTTTGGGTTCGTTGGAATATACCATCATCATTTAAGTGCTACACTTTGGCCTTGTATCATTGTACTCTTTCTTCTTTGGTGGACCTCTTTCATCCTTTGGCCTTGTATCAGTGTCCTCTTTCTTCCTTTGGTGGACCTCTTGTTAGTATTCAATTGTAGGATTCCAAGGTGGTGAATTATATTATGATGAGAACTTCTAGTATTTCTAGGTCATTTTCCCATACTTTTCCTTCCAATTGAGCACAATTATCCTTGCTTTCCTAGTCCTGTAATACATCAACTCCATAACCTTTTATATTTTCCTCTTTTGGGCTATTATCCTATTTAACATTTATCATGAAGGTTTTTAGATCTACCTCTTCATATTATTATTCCTAACTAGGAGTGTTTCATAAGAATTCCATGATGCTAAATCTTCCTTGGATTGTTCAATGCACGTAGCACATTTTGTGCCAATAGTTGTCCATATAGATCTTCTCATTAAGCACCCATTTGGAAAGGCTTTTTTGCATACATTTGGTAGATGTGTAGATTGAAATAGTAGCATATTTATCCCAACTAGGAGTGTTTCATAAGAATTCCATGCTAAATCTTCCTTGGATTCTTGAATGCACGTAGCACATTTTGTGCCAATAGTTGTCCATATATAGCACTTCTCATTAAGCACCCATTTGG
This sequence comes from Dipteris shenzhenensis, assembly GCF_047967505.1. Classification (NCBI taxonomy): domain Eukaryota; kingdom Viridiplantae; phylum Streptophyta; class Polypodiopsida; order Gleicheniales; family Dipteridaceae; genus Dipteris; species Dipteris shenzhenensis. Next base: position 21,573,396 of record NC_141603.1, on the reverse strand, counting down.
AAAGGCTTTTTTGCATACATTTGGTAGATGCGTAGATTAAAATACTAGCTTCTTTATCCCAACTAGGAGTGTTTCATAAGCATTTCATGCTAAATCTTCCTTGCATTCTTGAATGCATGTAGCACATTATGTGCCAATAGGTGGCCATATAGATCTTCTCATCAAGCACCCATTTGGAAAGGATTTTTTGCATACATTTGGTAGATGGGTGGATTAAAATGGTAGCTTCTTCATCCCAGCTAGGACTATTCCATATTCATTTCATGCTAAATTATCCTTGGATTCTTGAATGCATGTAGCACAAGGTATACCTTGGGCCACAAAATGCTTATCAAGCTTGTCTTTTTTACTCTATTAGTCTCCTTTATGCTCAACATAACCTTTTGAAGTAGCAAGCATACTCTCATATCTTCCCATGTAGGCATTCTCAAATCCCTATTTGCCTCATTATTGGATAGATACAATTGACATCTAACCAAAATTGTTGGATACCTAAGGCCTCTCTTCAACCCATACAAGTGACATCTACCCAAATTGACCGATCTCACTGACCATGTTGAATTGAGTGCACCTATCAAGATACTCTGTACCCTAGACTTTGAGCTGGTAAGTTAGGTGACATGGTGAAGCTTTGTTTTGATTCTAGCCCATATTTTGGTCACCAAAGAATTTTGACCATCTCTTCATCCATAATTATCTAGTAGCTTTTCGGGTTTTATGTTAGCCTCTCTCATTTGGCACATGGGAATAGCTTATAATTTTAGTCTTATTGTTGTCCCTTGCAACCATAGCCTTTGATTCTTGAACCCTTTGGTTTTTTCATGGTTTCTAGTTTTTGGTTTTCTGTCACATGGATTAAAAGTTTGTCTTATCTCTATGCAAAAGGAATTAGACACTGCCCTTGGACTACAACCACATGGTAAGACCTTTCCACCATTTTTAAATATTAAGCCTTGCTTTCTAAATCATGGTGTTGCCAATAGTAGTAGTGGATAGATTCATTAGCACCAAATTTCCAACTTGGCAAAATAAGATGCAACTCTTATTGATATGAGAGGGAGTATGGGAGATAGCCTTAGGAGATGATGAACATTTGCAAGATACTGAGCTAGACAAACACAATGTCTAGTGGCAATGCAACAAGAAATAAGAAAGCCATCACCCTAATTGATCTTAGTCTTGTAGAACGCTTTGATGCACCCTAATCGGTCTTAGTATTTTAGACTCTTGGACGCATCACATTGACTTCAAGTCCACAGCCAAACAAATTTTTGAAAATGACCATGCAAATTCAATTATTGAAGATGAAGTTGAAGAGCTGCATGAAAGACACGAGATCCATGCTTTGACAATTCAAGTCATTGATGCATTTAATGATGATTGGGACTTTTGGTATTATTTCCACCTTGGCTTCAGTAGGTGATTGGATGGCTATCATGACAAGGGAGGAATGGTTTTAGTATATGATTGGAGGATTATTATGGCAAGGGAGACACGCATAATGGGTCACCTTGACATAGCTTGTGATGGAGTTAGATGGTAGCATCTCTATTTTGTATTGGGTCTCACCACATTGACTCAAAAGGGGTTTTTTTTGGGAGTCAAAGATTCATTATTGACCGTGTGTGTGCCTGTGTGAGTGTGTGGAAGAGTGATTAGGTGCGACTTATTTAGTGGGTATGATGTAAGATGGTGTGAGTGTGAATCGTTTGGTGTGATAAAGATATTCAAGGAGAGATTCAAGGGAATTATGGAGAAAATTTAGGATCTTGAGAGACTTATGGTGATCTCATCTTTGATGTAAAATACTTTGTAACCCATCAGCCTATATAAGAGGCTCTCACTTGAATAAGATATATACTAGATTTTTATGTTAACATGATTGTGTTCATTCATCATCAGTAATGGTTGACTTCCATCCTCCCTAGCCTAGTACTGCTTAAGCATTTATATCTCACATGGTAGATAGACACACACAATGATCGAATGTACTAAAGCATGGGATAATAAATAGGAAGGAAATTTTAATATGGTAACCATTCAATATGAAAAAATGAGCCAATATAACATGTAAATCCTCACTTGTTACATCACACCCACTACACCATTGCATCATAGATAAGATCCACCATAAGGTATTGTAGAATCCTAGATAATCTCCACCATCCCCATGAATCTCTCCTCAAATGTCTCAATCACATCAAACCATTGACACTTGCATCACACCCACTACATCACTCACATCTAATTACTCTTGTGCACCCTCGCATAGCACACATATGATCACAAATGAGGCTCTAATTCCCAACTCTATGCGCATGTTCCTTCTCACCTATCATTTTTCTAGATATAGGGTTTGGTTTATATGGGACCCTAGTCATTTTCTCGATGTATATGATAGTGTTTAGAAGCTTTTACATCATATACAATTTGAAAAATATAGGTTTTCCATGTTGGAAACATGGTCTAGTGTACCTTATGTTTCATAAAAGGTAATCTTTGTGAAGGAGGAGCTCATCAAAAAATTAAAAGTCTTTGTTTGACCATTTAAGTGCACTCTTTTCTATTCTTTAGGTGCATGTGCACCCAGTTCCATCTCCTTGCATTATACCAGCAAAAGTTTTCATAGGTTTCTTTAGATGTTGTTAGTTGATTCTAAATTTCATTGAATCCTTGTTATCCTCTTCTTTCTTTTCCTCTTGCTTTTAAACTATCAATTTCACATATTTTTTAAAATAATTGCTATAGCTAGATGCTGATGGTTGAGGGCCTCTATAGATTCAAGTGCACTTGGAGATTCTTTAGGATCATCATATATATATTGAAGTTTTAACTAACTAGGCTTGCTTTACTTGCCTCTTTGGAAATTTGTCCTAAGTTTTCCTTGATCATTGCCCTTCCAAAATTTCCTTACAATTTTGCCATTTCCCAATCCTTTCAATGCTTTTGTCAATTATCATGGCAGCATTTCATACATCTTTCATTGTTTTGTAATTGTACTTATCCAATTGCTCTTGAATATCTTCATGCAATCCTTTTGATAAAATATTCGATTAACTATTGTTTTGTTGATTTGTCTTTGTGTTTTTTAGATTCATGAAATAATCATTCATTGTATCTCTATTCTTTTGAAATATTCTTGATTATATCAACTCCTTGTATTTCTATCTAATCTCTCATGACTACTTGAGCTTGTTAATTACATACTTTGGTTTAGACTCATCTTTGTTTTTTCATAGGATATAAATTGTATCTCAAAGTAATTCCAAAGAATGGGTCATGAATATTCACATCCATACATCAAATTGTTCCTCTATTAAAGCTTGAGGAAATAGACTTAATTAATCTTCCTCCTACAATTGTGTGCCTATAGTCCATCTTTATTCAAATAAAATAATTATTTTCTTCGGGTCACCTTTTCCTAAGAACATTGGCATAAATGGAAGGGATGATGCTCATTGTCAACTTGTTCTAGTATGGGTTTTGATTGTTGCATAAAATTAGTGCTATACATTTGTATATTTGAGACATCATATAGATGAGGATGCCATATGCACCCGATTATGAGATACAATTCGATGTCTCTCTTGCCCTTTGTTCCCTTGGTGCAATTTTAGTGTCCAAGATATAAAAAGTAAGGATGAGATGTTGAATTGCATAGTAGTACGTGGAAATGTATGAATCCATGGATCTTAGGTGTGTCATAACTTCTTATTATTTGTTTCTCCTATTAGTGTTACAAGTTTCCCTAGCTTGTACTCTAGGTGTCTAGGATCAATTATGGGGGCTTAAGGAATTAGGGGGAGATATTTTACTATAATCATAGTTTTCACCATAGTTAGTTTGGGAGAGGTTGTCAGGGTCCCAAACCCCACCACCCAACCACCCCACAAGCTCCATGGAAAAACTTTGTGAGGGGATTAATTGTGGATCAAGTCATGTAGCCTATGTACAATTGATAATAATTTTCACTTCTTCTCTAAATCATTAAAAATGTTCATGGAAATGCTGCATTTGATGTATTAAAGAGCTGGTTGTTATTGCACTCAAATCTAATTATTTTTTACCAACTTATTATGAGATATGTGCACTGATGTTGTGATTAGTTAGCCAAATGATGTCCTAAATATAATTATTGGAAAATCTATAATAAAAAAACCTTTTAGTGGGTGAAATGAAGGCATTGACAACGTCAATATGGTGCCAGAATGATTGAGGTATGACCTTAGAAAATTATGCTAACTTTGCATTAAGATCTTGGTTTCATGAAGAGACTTGCCTTTTAGTGTTTGTGTAAATGGACTTATGTATTAGGGGAATAAGACTTAAGTGCACACTAGCCAAATAATGGTGTTTTTAGAGCCTAGTTAAGTTAATATAATTGGTAGAAGTGATTTAGCTAGGCTAGGTCTAATTGTAGTTCACTTGACTGAATACAACTAGGGTTATTGTGCTTTGCAATATCCCGGTAAAGGTTTGCTCAAATGGCATCGGAAATTTGTAGGACATTTGTGTTTATGGGCACGTTTTCCAAGTTTATGTGCCATGTGCTCTAGAGTACTCCCATGAGGGTTTGCTGGAGAGTGCAAGGAATTTGGTTACTTAAGTGTTTGGATGTGGTTCAAGGTGTGTGTGCATTGATTTGTTTAAAGAAAAACAAATATGGGTCTTGTGCTTTGGGGTATCCTTGCAAAGGTTTGCTCAAATAGCATAGGAAGTTTGTGGGGAATTTAAGAAGAGTTAGGGTGTGGATAGGAAATTTGTGCAGATTTGTTTTGGTTGGTGCGCTTCTCAAATATATGTGCCCCATGCTTTGGGGTACTCCCATGAGGGTTCACTCAGATGGCATATAGAGAGTGTGGGAAATTTGGTTACATAATGTTTGGATGTGGTTTCCAAGTGTATGTGTGCACATACATTGATTTGTTTGAAATGAAACAAAATATGTGTCTTGTGCTTTGAAGTATTATTGCAAAGTTTAATCAAAGGGAATAAGAAATTTGTGGGTCATTTAAGAAGTTTGAAGAGCATTGTATTTGGGTATGCATTCACAAAATATATGGTACATTTTCCAAAAATATGTGTCATGTGCTTTGGAGTACTCTTGTGAGGGTTTGCTCAAAAGGATATGGAGAGTGTGAGGAATTTGGTCAGCTAAGCATAGATGCGGGTTCAATGTGTGTGTACATTGATTTGTTTAAAAAGTGAAACAAATATGGGTCTTGTGCTTTGTACTATCCTTCCAAATGTTTGCTCAAATAGCATAAGAAGTTTGTGGGTCATTTAAGAAGATTTGGGATGTGGATGTGTTTTTAAAAAAAATAAAATATATATGTTTCTTGTGGTTTGGAGTATTCCAATAAGGGTTTGCTCTAATGGCATAGGAAATTTGTGGGGCATTTGTTTTTTTGGGCATGCTTCTCATATATATGTGCCGTGTTGCTTTTGTGTATTTGTGAGATGGTTTACTCAAATGGCATATGGATAGTGTGAGGAATTTGGTTAGTTACGTATTTGGATGCCAGTTCAAGGTATGTGTGCATTGATTTGTTTGAAATGAAACAAAAGATGGGTCTTGTGCTTTGGAGTATTCTTGCAAAGGTTTTCTGAAACATAAGAAGTTTGTGGGTCATTTAAGAAGTTGTAGAGCATTTGTAATTGGGGATGCATTCACAAAATTATGTTCCATGTGCCTTGGGCCACTCCTACTAGTTTGTTCGAATGGCATACAAAAAGTGTGGAGAGGATGTTTGACTCATGGTTGATTTGGCATTTCAGTGATATTATTTGAGACATGCATGAGCTTGAGTAAGGGTAGATAAGTTTGAGTGTTATTATGAAGTCAATGACACAAGTGAGTACCATAATTTAAACTAGTTGCACGGTGCCAAACAAATTGGCGATGGAGTTCAAGATGTGCATTTGTGTTGACTTGTTTAAAATGAAATGTGTATGATTTGGGGTATCCTCGCAAGAATTTTCTCAAATAGCTTGTTAAATTATTTTTTTTGTGCCTTAGAATACTCCCGTGAGGATTTGCTCAAATGGGATATGGGAATTGCAAGGAATGTGTTAAATAAAGCATTTTTTTATGGCCATTTTTATGGAGAAATTTGAAGCTTGCATTGTTGTGGATATACTAGATATTTGATTAGGCTTTAGCTTAATCAAATGTAGTGAAGTTGCATGTATTTAGAAAGACATGTCTCTGCTATTTGGGCTCATGATGTTGTGTTTATGAATTCTCAAGATTTTTGTATTGGTCGATCAAAAGGATTAACCATAGAATGTGAAGCATGTGGTTTTTGATTAAGCATTATATTGAAACCATTCTTGCGGGAGGACCCTTGTTCTTGAGCTTGCAATGGGTTGCATACATTGATTTAATGGGATCGTCTTTATCATATGACATCAAATTTTGTGGTGACCTCTATTTTAATTTTCCATACTTGTTGATCTAGTTTCAATGGGAATGATGGAAATGGGTTCAATTCAACGTGGGTGGGGAATTCAAGCATTGAGGTGCCAAAGTGGGTAGACCTACCTACTAGTAAGACAAATTGTGGGGGTAGTTTTACACTCTCTTTTTTTTTTGGAACATTCACAAACAGTTTTGGGGAGTTGGCCGTACATGTTTGTGAGCTTTGCGGGGACATTGGAAAGACTAGACGAAGTGGGGGGGTTTGTGGAAATCATAGCATGATGTTCTTCATGAGAAATTGTATTTTGGTGCTCGCCATTATCATCACACTTGGAAAAGGGAATTGCTATGGTGGATCTCTTTTTCATTTTCCATCCACATTGAAAATCAGTGTCGGTGGGAAATAAAAAAGGTTGAACTACATAGATTATGGGGAAGGAGGTTTCGTGATGACTATGATTGTTGTGTTTATGGGGAAGGAGGTTTCGTGATGACTATGTTGTTATGTTTATGCTTGTTTATGGATGTGCGCAGCAAGTGCATGAATTTTTTAAATTTATTGTTGCTTATTTTTGTCTAGGGATTTATAAGAGTAAGGGCATGTGTCATGAAGGGGTTCACAAAAAAACGAATAGAGAGGGGTGGGCGTGGTGGGTGCTAATCTTGGGCTTCCATATTTAGGCTTCTTTCTTATATTCCTTATGGGACTTTTTGTTTGTAAGGGTTGATGGGACAAAGTTCTTGGGTGTTTAATATTCCATAGTATATAAAGTCCAACGTTGTAAACATTTAGAAGGTGCATGTACAAATGCAAAAAAAATAATATTTTGTTTGAATGGAGTGGTCATCATTTTTGGAGTGAGTCTTGGGGGGTTGTTGAGTGGGAAAATATCAATTGCTTGTGTGTGGGCTGCAATGTCCCATGTTCATTGCATTTCCTGGGCTTGTTTTTGTTTGGTGTGGGGCAAGATAGGAGGTTACACCGTTAGAAATGTAAAGGCTAATGAATGTGAGTTTCATGTTCTTGGTGTGCTTTCTATAAGATATAGAGTGCAATTTTTACGCATTTGGGGTATGCTTGTGTGAGAGAAATGGAATGTATTGCTTTGTTGTGTGATTCGCTTTGTCTATGGATTTTATTTTGTGAGTTTGGTTGCAACATAGACTATGGAGACAAAAGAGGCTTCCGTTGTGGCTTTAGAGCATCCTGTGCTAATCTTGGGCTTCTAAAAGCGGAATGGATTGCTTTGTTGTGTGATTTGCTTTGTTTATGGATCTTATTTTGTGATTTTGGTTGAAACATAGAGAATGGAGACAAAAGAGGCTTTGGTTGTGGCTTTAGAGCATCCTGTGCTAATCTTGGGCTTTCAAATTTTAGGCCTCTTACTTATCTTCCTTTTGGGAATATTTTTTTGTAAGGGCTAATGGAGCAGAGTTTTTGGGTGCTTAATATATTATAGTATATAAAGTGCGATGTTATATACATTTAGAATTTGAACCTACAAATGCAATAAAAAATAATTATTTTGTTTAAATGGAGTAGTCATCATTTTCGAATTGAGGCTCGGGGGCTGTTAAGTGGGAAAATATCAATTGCTTGTGCGTGGGCTACTATGGTCCATGTTAAATGCATTGCCTTGGCTTTTTTTAATTTGGTGTGGGGAAAGAGAGGAAATTACACCCTTTGCCATCTAAAGGCTGATGAATGTGAGTTTCTTGTGCTTGGAGTGCTTCTATAAGATATAGAGTGCAATGTTTTACACATGTGGAGTATGCTTGTGTGAGAGAAATGGAATGGATTGATTTGTTGTGTGATTTGCTATGTAATAGATCTTGTTTTATGAGTTTGATGTTGCAACATAGAGTATGGAGACAAAAGGAGCTTCCTCTATGGCTTTCGAGCATCTTATGGATGTAGGAGACATTGATGATTTTGTTGCGGCATTTCCTCTTCGCTAGAGTGGGAGGATTTAAAGGGTTTTAGGTGTGATTTATCTTAGCTCTTTCCTAGGGTGTGACTCATTTCATAGCTGAGTGCATGGTCGAGGGCTACCCTCAATTGCGTTATGATGCTTGCTATCTTGGCATTGTTAAGACAATGGACATTAGTGACAAGTATGCTATTGAGGGGCAGCTACCTTTGTAAATGCCGAGAATGAGCTTATTCCATATGTGCCAAAACAAAATCTTCGATTCTTCTTTGGCAATACATATGTACTATTTGTAGAGTTATAGCATTAGAATATGGGGTATTTGTGCCTTTCTAGGAATAAGCTTTGTAGAATAGCGATTTTAGAATTATGAGAATTAATTGTGGGTCCTTGCAAAACTTGGCCTTGTTTCTTGCTACAAAGCTATAAATGTTTTCATGCAAGATCATTGCTTTATGTGTTTCTAGGAATAAACTATTTGAAAGAGAAATTTTGGAACTACGAGAATTAGTTGAGTCGTTGCAGAGCTTAACCTTGTTTCTATGTAAGATCATTGCTTTGCTACAAGTTTGTTTCGATCACGTTGTTACTGGATACTATTCAAGAATTATGTTGGGATTGCTCAAGATAGCTTGCTGGTGATTTAACAATGTTCATGGGCTGGTGGTTCTTGCTTTTCAATCTTTGTGGAGATATCTATGCTATTTTTATTGTGCTACTGTAGGGACTTTTTGGGGGCAAAGAACAGGAGAGAACAATGGAGGGATTATTGCTAGGCATACTCCTACTTTGCCACACCATTCTCTGGCATTGTTTTCATTCTTCCTATGCCTTTGGTGTGCATTGTAGGCATATATGGGGGTATGGATCCTAAATATGGCATGGATAAGGCGGGAGGGCTATCTAGTTGCTACATTGTTTCTCAAGGTTTTTCAATTTTTCCATGAGACCTTGGTGTGCCTTGTGTGGCACATGTGTAGGTATGGATTCCAAAAATGATATGGGTGAATGGAAGAAGCTATTTGTGCATGTCCAAAGAGAAGTAATCTCGGTTGTTTCTTACATGGATGATAGAAAGCTTGAGCTAGATGATACTTTGTTGGATACTTTCAAGCAAGGCATTGTTCAAAGAATAAGAAAATGAAAATATGTGATGATTCGACGCTCCCAACTAGGGAGCATAACAAATGAGGATTGTTTGGTTGAATTATGCAAATGGATTGCAATAATCATGGAAACATAAAGCTGCATGCAAATTGTGCTAGTGACATTGTGTTCCCGTGTGAGAAGCAACTTCTTTGGGATGTCACATGGTTCAAGAGGACAACACACATGTTAGCTAAGAAGAAACTTGATGCGGTTGGGCAAAATCTTGGTGTGGTGATGCCTAAGCACCAAGCAAGCATGGGTAAGGAAACATCAACTGCCCTTGGGTTGATGTAATGGTAGTGTTGCTTAGGTAGAGCTCTCTACAAGTAGCTATGTTGTGTGGTTGCAGCAAGACAAATATGAAGTCCTACTCGATAAGAAAATCGGTTTCAATTCTAGGGGCATATTTTCTAAAGAAAATATACAAACGGTTATGAGGGAATAGATGCAGCTAACTATTTTGTTGCAAAAACTTTCAGTGGCACTATGGAAGCAAGGCTGGCATTTGATGAGAGACATCTATGCAAATGAAGCACATTGTGTTAGTGTGGGTTGTTGCCATGTCAATAGGTTTGCCACATTGGACATTCATGCCACACTTCAACAGAGGGTCATTGCATGGGGTATTCTATAGAACACACGAGGCTTCTATGGATTCTAGTTTTGCTAGGGATGCTGCACTAGATTTTTTTGATGACGTAAGAAAAGCTATGGCTTCTATGGCAGAGCTTTGTTTTTCTCTTTGCTTGGGATTACAAGCTTTGCATAGGCAAGGGTGGTTTCACAACAACTTGCACAGTGGAAATATTATGTTGGACTATGCACCTGGCAAGCAAGTACATATCGATATTTGTGATTAGGGGCATGCAAGTTGCATGGCAAATTCCAAAGGGAGTTTATTCCTAAGCACTTGGGGGAATCAAATCTGAAGTATTGCAAAAGAATTGAGGCAGATACTAGGGAGAAGCTTTCTAAGAAGCATTGGCTACCACTTGAGGTGTTTGATGGGACAATGCCTAAGACTTGGTCTGTTGTATTAGATATGATTTCTTTGGGGTGGAAACTATTGCACCTTTGTAAATCTTATTATTACATAGAGAATAGTGTGCCTTGCTTTGAGGTCTCTTTGCACCATGAGCAGTGGGCCATCAAGGTGTCCATTTATTCTTCGCTACCCAATCCTTGCATACACCTTGATTTACTCTCCCCTTGGCAATAGATTAAGACATCATAAAATTAAATCTTTCTTTTCCTTTGAAATACAATCTTGAATCATCCTTTTATTTGGTTGAAATCATAGCCTAACCTAGGATGGATATTTATGACTATTTTCATGCATTTGTTTTATGAACTTTATTTTGCTAAAAATTTCCAATATTCACCACCAATACATGTGACTGATAAAATAAATCTTCATTTGTTTTGAGATTGTTTGTATAATTTAATTCAACACATCATGATTTATAAGTTGAGTATAATATGATCAAAACAACCTATGATTGGAGCTTGCAAAAAGGGTTGCTTTTGTTTGTGTTAATTTTATTAAGTACTTTCATAAGGTGCAATTTCTACGTTCTAGAAAAGAACGAGTGTGCAACGTCCACTAGGATATGAAATTAACATATGGAAAGCTCTTTGAATTCATACAATTTTATCAAATATAAGAGGGAAAAATGTAATGAAGTCCTTAAAATTGTTTAATATTGTGATCCAAAAGACCTTATTTAAGTGCCCCTTATTTCCAAAAATCATTAGCAAAAAGGGTTTGCTTTTGTTTGTGTTAATTTTATTAAGTCCATAAGGTGCTTGAGAGTTTCTAAGTTCTAGAAAAGAATGAGTGTAATATGAAACTAACATATGCAAAGCTCTTTGAATTCATACAATTTTATCAAATATAAGAGGGAAAAACGTAATGAAGTCCTTAAAATTGTTTAATATTGTGATCATGAAGACCTTATTTAAGTGCCCTTGATTTCCAAAAATCATTAACAACATATCCTCCTTACTTGAAGTGACCAATTCATATGGCATTGCTTATATATAGAATTTGAAAATTAAACGTCTTCTCATTTGAGTTGATACATCTATATGCTACCAACAAGGGAGGTTTAGAAGTCAAACTTCAAAGCAACCACACGAGATGGCCGGTATGCTTTTCCATGTGGTACAAAAAATATGGACAAACATGATGGTGCCCACCATGGACTCTGTAATTTTTGCTCTCCTTGTATGCAAATTTCTACACAAAAAAAGCATTCCAACCAACATAAACACCAATTTAACATGGCTTAGGGATGTAGGAAAACCATGCAAGCAAACAATGTAAAGCAAAGATAAAAAAGAGACAAATCATAATTAGAAGTTATTAGGAATTTTATTTATTCTAATAATAATAATGATACAACGTTAGGTCTAAGATGTTTTGAATAATTGTTTTACTAAGTTAAGCTTTTAAACATGTGGAAGGTTTGGAACATAAAAAGCCATAAAAATTGCTCTCTTGTTTCAAATGATTTTCAAAAAAGAATATAACATCTCCCTAATAGTTTAATAGCCACACCAATGAACTAACACCTCCACTAATCTCTAAGAAGGTTGCCTTACTTGAGTGAAGTACTTACAATGGAGGGCTACAAATCAAGTGTTTCATTGCTTGAAGATTATTTTAAGTTGAAAAGCTACCAAACCATTATTTTCCAAGGCTTATAAAAATCTTATAAATGTTGAAACACATTTGTACTTCAATATATGAAGTTATTTTAACAAGGGGTGTTTAAGAACATCAGGTCCTAATTTCCAAGGGAGAGAAATCTTTCAAGGGGGATGATCCAATTGTCTAACTAGACGATCAAGCTTTGTAAGTTTAATTCCATTCACGACTGACACATATTCTTAGAGCTTTAGCACATGGGTGGGGCTAGCATGGGTTTAGAATGGGAGTCTATTTGTCATCGTTACTCCCATCGTAGATAACTTGGTCTAATATGGGTTTAGGATGGGGATAGCGACTTTTTGGACCACAAGCTCAAGTCCCTAGAACCAAAATGGGATCCCTTTTTTAAGGGATTGGAAAGCAAGGAATGGTGACATGTGTCCTTGTTCCCATCTTTTAAATGTATGTAATGATGCCATGTATCCTCTCCCACCTAACCCATCCCTAGGATAGAAATACTCTCCCATGTGCTATGACCCTTAGCCACAACTCTAACCTACTAGCTTACCCCCTCCCCTGCCCCCCCCCCGCCCCCCCCCCCCCTCGCCCGGGCACCTTATATGTAGAGGCCTCTTTTGTTTGTCCTTTATGGGTGTAGGGGCCCTATGTTGTCACAAAAATCCTTTGGTGGTCAAAAATTCTAGAGGCCTTGAAATATTTCTAAGGCATGGAATCCGAACTCCAAAGGACCCTAAATAAATGCATAATTTTGTATACAAAAGAATTTGGGTCCAATGGAACCTATACAAATGAATGCATACATTTGTCCATTCATTCGTGTACAGCTCATGCTAGGATTCAAACCCAAGATG